>NW_006443570.1:7351118-7375357 GCF_000325575.1 Pteropus alecto
TCTATATGCTATGTCATGGAAAAAAACTCAGGAATATATAAAGAGTGATGTCACATATGCAATCTACATTCGTCAAATAATACCATAAAATACTGTAGGAAATATTTTCTATATATATATATATACACACACATGAATGAGAGCACGCGCGAGAGAAACTATACTAAAATGGGATAATACCCCTTTAAGCACTTGCACCTGCATCTCATACTTGGGTCACAGAGCCTGCCTGGGCAGTAGACATTTCTGTACATTTTTGCTTTGCAGAAGAGTTTGGAATAAACTGTAGCTTAAAACATTTGCATGAACAGAAGACAGGATGGATCGCAGTATAATGTGACAACTGTTTCATTTACAATCTTCACAGACTTGTTTGTTGTTTTCGGCTGGTGCCGTAGCATTTATGCCTTTTCGTACGCTGGCTGAACTCGGCTGCATCTTTCCTCTCTCCAGACTCTAGTTTTGAGCTGATAAAGTCTGCAGATTGATGGCAGATTTACACATGCTGTTTGTCCACCTGGTGCTTATTCAAAACTTTCTCTCAAAGTGGATACTTGACAGCAAATGAGTTTATTCATTTTATTCTAGACAGATCCCCTGATGCTATCTTTCTAATGTCTGTAAATAATTCTTTGGTCTAGCAGCAGTGGAAGCCTAAGGCATTTTTTGTATAATCATTAGCTCCTTTGCAGTCCAGAGCTGTTCTATACTAGAATCAGTCATGGATACTAAGCAAGTGCCTAGCTTGGAAACAGGTACAGATATTGGCTGAGTCTCTGTTACATACCAGTTCCTAGATTTAGATTATTTATTATATATCATTTAATCATCCTAAATAATCTCATGAGATAGACAATGTTAACCCCAGGCTAAATGTAAGAAAATAGAGTTACAGAGAGTATAATGAAGTTTCCCAAGGCTTCATGTCTAGCAAATGGGCAACATAATAGTATGGTATTGATATGAGCTCAACTTGCACACCAGCATGAAAGGCACCAGAATTCCAGTGCTAGTTGCATTCTTACTAGCGGTTGTGACATTGGCAAGTTACTTTACCTCTTAAAGCCCATTTTTCCATGTGAAAAGTGTAGGGCTGTTCTTTAATCCAGATAATAAGATGTTATATGTAAAGTGCTTAGCAGAGTATTTTGCTGGAGAATATGCTCAATAAATGTTAGTGGTTATTAGTAAAATAATAGATCCAAATGTAAGTCCTATTTCTCATGAATCCATAGCCTGTGATCTTTAACTATGCAAATGTTAGCTCTGTTTTATCTTGACTATTATATTGCTATGCACAGTCATAAAATTTGCAAATCAAAATTGAAAGAACTAAGAAATCCTTAAGTTCAAGGTCTAATTTCAAATGCCTGTACATCCAGGTAGGTAACAATAGATTAAAATGGGCTAGGTGTTGGTACATTGCATATATTCAGTGAGTGGTGGGCACTGGAGCACACGCACTCTATCTAAAAAGTAGGAGCAGCTGCTTAGTTCTAACAAATTGTTGGCAAATAGGAATAGGAAGTTGTCAGATGATACCATTTTTTTTAAACCAGGCATATTACTGTTAAATTGTACACCTGAAACTTACTGGACTTCATTAACCAATGTCGCTATAAAAACAAACAAACAAAAAACAGGCAGAAATATACACTTTCATGTGAACTATGCCAGTTTTAAGATGTTGGCTCTCAAATTTTAAGAACACCATGAGCAGACAAAATACATCTTCCAACTGGAGCTGGTGCTCAGGTCATCAGCATGAGGTCTTTGCTAGACCAGCCCTGATATTTGACTATTAAGGAAACTGAAACTAAGAGGGACAGATGACGTGGTAATGTCACATTGGGCATTTGTTGTCATCCCTGGGTCACACATTGAGAAACATGGCAGAATTCAAACTAAAAGCAAGACCTCTTTTACCTCTTTTACACTTCATTACTGCTATTTTTTTTTTTTTGATTTGGGCAGTTTCATTTAGGTAATTCCTCCTCACATCCAGTCAAGAAACTAATATAGTAGAAGATATTTCTTTCTAATATTAGAGTCAAGAATTATCCTAGAATAAGTGACTTCTAACTTTTTCTTGTTTAGTGGTTTTTGGCCTAGGATTTGCATATCAAATGCAACAAAACTTATGATATTTAATTTCAACATTTTATTCCTAAATTTAGAAGATTTCCACATTTATAAAATATAAATTATGTTGTTTTTTTATTTGAAATGAAGTTTCAAGAGAAATAATGAGGATTATGCTTTATAACATTGCTATGATACTGCAACTCTCTAAAATAATCGTTAAAATAATGTTCAAGTTGGATCGAACATTTGTTTAAGCCAATAAGAGAAATAGGATATAGAGACAGGTATGGAGCTCACATGAAAGCCCCAGCCAGACAATTGCTAAATACTTTATAAGCATTATCAGGTTTTTTTCTTTTAAAAGATTTATAAAGGTCGATGAGGAAAGATGCCTAAGGACCTAGGCACTCATACCACATAACAAAGATTCCACAGTTAGTAAATGGTGAGGCCGAAAGTAAAACTGAAGCCTATTTGTTATTAAGCCTTGAAGTTATAAATTTGTATGGCAATCAGGAACCTAAAGTTGGGCTCCTATTAAGTGAAGAGAAAGAGAACAGGATAAAGCTATAATATAACATCACAAAATTCTGTCTCTTTCCTCTAAATCTTGATTTTTGACCCTGCTTGTCTTCTTGGACATGGGCTCTTTGAAACATTGATGATTTTCCTGGTCCCTGCTTTCATGGCTAGAATTCCATAGTCAAACAGCTTCCTGCATATTCACCACTCTCTTGAACATCATACCTGTCATTACATATCAGACTTCTCTAGATTCCCTAGGCTCATGGGCATATCTCCTCCAACTTCTTTTATTCTGGTGTCTCCCAACACCTCCCATGGATTCTATTTCCCCTGGTGGTATGCCATCACCCTGATAGTCACCACTATCCTGGAAAATTATCTGCTTCATCCCTAAATAAGAGAAGGAAAAAGAAAACCTTAAGAAAATAACTCGTTCTGTCCGTGTACTGATACTTGCTCATTCTCCTTCTTACATCACCACCTTTTCTTGCCATATCATGGAGATTTATGTAGAGGAAGAAGTTGATTGAGTACCACTAACTTTATTTTCAGTGACCCATTGTTCTAGAATAGCAGGGCCTATTTGGGCAAAATTTCTGAACTCTGAAGAAAGCCTCATCATGATATAGGCTCTAGAAAATGGAGCATCTTCTGTAGGACTCCCCAGTGGATTGTATTACATAAATATAATGCCTTTCTTAGCATGTTTGCTAAGTACAGTCCTGCTTCAGTACTTTGGTTATTATCTCTGTCTGGCAAACTCTCAGATTCACACTTTAACTGGCTGCCAATTTTTCATTAAGAGCTATTCTTCAAAGAGACACTTTCTCATCCCATCATTTAAAAGCAACAAAATCATGTTTTATCGTATTATCTTGTTTTATTCTTTCTTGGCACTTATCATTATTTGGATATATATTTTATTTCGTTTATATATTGGTGTGCGCATTGTATCTATCTCGCTGTCTGTCTATCTGTCTATCTATGATGAATTTTCAAAGAGAAGTACACACATATATCTAGAGATAGAGATTATGTAAATAGAGAAAACATCAACAATTAGTAAATCTAGTGAAGTCATGTTACAAGTGTTTATTTTACAATTCTTGCAACCTTTCCATATATTTGAATATTTACAAACTAAAAATTTGAAAAGAGATACATTTTTTAAATTCCTGATATAAAATAAGTAGTTAAAATTTTGTCTGAAGTTTACTTTTCAATTTTTATATTTACAGTATCTGTTTTTTGACCTAAAAATGCTTGAAAATGATTAAGAATATTTTCCTTCATATAATAACATTTAATTTTGTGCCCAACATTAAAATGACAAGGTAAAAAGCAACAACGTTTGTAAAAAGCTGCCTATAACTCCCACTTACTAACTTATCTCCATTTTAGCCCCTTTCTTTAAATTTTATAGATACACTTGAATTGTTAAAAATTCTCCCATTCAGTCTAAAGGTGTTGAGATTTGATCAAGTTTATGAAAACTCTTTTCTTCTGAATTATTATAACACATAAATGAAGAGTGTCATCACCAAGGGCAGTTATTTACAAGAAGCTAAAATAAAATTTCTATCTCTAAATTTCTGTACTCTAACATAATTCAATTCAATAAACTTGGAAACTGTGGTAGACAGGTATTAAATAACTAAGAACAATAAAATGAAAATGCATCTCACCTTTCTTGTGTTTTTATGACCATCTTTCAGCAATAGAGATAATATAATATTTGCCTTTAGGTCTTAATGTTCAAGTACATAGAAATAATTTTGAAGATTGCTAGCTTTGTATGCTGGTAGGTAATTATTGATTAGCAGCTTTGCTCATTACAGAAAAACCGATTATCTATTATAGTGACTTAAAACAATAAAATAATAAAGGGGCAGTTAATAATGTGTGGTCATGCATTTCACAAGAAGTTATAGTTGGAACTGTGAAAAAGCACATACCGTTATTTTACTCCATACCATTATTTTTTAACCAAGAAAAAATTGCACTGAAATGTATTTTCATTACTGATGTTTGGCTAGATCCACTAGTCTTGCTCCTAAGTATAATTTAACACTTTTCGACTAGTTGTTTCACACAAGAGAACTTGGGAAATAGGAGTTGGTCCCACAAATGCTCTTTTACTTTGTCAGTTTCACTTGATTTATTCCATGAACATCAAAGATTAAAAGTCACAGGTTCATACCTTACTAATCATGTTTACAGCGTATGAAATTTTGTGTGATATTTTATAAAAAAAGATTTAGGGAGTTTTTGATGAATTCTGGTGTAAAAATTATTATAATGCTATTTACAAATTAGTTAAAGTTAATAGTAACAAGAGAATACATGGTTGATGAAGATATCTTACTGATAGTTGTACCTCTTCAAGGTTCTTCTTAATTAACCAGAAATAGTAAGTACTGCACTGTCGCTTTCATTTTCTTTTGGCTCATTCAATCTCTCTATATCTATTCGTTATTCCTATATGTCACTGAAGACAAACTCTTCTTTTATCTGTGAATTCTTGCCTTCCTGAACAAATTCCTCTTTCTTTTTCTGAACTATTACTATCCATTACTGGAGAGTTATTCTATCATAAATTTAGGGAGCATATACATTTATTCAATGTTATATTTTGCTTAACAGTGGTCAGTGTTATATTTCCCTTAATAGTGGTATATTTAACTAAAGATTAATCCCATGCTTTGGGTATTTGTTGGAGATAAAAATATCAACTAGTATTTATAAGACACATTATTACTTAACATTAGCTCAGCTGCTCCTCACTATGACCTTGAAAAATGGGTATTTTGAGCCCAATTTTATATATTAAAACAAAACAAAACAAAACAAAAACTGGCATTTCGGAGATAAAGCAAACTGCCTAAACTCAGTGGCCTGGTAAGCAGTGTAGTTAGAATTTGAAACCAGATCCTTTGACTCCAAGCTCCATACTCTTTTTAACTGAACAAGCTGCCTCTCAAAATACAAAATAAAACACAGAACAACTTTTTGAGAAACTGCAAACTCCTTTTCTGAAAATAGCATCAAGACATGGAGAGGAACAGTTGAATAGCTTTTGGCATCCTCAAAAATCAAAACTGTAACCCCTAACTCTCCTGTGCCTTTACAGGACAATCTGAATCAGGAAATTGGAAGAGTTTTGTTTACAGAATTGTAGAGACTGGGGTGTGGAAGCCATAATATTGTTAACTGGAGAAAAGAAGTATACTTCACAAGGGCCCCTATGTGACCATGTGGAGATAAATCAAAGGAAGGCACATGCCCCTGGTGGTTTTAAATAAGTCAAGGCAAGAAATGAAAAAAAAAAAAAAGTCAATTTATTGATAGTAGCAGGTGAGAGCTAGAAATATGAAGAAACAGATTGGAAAATAGAGCTAAGAGAGAGAAAAAGTAAGGCTAACTGAATGATCAGAGCTATGTTATTCTGCTGAGTTACTCCAAGAGCCAGTTGAGTTCACAGATGAAATAGACCAAGTGAGTGGCAGCAAACCAGGAAAACAAGGGCTCTAACATTACGAAAGGGAGCAAGGGTGCTCCTGAAATCTCCAACACCAGTCAGTATCAGAAAGATCAAATTGTTAAAGCTGAGGATGGAGGGAACATTTGAATGGTTAGTAATAGTACTAACATACCCATAATTCAGTATAAATTTTAAGCCAGGAAATAGGTGTGAATATTCCACATCTGGCCTTCAAGGCAGCATCACCTCTAACGGCCTTTCCCATACGGTTTCCTAAAGGCGAATTATGACTCCTACTTAATACTCAGTGACTTACCTTAGACTCTGTCCTTTATTGTTTTCAGTCTTCTTTGATTGTGTTTTTACTTCTCAAACATTTTATAATCTCCAAATAATTATAAACCAATATGATTGTAAAATGAAATAAAAGGAAATTACAAGGAAAATGACCAAGTCTTTGAATATCATAGCAGTATTTGATTGCTATACAGGTTTCTACGTGCTAACTTAGTTACTGTTCTTTGTCCCAGTCTCATAAGTTTGTGGACAGGTGATTATTTAGGGACCACTTTGAGAAGCATTGGTTGTCTTTACCCTTTTACTCTATTATAATTCGATGTTGGGACGTAATCTTTGTATATTTTATTAACATTTTAGACGTAAAATTCAATCGTTTTATTTTTTACGAATCTCAGTGTTCTTAAACCGTTTGTAAGATAATGTTAAAGTGGTTCAGGATATCTCTAAATTAGTTCGCTTTTTCTAAGAGAAAGAAATAGAAAATGTCAGCTGTGTGGGCCTAAATCTCACTACTCCTTCCCCGCTGCTCTCAGGCTTACGAATCAATATGTGGAGTAAAAAGCATTGCTCTTCTGGTTGAAAAGTTCTACGGAGTCTCTGACTAGCTTCTATATGTCTTAGACAAATCAGTTTAAAATATTATGAATTCATCTTTCCCCAAATAGGGATCAAGATCAGTTTGCAACAGTGGGTACAAATTGAGAAAGCCCTGAGAGAATGATGCTATAAATTAAAATGTTCTGAGCTGTTCATGCTTCCTGTGCATATATGTGTACACACACACACACACACGTCTGACTTTCAGGAATTTTTGGAAATGCATGTATTGTCTGTCTCAAAGATTGCACGTTGTACACAATTTCTAATATATCTGCTTTTATTTATGTTATGTGACATCATTATGCCAATACTAGAGTTTCTCCTACACTTGGCCCTTATCCAAACAATCCCAGTATTAGCAGAAAATTAAGAAGCTACTGATGAGGATTTTGCACCTTTTTTTGACAAATAAATGGAGTAGTAAGAATGAAATAATACTAAGAGTTAACACATACATAACATTTTGTATAGGCCAGAAACTGTTCTAAATGTTTTATGTGTATTAACACATTTGCCCACTTAACAATACTATGAAGTACACACTATTATTTTCCCCACTTTCTGTGGCACTGGCTTTACTATTTTGTTAGGGTGAACCACCAGTGGAGGCTTTGAGGATTAGGGTAGAGTCTCCTCCTGCAGATTCTATTCCCCTAGTTAAATCAATGCAATAAGAATCTATGAAAAATAATCAAGAAACCTGAGATGCCGTGGTAAATTAGTCCAAATAAATGATTCAGCCACATTCATAAAGCAGGCTGAGCATTTTCACAATTCCACTTCACCAGGCAGAACTTTTAGAGGCAGCAGGCCAAGGGATCTTTTTTCTTATTGCATCTCTCTCATCCTGTTAATCTTATTCAAAAGCGATTTTTTTTAAACATTAAAAACATCCACTGTTAGCTGGATATTTGCAGATTCCCTAGTGTTTAAAACATTTAAACAGTATCTAGATGGTTTTCTCCTTTCACTTTAAACCCACTTGCACTCATCTGAAAACTCTAGCTTTTATTATCAAAACTGCTATTCTCACCTTTGCCCCTTTCAAGCATGGTGTGTGCTCCTAGCCCGCCAGCATGTCAGTGATGAAGGGGAACCAGGATGATGGTGCAATGAAGGAGTATGTATTGATGATGCATTATATTAGCTATAATTTCTTCATTGCAACAGTTTCCCAAAGCCTTCTTTATTGCACTGCCATTGTCCATCACTGTAACCACCTGCAACCTGAAATATGTTGTTATGGTGGCATTATCAGGAGTAAAAGCTGGAAATGAGAATTTTGCCTCCACTTCAGGTTTGTTTTTTGTTGTTGTTGTTTTGTTTTTATTGTTGTTGTTGTTGTTGTTGTTTCTAATTTTATTCTGCATCATTTTTTAGACCTTGTATTTTTTCAGGTTCCTCTGGCTATGTAGTTCATACTTAGAGAAATCCGAGATCTCATTTTAAGCTGCTTCTTACAGAGTTACAGGTACAAAAACATCTTAATAGCTAAATGAAGACCAGAAATGGGCCTGAGTACTCCTGTCTATTTCTTTGTTTTTCACGGCTCTGCGTTATAATGATGCTGATTATTGCTAAACTGATGAACCCCAGATTCCTGAGAATAATTTTAGGTAACTGTGATAATATCGACCCTATAAGAATATGTAATATTGCTGGACACAAAAAGAGGTGTGGTTGTTTGTACAAGCATGATATATTTTTTATTTATGGTCCTCTGGAGAATCTTGCCATTCTCCACCCCTTTTTATTTTACTTAAATCTGTAGTACCATAATTTCAGAAGAAGAGAATAAGCTGTACCCCACTGTCTGCATATTTTTATTGAATCTGTCAAGTGATTCTAAGCAACACAAAAGAAAAATCTGAGTGTACATCTTTTGGTTACTGCAAAAATCATTCTGTCTTATATACATACAATGAATTCTGTTTGCTATTCCTTTTCTAAAGCTGGGTTTTCCTAAATTCTTTGCATCGAAAGGATCTACTAAATGCAATTCCTGTGACTTTGCTAGATGAAGTAAAAGAGGCATCTAACCCAAAAGAGTATAAATTATATTTAACCATATTGACTATAAGCAAAATTCCTAGCTCTGAACTCTGACTGTGATACCGTCTACATTAACTTATCTATGCCTCAATTTTCTCACCTATAAAATGGGGCTAATAGTGTTGCCTACCGTATTAGGTTGCAATAATAATTAATTTAATTAGTATGTGTAAAGCGATCAGGCAGTGCCTGACATATGCCATTTGCTCTGGCAGTGATAACTATTATTGTCATTGGGTAGACACCAATTCACAGTGCATTTGGATCTAAGAGGAAAAAGGTGTCAAGCAAGATTAGTTGCCTACACGGAAAAATTGAAAATTTAAGGACAAACTAGGATTAAGATAAATCTCTTCCCTTAAGCAACGTGGTAAAAAGATTTGTAATATTTAATTCATTCATTTTATTCCTTCCTTCACTACACTAGGAATTGGAATTAGGGTAGTAAGATGATGCTTTATTTCAGTGGTAAGAGATATAGAGAAAAAAATAAATATATTTGATTGTGATAAAAACATGAAATATTAGGTTGATAGGAGGGAGAGGAACTGAACTGAGAGATGTTTAGAAGCAGCCTTTTGGAAACTGATATTTGAGTTGAAAACAGAAGGTAAACAGGTAAACCATGCTAAGAGCTGGAGAAAAAGAACTCCATGCGCGTGGGCCTCTGGCCTTTTACTGGTACTGAAAAGGTCATTTGGCTGAAGCATGATAACCCAAGAAAAGAATGATGGAAATGGGATTGGAGAGGGAGGCAGAGGCTAGGTCAGATAGGCCATCATGCTCTAGAATAAGACCTTACAGCTATTTTCCAAGCGCATCAAGAAACAATCAGAAGGTTTTATACAGAAAGTGATATGACTTAACTTATATACATTAAAATCATTCTGACCGTTGTGAAGAAAATGGATTGGGATGGGCAGGTACCAGGCAAAAGTGAAACTGGTTAGGCTGGCAGAAGCCAAGGGCAGAATGTCCTACCATGGTGGGAGTGCATCTGGAAAAAGCAGGCAGCTTTCAGTTATACATCAGGAGTAAAATTGACTGGATATTAAAGATGGTTCCAATAACTACATACAGGCTTAATGCATATTTTAGACTACGAGATCTTTGTGGGAAAGTATCTGGCCAATATTCAGTCACATTTTCATTTCTCAGTCCTATCAGCTGATGGAAGTCTCTCTCACATTTGGCCTCAGCCTGTTCTTCTGTTTCAATCTCCTTCGCTTCCAAGTTGAGGGGGCAGGAATTAACCTCAGAAAGACTTTTGTCCATTGTGTCTTGGGTAAATCCTGGCTTCCTTCTGCTTACCAAAAAGGATTGGCCCTTGATTTCTACCAGGTGTACCTAGTTTATAGTACTAGATTTCACCTTTACTCAAAGAATAGTAGTCAAAGTCCTTCTCTATCACCATCAAGGTTCATATTCAGCTCAATTATAATTGTTTAAAGCAAATGGCCTATCCCAAATAATGTTCCCTTTGGTGATATTCTACATCTTGAACTATTATGTTTTGGTCCCCACTACACTCACTTTTATAATCTCCTCAGAGTCCTTTTACCATTTTATTTACTTGCCATTTTACCATGAGTCTCCTCATACAAGAATACTCATCTTCCATGACTTGTCTTGACTTTGTTCATCAATTTTGACTCAAACTTATCCCTTAAATTACACTTACTATTAATAGCTTTATGCAAATAGTTCATCTGAGCCTGAGACTACTATTTCTGCAAAAGAATTCAAGTGCCTGTTCTCCCAATGGTTGTTTTCCAGACTTGCAGGTGGGATATGGAAATACTAATCCCTGACTAGATTCTTAACCTACTGAAATGAAGCCTTGGAAATGAAAATCTGCCTAGCTCTTTCTCACGTGGAGCTGGAGCTCTATCTTCCAGAGGTGAACTGGAAGAGCCAACAGAAACATAGTGTTGTCTTCGTTCTTATATCAAATGTCATTTCTCTGGAATATAAAAAGGTAATCCTGCCCACAATATTAAATACCAATACTGATTAATGTGAAACTTTTTTGTACTCTGGACATTTTAATTTGTGTTATTAATTTTTCCCATCAGGAGCAAGGAGTATAGCTAATTTTCTCTAGCCTCAGTTTTGACGCCTTTCTTCTTCCTTACTAGCCTACTCCACTAAGAGTTCGGCACACCTTTTGGTTTACCTAGTCTAAAATGTGGGATCCTAAATGTTCACTTTAAAACCTTGTGAATGATAAAATAGCTTTATTGGCAGCACAAAGTGCTACACAGCCCCCAGTCCTCCATTAAGTACACTAAAAGTCCAGTGAAATATTGTTTAGGACAAAAGGTAAGCTCTCACTAACCAGAGCACTTGTCCACACCTTGCTTCTTCAAAGCACAAATGTGCTAAATAATTTGATTATTGCACTACTGCAGTTTTTATATTTTACAAAGTTGAAACCACAAAGACTAGAATAAGGAGAGGAAATGAGTGTAATGACATAAAATCATGACAAGCTAATGTGGCATATGTGGAAAGATTAATAATGTAATAGATATTGAAATCTTAGCTACATTTATAAACTCGAGCTGGTGTAGTTTTGATTTGTAACTGCTGAGGCTTTGAATTAGTTCCTTTATAGCTTATGTTTTTACTCAACATTTAAAAACTTATATTGGATCTGTTAATGGGTTGTGCCTCTTTCCTTAACATAAAAATAAAGATATCAAAGAAAGTAGGTTGAATCCAGGAGAGAAAGACATTCTCTTGCTTGGGAAACCAAAACAAATTCAAAAGGATTTGCCCCCTGAATTGGCAAAGGATAGTTCCATTTTCCTATAGAACATTCAGACTTCCAAGGGAATCACTCCTCTGTGGTACTGAGGTAAACAGAACCAACTTACCCCATTTCTCTTTAGGAAACTCTCCAATCAATCTACCCTCTACCACCATGGCCATTTAAAAAAAAAAAAAAAAAAAAGATATTCAATATCAGGGCAGTAATGGTGTTCCGTTTTGACATTTCTCTTTTGAGTTATTTGCTCAAATAAAACCTGGCTTTTTGAAAATTGATTTATACCTTTCTCAACTTTAAGAGATCTTTGCTTTCTCTTAGGGAGAAGATAACCACATTGACCTCAGCTCATGTCAGGGACGTATGATGCTTCCTGGGTCAGATAGAAAGAATTTACTTCTTCCTCACCTTGCATTAGCTTCTCAATAAAAAACAACAAAAAAATGTGACTTGACAATTTTGGGAAAATAGATTCGTGTTTGTAGTTCTTAGACTAAATTATTATCAAAATCCCATAGGTAATGGAATAAACAGAAATTCAGAGAAGCCTCAAACCTAGTTCTGATACAATACCTAAGAATGTCTAGGCATTAACCTCAGACTTACCTGGCTTGGCAGTGAATACTCAGGAATGTACATTTGTACATTTGTACATTTGACAGGCAACCACTGCCAGAGTTACCAGCAGTTAGAAGGGGCTAAAGATACGGGGCAACTCACTGAGAATGGCAAAAAAAAAAAAAATGCTCCTCAGACTTGGCAGAAATCCACTGTTGTTCATTGCACTGATGAGGGCCTTAGAGGATCAGGAAGTTAAAATGACTGCGGAGAGTTGGAGTCTTCTAATTTGTGTGATTTCAGTATGAAACAGATAAAGGGGCAAATAAACAGCAACGGCAACAAAAGCTCATATTCTTCAATGTAACTGTTATATTTTTCTCACAATCAGTGCCATTTTGTGAGCCCAGACACATTTATAATCGTCCTATCAAGATGTTTGCACCAACTATAGGGCTAATGTCAATTTGACAATATTTCTAACTTCACATTCTATACATACCATAAACAACCTTTATTATTACAGAATATCTAAATGTCAGGTTTCTAGATTTTAACATTGATATTCCCACTAACTTGGTTCCTTTTGGGTCAGGTTAGGGTTGGGAAATAGATAATGGTGAGTTAGTAGAAAGTAAGACATATTTCTTTTCAAGTTCTTGGCTGTAATATAACTTTATTGCTGAAATTCTTGACATCTCATAAGCTACCTATCAGAGTCAAATACCTCTCACACAAAATATTTTTTCTTCTTTTTTAAGCTGTTACCTTTACTAACATTGTGTCAATGCATTTTGTACTGATTTATCAAAGAAATACTTTTCCTTCTGCCCATTTGACTTTCCGTAGCCTCCAAAGCATATGAGCTGTGATCTCTCTCAGAATCTTCATGACCTAAAGAAAAGGGGTCTGGCTAAATGGCCTTTTGAGTTTGTATTCAGTCCTGGCATTCTACCACTAACCTAGCATAATTGGAGTCTCATGAGCCTTTCACATGCAAAAATTCTACAAAGCAGCAAAAGGATGGTTTTACTTAGGTTATTATAACATTTCTTTCAAAGATTTTTTTTTGTCTTTACAATACACTCTCTTTTTTTGTCATTCAAATCTTCTTTTACAGTAGAAAATTAAAAAAACAACAACAACAACTCTTAAGTGACTTTTCAAAAACTACCAGAAACAGAGTTTGCATCTGACAGTTTAGTTCCCTTTTCCTTGGTTGGCCTTTGGGTCCAGCAGATGGTGTTATCACGAAGAGCATGTGATATGTGCCAAGGCACGGAGAGGTCTGAAAGAGCACTCACGGGAGATAGCCAGAGATGAATTTTACAATGTATCATAAGATTATAATATCTCTTTCACTAACTAATATATTTTTCTTATACAAAAGGTGCTTCTAAAAACATCTTAAGTGTCCTGGTGCACGTGGACAAAGTTTTTATATATGAGGGAAGACAATATCAACATAGTAGGTTTTAGTCATTTGTGCTCGAAGCCAAATTTTTACAGTAGCCCAGAGTTTTAGATTAACCAGTAGCACAGCAGTATATAATATTTTTTTCTTCTAAATAAGCTGAATTTAAGAATGAGGCCAAAGTAATTTATATGATTAAGGTTACATTAAGTGAAAAACTATAAGACTTTCACAGTTTGAGCCCTGAGCTTATTCTATAAAAGTTAAATTGGATGCACATGAAGTAAATTCTATTCAATTTTGCTTAATTCTCCACTAAAATCTACTTTGACTCTGAAAGTCCAAGGAAAAGAATACTTCATAATTATTGTCCCTTCCTCATATAGGCACATATATTAGGTATTTCTAGTTTATATTTTGTTATATTTATGTAATACATGTTTTACTGAATTTATGGTATGTAAATAATTTATATAGAAATGCAAATATCTATGTAGAAAATGCTAGCTAGAGGAAAAGCAAACATCAAAACACCAATTAAAATATCCACGGCACAGCAAAAATAAAAAAAACATATTAATTATAGCCCATGTTATACTTCTAAAACCAAAATTAACCTTTTGCTCCAGAGAGAAATGTTACCTCAAATAAAACTCTAAAAGTTTGTTAATAAATAAAACTCGTCTTACACTTCCAATGTTTTACAAAAATTGCAATGTTATAGAAAAGATTCAAGGTTATAGAAAAGATTTCCAATGTTATAGAAAAGATTCAAGGTTTAGTGAAACTTTTCCTTCATTAGCCCCTGTAATCAACTTATTATAGCTTACTTATTCTAATCAATGAATGTCATGATATATCAAAAATAAAAATAAATAAATAAATAGATAAAAACTACTTCATGAATCATTTTCTTTATTGCAGTTGTCCACATTTGGTCTTAACTCAGATTTCCCAGACATAGACCCTGAGGAACAGATTCATAGGCAACTGCTTATTTACAGAAGTGCCACCATGAAAAACAAAGTAAATGGAGAAAACAGGGCAAGAGGGGAAAGAAGCCAAATCGATGTGAGATTTCAAACATCATAGGACATCATAAATACATGAGTAAATACAAATAAATGTAATATAGATATATTATATCACGTAGATACGATAGGTAAATAAAATCACATAGTGTATACTTTTTGGGGTCTGACTTTTTTGATTCACTTTAGCCAGACTTCGTGGGAATTAAGAAGGCTTCTCAATAAAACTAGGAGAGCAATTAATTAAACAAGAAAACTTTCCTGGGGTTGATGAAAGTATTCTACCTCCTGACTGCAGTGGTGGTGAATTGATATCTGTCAAAATTCATGGAGCTGTAAAGCTAAGAAGGGTGAATTTTACCATATGGTAAAATTATACCTCAACAAACCTACCTTTAAAAAAATTGCACATTAGGACTGGGAGATCTTAAGTTTTAGGAATCCAGTAACAGAATTGGTTTTTATACTTCCATTTCATTATGAATGTGGATCAGCCATTTCCTTTTTGTCAACCATTTTCTGTGTCTTGAAGCTTATTTCACATTAGTTCTCAATGCTTCTCATTTTAGATTCCTGATTGGTTTGGTTAGTAACTATTTTTTTTCTGCCTTGTTTAGAGCATTTTGCTCCATGATAATATATAGATAAGTTGCCCTAGCCCAACCAGCTGCACCTTAAAGGGCTTACAAACACACAACATGGTTATCCAACACTGCTTCCTAATGAGGACTGTAAGCAAAACCATTTTATCAAGAAATAGTTTTGGTCATGATAGGCTCTGATATCAACATGTTCAATACACCAATGGATTCTCAAAATGCACTATTTTCTTTAATAAAACATAGTTAAAGCTAAGATTTAGCTAAACCCTTGTCATTTTGTAAAATTGTCAGGCTTTTTCTATTATCATTCTTCCTCACAATTTGCAGTTCCTTTCCACTGATTTTGACTACAGAAGTTTGACTGATAAAGCTTTTGGGTTTCTTCTAAAATGATAGATATTGAGTCATTCATTAAGATGCTGAAATTTTGAGCCTAGGTGACAGAAGTTTTACAGAGAAATAAAAATCAGCTTAGTTACAGACACGACTTAATAATAGATAAATTTAAATTTAATTCAAATTCATTAAAGAAGTGCTATATATATAATTACCACTAAAAATCAGAACTAGCTATCACTTCTATTTTGATCAGCAGATAATTAAGAAAGAGTATATTTTTGAGACCTTAGTTCTTCACTTTAATTTGTGTTGGGAACATAACGGCTCATTTTCCCTTATCTCTAAGCCTCTATAGCAATGGGTTAAAAAGTGAAAAATGTATAGTGTCCAACTGCTATTTTGTCTGCAAGGCAAGAAGAAATAAGTTTAAATTACATTTTTCATTTATTTAACAAGCGTGATTTAAATTTATGCTCTGCACAAGAAGCTGTGCTGGCAGTGGCAGACACAGCTTCTGCCCGCCCACAGGATGCATCTCATGGGACTGACTGATAAGTAAGTCACTATACAAATTGCAATTTGATATATTGTAGGAGTGCAGAAGATGGAACAGTCAATTCTGACTTGAGGGATAAAGGAGGACTTGAATTGGATCTTAAGAAAGAAGTGAGATTTCGAACGGAGGAAATAGGGGAAAAGCGTACAGATGGTGGTAAAACTACAAAGATAAGAAATAATTAAACATTTTTAGGGGAAGGGAAATAAAATGATGTGACTCATACGAAATATGTAGAAATATAAGAAATTCGTATCTATAGAGAATTTAGGCTATATGATGAGAAACATTATGCTTCCCAGTTGTCACTCTTCCCTTGTGATCTCCTGTTCTATGTCTGCCTTCTCCATTAGGTTCTATCTTAATGAGGGAAGGACCACTTTTTATCTTTCCTTAACATCTTGTCACCAGAGCCTAGCACAGAACTTTGCACATATAAGGCAAGTAACGAATATTTATTAGGTGAATATGTTAAGGTCATGTTAAGGATTTTTATGGTTACTCTACATTGCATATAAAATATCCAACTACACAGAAAGAAACACCTTAGGAGAAAGAAGAAAAATAACTCAAGCTTTGCTTCGAAAATACTGTGAAAGCCTTATCACAAGGTTTTTAAGGCATTAGGAGAAACTAAAGCTGGGGGAGCACTCAGAAAATATTGCAGTACTCAGTTGAGAAATTCTGAGTGGATGAGATTAAACTCGAGAAGACCACATGAATTACAAGGTTCTAACTAGGATTGGGAATTCAATTATATGCGAGGGGTGAGGAATTATACATCAACAATGACACCAAGAGTAACATTAATTGAGGAGAGAAACAGAAGGAAATTAACAGAATTTTAATAATGAGAGCAAATTTTACTTTTATAATATTGGTTTCTCCTAAGAACTTTCTCTTTACATATCATAACCCCCAAGTGAAAGAGAGAATGGTGCCTCACTAAATACTGCCATGAACTTGGTATCTCTTTATATTAGTGGTTCTTGAAGTGTAACCTTTGGGCCAGTAGCATCCAAATCTCCTCAGAAGTTATTAGAAATGCAAATCATCAGGCCCCATGTCAGATTTACTAAGTTAGAAACCCTGGGGTTGAGGCCCAGCAATTTGTGTTTTAATAACTTCTACAGATGATTCCGTTATATTACAGTGAAAACCACTGCTCCATATCATTATACTTACCTCTCTCCTGAAACTTTGGAGAATGAGTTCAGAGAATGTCTTACCTAGAGACATCAAGTTTTAAATATCTATGTGCTCATGAAGCATTAAAGCAATTCTTAAAAATTGTGTAATGTTGGACCCTACATTTAGCAATTCTGATTTGCTACATTGGACACGAAACACCGGAATCTGTAAATAATTCTAAGATGATCTCAGAAGTTTTTCAGCTTGATTATTTTAATCCATTTTATTTAAAGATAATGTTATGTGAAAACACATGTGGAATTGTTATACCTTTGTTATACCATGTTAATGAGTCTCTCAATTCTTAAAGTTACTTGTTTGCCATAAAGACTATTTTGCCTTAATTAATACTGCTACACTAGATTTTTGTTGCTATTGAAGTTAATATTTGCAGGCTGTCATTTTTCAGATCTTTTACTTTCAATTTTTTTCTATCATTATAGTTTAGGTGATTTTAAATAACAAAATAAAGCTGTATTTTGTTTTCCTATATAAGAATCTATTTTCTAACTTCTGAATAGAAAACATTTATGTTTATCACAGTTACTAATACAATTATACTTATTTTGAATACCATTTTACTTTTTATGTACTATATTTTATTTTCTTCCTTTGATTCCTTTTCAAATTGCAACTGGATTCATCTTGTTTCTTTTCCCTTCAAATGGCTTCCAGTTAGCCTTATTTTAAAAGAGCTTTATTGAGTTATAATTTACATACAGTAAACTATATATATATTTTTAAAATGCAATTTGATAAGTTTGACGTATTTATGTGTCCAGGAAACCATGTAAATTAATATAACAAATACATTTATAACTGCTCCCCTCCATACCCAGAAAAATACAGGTCTGTTTTCAATCAGTATAGATTAGTTTACATTTTATGGCATACTGCAAATATGGAATCACACAGAATTATGTGGCTTCTAGCTTTTTTTATTTACCATAGTTATTTTAAGATTTATACATGTTATTGCATGTATCAACTGTATAAACCCTCTTTTATTTTCTGAGTATCATTCCACTTTATGTATTCTTGACAATTTTTTTTTCAATTTATATGTTGATGTACATCTAGATTATTTTCAATTTTTGTCTATTACAGATAAAGCTGCTATGAGTATTTATGTACAAATCTTTTTGAGAGTTCGTTTTTATTTATCTTGCTTAAAAACCTAGAAATGGAATGGATGGATCCTATGACAGATGTATATGTAACTTTTTAACAAGCTGCCAGTGTTTTTTAAAGAGAGTGTACCAATTTACCTTACCATCAGCAGTATATGAGTATTCTAGATAATTCATATCCTTGTCAATCATTAGTATGGCTATTCTTTTGAATTTTAGCCATTCTAATAGGTATATAGTGGTATCTCATTGTGGTTTTAATTTGGAAATTAGTTTCCTTAATAACTAATGATGCTCTTCTTTTCTTTATGTAAATCTAATTTCTGAACTATATAATTTTCCTTCCCTCTAAAGAACTTTTGTTTTTATTTATTTATTTGTTTGTTTATTTTTCCTTTTCTCTTCTTTAATCCTCCCCCACCACCACTTCCACCCCTGACCTATGAATGTTGCCGTTTTCCCCTTAAGAACTGGATCTCTGAGGGCGGGGCATCTCCTCCCACTCGCTGGTGGCACCCAGGGCCTGGCGCACCCAGGGTATGGTCCGTGGCTCTACTTGGGGTGCGAACCCAGGACCTTCTATGTGTAAAGCAGACGTGCTAACCACTAGACTGTGGAGCCACTCCCATTATTTTTAACATTTCTATTGGGGCAGGGCTATAGGCAACAAATTCTTTCAGTTTTTGTTTGAAAAAATCTTCATTTCTCCTACAGTTTTGAAAGATAATTTTGCATGGTATAGAATTCTAGATAGGTGGTTTTATTTTCCTTTCAATGCTTTAATTATTGTACTTCTCTCTGTTCTTACTTGTAGGATTTCTGAGAAGTCAGATGTGATTCTTATTTTTGTTTCTCTGTAGGTAACATGTTTTATTCCTGGCTTATTTCAGGATTTTTTCATTATCTTTGATTTTCTGTAGTTTAAAAATTATATGCCTAGATGTAGTTTTTTGAGGGGGGAGGTGGGGCAGAGCATTAAACTGCTTGGTATCCTACGAGCTTCCTGTTGTCTGTTTTGTTGGTGACTGACTGATTTGGAGGAAATCTTCACTCACTGTGTCAAATAGTTCTTCTGTTCCTTTATCTCTTTCTTCTGGCATTCCCATTATATTGTACATGTTACACTTTTTGCAGTTTTTCCACAGTCCTTAGATATTGTTTTTTTTGTTTTTGTTTTTTTTATTAATCTTTGTTCTCTTTTCTTGGAAGATTTCTACTGAAATTTACTCAAGCTCAGAGATTCTTTCCTCAGCTGTGTACAGTCTACTAATAAGCCCATTAAAGGCAGTCTTCACTTCTGTTATAGTATATTTGATTTCTAACATTTCTTTTTGGTCCTTTCTTAGGATTTCCATCTTTCTGCTGACATTGCTCATTTGTTCCTTCATACTGTTTACTTTATCCATTAGAGCCCTTCAGCTATTAATAATAATTGTTTTAAATTCCTGGTTTGATAATTCTAACATCCCTGCCATGTGTAGTTTCTGATGCTTGCTCTGTCTCTTCAAACTGTGCATTTTGCCTTTTGATATGCCTTGTAATTTTTCATTGATAGATATCATATACTGGCTCAATGAAGCTGCTGTAATGGGCTTTAGTAATGTGTTGAGGAGAAGGGAAAGTATTCTATAGTTCTATGATTAGGCCTCAGTCTTTCAGTGAGCCCGTGTCTCTGGCCTGTGACTTCACAATTGTTTCTCTGTTTTTTTCCTCTCCCCTTAGGTGGAACAGGATGGCTAGAGTGGGCTGAAATTGGGTATTTTCCTTCTCCCACATGAAAGACTAAATTCAGCTAGAGTTGAGTATTTCCTTCCCCCTTGTCAGTTAAGCTCTGACCATACCCTAACAAGTTAATATAATTACAGCGATAGCATAGTATGGTTAACTAGTTTCCCCTGAGGTCAGACCTCATTAACAAGAGTGTTCTGGTGGTTGTAAAGTGGCTACTTTTCCTCTCTCCCTGCTGAAACATGAGGGAATTTTTCTCTATTTACTGTGGAATTTAATCAAGCTTTTGGAGGTAAATCTCACAATATTATGAAATCTCCTCCTAGGACCAATCCCTCTAAAGTTTTTAACTCAGGCATCTCCATGCTGAGCCTCCAGTAATTTGTCAATACAGTTCATATTTTCCTACCCCAGCGCTGTTTCCTGAAGTGGTTTCTGCTCATGATTCTCTGCTCTGGTAAGCTGTAGCTCCCTTTTATTCCATCAGTCTAACTGAAATTTGTCAATTTTGTTCACGTTGTTTTGTTAGATTTATACCTGTTTTCCATTTTGTTACCATTATGAATTTTTTTAACTTCAAATTTTATTGTTCATTTCTGGTTTATAAGAGAGCAATTGACTTTTGTATATGGAACTTGTATCCTTTGATTTTGTTATAATTGCATATTCATTCTAGGAGCTTTTTAAATTATAAATTCGTTAGTTTTCTACACAAACAAGTCATCTGTGAAGAGCAACAGTTTATTTATTTTCGTACTATCTACCTTTATCGCTTTTTCTTGGCTTATCGCATTAATTAGGATTTCTGGTATGATGTTGAATAGTAGTGAGAAAGGATATCCTTTCATTACTCTCACTTTTAGTAGAAAAGTGTTCAATTTTTCACCGTTAAGTATAGTGTTAGCTCTTGTTTTTTTTTTTGTATGGATTCTTGAACAAATTGAGAAAGTTCCCTCTGTTCTTAGTTTGCTGAGAATTGTTATCGTGAGTAGGTCTGGCTTTTGTCAAATATTTATTCTATATTAACTGTATGATCATATAATTTGTAAAAAAACAAAACAAAACAAACTTGTATTTATCCTATAATAGTGGATTATATCAATTGATTTTGAGTGTTAAATCAGTCTTGCATATCTAGAACAAATCCCACTTGTTCATGGTGATTCTCTTTATAAATTATCAAATTGGATTTGTTAATCTTGTGTTGAGGATTTTTATATTTATATTCATGAAAGCTGTTGCTCTGTAGTTTTTGTTGTTGTTCTTGTTGCTGGTTTGTTTTCTTTTTCTTTGTTTCTTGTTTTGTCCCACATCTCTGGTCTGTGACCTATGTGATGATTTCTTTACTGGTATACAGACATAGCTCGGAAATATTGTGGGTTCCTTGCCACACTACTGCAATAGTGTCACAGTAAAGTGAGTTGTAATCTTTTTGCTGGTGGAAGATCTTGCCTTCAATTTGTAAAAAAACAGCATCTGTGAACCACAATAAAGTGAAGCAGAACAAATGAGGTATGCCTGCAGTTTTCCCACAAGCACCCTATTCCATTCCCTAGCTCCAGCATCCCAAATAAAAAAAAATTTGAAGCCTTTAACCCTGTTTACCAAAGATTTTTTGTTTGTTCATTTTTTGTACATGAGATGGGAAGTTTGGAGGAGACTGAAGGGAGGAGAATTCCATTCTGCTTAGTTGGGATAAGATTTGGGAGAAATCTTTTTCCCCTGGAGAGTAACCCTTTGTTATGGAAAATGCTCTGGTTGTACTTCAAAATGATTACTCCTCCCTTTTCCTGCCAGAGCAGTTAGGAAATCTTTTTTTTTTTTTTCAGATCCTGGGGTCTGAGAACCTGGTGTTCTGGAATAAATCCCTTTGTGACTACAGCTCCCAAGCTATTTTTCACTATCATGCTAGTCTATGTATTTCATCAGAATCGCCATTTAAGCCAGCCTACCTGTTTATGGCTCCAGGACTTCTGTTCCAGTGAACAGTGTTCAGCTGTGTCTCTCTGAATACACCTGTCTCCATATTTTGGTGTGACAATTTGCACTGCATCCTCAGATCGCTGATGGATCCAACGAAAGCCATTGATTTTCACTTTGCCCAGCTTTTTCTTATTGTAAGGATGGGAGTGACAACTTCTAAGCTCTTGAAGTGTCAGTGCTGAAACTGGAATTCTCTCTCCAGTGTATTTTTTTATCTCAAACATTGTAGTTTTTATCTTTCAAAGTTCAATTTCAGTGCCTTCTATATAAGCCATGCGTCTATTTAACGTTTCAAAATGTAGACTTCAATATAGAACATATTGAACATATGTAATACAGCTATAACTGTTTAATGCCATTGTCTAATGGTTTAAGAGCCATGATATTTCTGAGTTGGTCTTGAGGAATTGATTTTTCTCCTCATTATAGGCCACATCTTCCTGCCTCTTTTTTTCTGTTTGATTATTTTTGACTGGATGACAGATATGAATTTTACTTAGTTGTATGATGAACATTTTTGTATTTCTATAAACAGTCTTAGCAAGTATTAACTTGACTCAATTTCCTCTGTGATATCCCTTAAGACTATGAACTTATGTTTTAGATGTGAAAAGTGTGTATGTGTGTATGCACATGTGTGTGTACCAGAAATGCCTCCTCCTTCTGTATCTTGAAACACAGCAAAAGGGGAACTTGACTTATTTGAAAATAGGATCATTAAAATGCCACATGTTCTTAGAGTTCATTAAGCAGCATTCTAACTGCACAGAGACCTTTATTTAGGTGAGAAAGGGTTTTTTTCCTTTCTGCTACTGCCCAGAAATCAAAATCCATTCACAATGTATTTTCTTATGTCACCAACCTAGGTTTCATTTAGTTTACCTCTGTCATCTTACTCTTTGAAATAGAACTTACTTGCTTCATCATTTCTAGGGCAAACAAAATATATCAGGGCCCAGAGGCTTACTTATATTTGGAAGCCTATGCATACATTCTTTAGTACTAAAGACTACTTGCATTACCAAGCTGTAATTCCTAGTCAATAATCTTTCTTTTGGAGGACACTTATAAATTATACTCAAGAGGCTTTTATTAACTAATCTCGGTTTCCTAAAATATTTTTCATTTTATTCCTAAAGAATTTTAATCTCTTAAAAGTGGAATGGAGAACTTCTAGCTACTTCTCTGATCACAGAGAAAATCAAAAAGGAATTCTTCTATACATGCAGCTTGAGCCAAGTCGAGGTTTAAATATACCTGACCACTTAATATCAAATGGAAGTGAGTTTTAAGAGACTAGCTATTTTCCACCTAAAGGTAAATATAAATTAAATTTTGACCAAAATATCACAAGGCAATTGTATAAGAAGCTCAGCATTGTCTCCTTTTTCAAATATTGGTCACTTGGCCCCATTCGATTCATAAGAGACGGGGTGCATATCACAGCCAAAGGAGTTAGTTGTTCCATGGACGAAAATCTTATCTTAGCCACGTAAGGGAGAAGAGAAATTTCTTTTCCATTATCTGCAGAACATATTACTGTTTTGTTATGGCATGAACGATTCTGAGACCCACGGAGCCAATTGAGATTAATTATGAGCCTTTATTAGCCGGCCGGCGACTGACTCTCTACCACCCAGGGTTAGAAGAGATCAGCCCTGAGCTTCCAGAGGAGGCAGCTTATAAAGCCTCCAGCTACATCCTTGAATAAGCAGATTACAAGAAGTAGAAGTTAGCCCTTAACGTTTGGTACAAAGATAAATGTATCTGGGGAACTTCTCAGATCAAACAGGGCCTAGCAGACAGTTTTATCATCTGTACCTTGGAATGTTGTGCTTCTCCTGGGGTGGGCACCTGGAGATATTACCTCCCTGTAACTGAAGAATTTCCAGTT
>NW_006443570.1:7375533-7426434 GCF_000325575.1 Pteropus alecto
TATACTAGACCACATGATAAAATATTCAGGTGCTCGAACTCATATAGGATCACTGTGAACATAATAGTTTTGTTACCGTTGGGGGTGATTTGAACTTCGGTGTCACCCCAAAGGTGGAGGGGGAGGATAATGGTGTAGAAGTGTAATTAGCATTTTTCCTTGGTTCTTCCTCATTGATGCAGTGAAGAATCAGGTCAGTGAGATTTAGAAAAGATTTATTAAAAGCATATTTTAGAAAGACAACGCATACTCTAAGGAGGAACAGATTTTTAGCGAAGAGAGCTGTAACAACCCAGAGTGAGAATGTCTACATTATATTTGGGCCACGATGGGTGGTTCCAAAGGCATTCCTAGGTGATTGGCAAGTGAGGCCATTTTAATTGACACTTGGCTGCTATATAATTCTTTGCCTAGTGCTCATGGGCTTACTCAGAATTCTACTACCATTTGTGTATTTTTTGGGTGGTCTCTAGGCTGGGCCTCTATTCCTTTGTTCCTCTGTCACTCATGTTTGACTGGCTACCTAACTAACAGTTTATATTCATATGACACAGACTTAGGTTTTAGATTTAGCTAATTATAACTATATGTTTTACTTATGTGAATGCCCATAAGGACATTTAAAATTTATGCAGGATACAAAAATTCATTGTTATGTTTGTCCTTTGCATTATAGGATATCTAACATTCTAGGCACTTGCCTACTACATGCAAACGACATACCTTAATCATTGTGGTAAGAAGTAAAAAGTCTCCACAAAATTTCAAAACAATGTACCATTCCTTCAGAAATACTGCTTTTAGAGATTGTGTTTCCGAGGACATCTTGCAGGACATCAGCGTTTCCATAGTGGGAACAGACAGACAGATAGACAGGTTGCTTTAATACTAGAAGGCATCAACTGGACTGGATGGAAGAAAGGAACAAAAGAGACATGAGCTCTTGAGAGACATTGAGAATGCATTCCAGAACACTGAGGCAAAAGGCTGATGAGAACTTCAGGTGGGCCCAAAAGTAATTATTCTGATTTCAGCCAAACCCAGAGGCTGGTGAGGTAGATACTCTCCTATTACATTTATAGACAGTTATCCACTATTTATATCTTGCCTACTTTGCAGAAGGATTTGCATATTTATGTTAATACATGCATAAATGAGAAGACATAGATGCATAGACCTACAGTTTAATCCAGCCAGCTTTCTATTGAGAGCTTGTTCTATGTCAGTTATCAATGTGTATTAATGGAAGCAAATGGAACCCTATTCTCAAACTCTGTTGTGTACACACACACTGTAAAATTAGTTCCCTTTAGTAGAAATAATGTGATTAGAATCTCCTTTTAACATCTTTGAAAATTAAATAAACCAGAAAGGAAGCTTGTCACTTATAAAAGAATTTTTAAAAATTCTTTTAAAATGCCTGTTAGTGTTTTCCTATATTGCCATTATGTTAAACATGAGTGAAATATTGGTCTCCAGGTAAAATGTATCTCTAACGAACAAAACCGATCCAATATTAGAATGCCATTTATTCAATATATTGTTTTCCACTCAGGTAATTGTTATAAGAATTTAGTACTCTAGAGAAATCAGATTTTTGTGGTTGTCTCATACCTTGTAGAGTTGCAAAGAAGCAAGTCTATTTTCTGTTGGTTATGCTCCACAGATATAGAGAGCATTAGAGATAACTTCACTGGAGTGACATAGGCAGCTGTCAATGTGCTATGGATATAAGAAGTGATAAGTGTTCCTATCATATTATTTCTTTATTTGACTCTACTGTAATCTCAAATTCATGTTGATTATTCATAAGTTCCTCCCACTTAAACCTTTTCTGAAGGTGATAGTAAATAGATGTTTAATGATTTTTATTAACTGATTTATCAGACTTAGTTAATTGTCTGACAGAATCCAGAGAAAATAAGTTAGGAAAAGTCAGACATTTACTGGTGATAGATAGGAGTGAATCAGAATCCTAAATAGGAGTAAAGTGAAAGGGCTAATCATTTATATTAATTAACAAATATTTATTTAGCGGCTGTTATTTGCCAGGCACTTTTTTTTTTTGGCTACTGGAGTTATAATAGTGAAAAAGATAAACTCAATCTTGTTCTTTAGAAGCTTAGAATAAATATAGAACAGGAATTGTGGTATGAAGAGGTTCGGTTGAAATTTTAGTTAGACTGAAGATGGTCAGCCAAGGAATCACTGAGAAGTGCACTTGTGAGTGATGTTTTAAATGAAATGAAGGTTCTCAGCTATGCAGATGTCTGGGGAATATGTCCCCTAAGCAAAGGGAACAGCAGGTTCAAAGACTGTGAGGCAGGGACTTACTCAAGTAACAACAAGGTGGACCAAATGACCAGATAAGAAATAATGAGAAATAATGAAAAAGAAAACAGGAGATGAAATTAAAGGTGATAGGGGAATGTTGTGCAGAATCTTGTGTTCATAATAAGTACTTTGACTTTGATTCTGAGATGAATAGCTGATAGTGTTTTTTGCATAGCTCTTTTTTTTAAGCGGGGGGCAGTTTTTTGCTCAGAGACTAAGATTGTCTTTGCCAATAGTTTTTATCTAACATAGGTTCACCGTGGAAATTATAATAATTTAATAAGTCAGGAAGTGGTATATAAGATAATGTCTCTTAATAAGCCAATAAAGGAATAACATACTCCAGAGCAATGATAGATTAATTAACTACTGTTTTAGGCACAGGGAGATGAAAGGAATAAAGTCCAGATTTTGTTGAAGTGTATTTTTATACCAGTTGGTACTTGGGAGAGACTGCTTGGCCAACTGAGAGCTGATGTACAGCTGCCAGCGTAAAAGCAAAAGTCCTTTGATGTTAGAGCATGTTGCCAGTTACTCGTGTTGATGCACAGGATGTTCTCCTTCACCAGGCTATTGCATGGCTTTTGCACTACCTGTAAAAGAGTTGCCTTTCCTGGGGCAGGATCTTCCCCAAAGGAAGACCTAGAGCTATTTAGATCAGCAAAGGGTAGCCTTGACTAAACAGAAAACTCTCTGATGGTTTTCACAAACTCTGGGTATTTACAGTCTACAGGTCCCCTTGCCAGAGTTGTTTCTTCATAGATTCTTACCAATTAGCCCCAGGGGTACTCTTCAGCAGCTGAGCTATTGAGTGCCTATCAAGGAGGAGGGATGAGTTGATTGACACAGCTTACTTCACTCTTGTATCAAAACAACTTATAAAACTTATAAAAACAACTTTATTCTTAGATCAAAACAACTTCACTCTTAAAAACAACTTCAATTTTTTTGTCATAAACAAGTGGATTTGATATCATATCAAACCGATACACGATAGGAGTGTCATGATCTCATATTAAAAGAATCACTCTGTTGTTTTAAGAAGAGATTACAAGGATCGAAGATCGAAGCGAGAATATTTAACGAGCTAATGACATAACCCAAGCTAGAGAAGATGTTGGCAGATGGGTTGTTAAGAAGAGGTCAGCATCGGAGTGAGTATATTTTAAAAGTAGATCTAATAGGATTATTGAAGGATTATAAATAGGCTGAGGAAACAGTTAAGGATGACATCAAGATTTTTGCTTGAGCAACTGAAAGAATGAAGTTATCACTAAATGATATGAGGAAAGCTTCTGGCAAAGATTGTGAAGAAATACTCTGAGTTTAGTTTTAGACAAGTTAAGCTTGAGCTACTGATTTTATGTCCAAATAAGCTTGTCAAGTGAGCAGTTGTGCATACAGGTGTAATTTTCAAGGCAGTAATCCAGCCTGGAAATATAAATTTGTCATATATACGATTTAAAGCCACAACACAGAATTAAATCACTTTATAGGTGGAAATGCCGTACATTTCCAATATAGAAAAGAAAAGAGGTCCAACATTAGAAGTTGGGGAGATGACGGAGATTCAGCAAAAGAGCCAGAGGAATTACTAGAAAAATGGCTAATAACCAGGCAAGTGGATATCCTGGAAGCCAAAGGAAGGTGATATTTCAAGGCATAAAGAGTGATGTACTATGTCAAGTGCCTTGGTAGATAGTAGAGTCCATGTGGGAAGAGGGCAGAGGCAGCTTAAGAACATTAGATACTGGAAGTTTGTGGACAAGACAGAGGGGAAAATGACAAAGGAAATGGGGAACCTTGTCTATTGCACCATGTCCCCTAAGATTGCTTAGGGAAACCTAGAAATGACCTTTGACTTTTATCTTTTACTTCCACTTGCAAATAATGTTTATGTCCTGTTAATTCCTCCTGAACATCAGCTTTTAACTCTTCCTTCTGCTCCCTTTAATTAATCTTTCTGTCACCATTCTAGATTATTCCTTTATCTCCTAACTATATAGTCCCCTAAAAAGTGCAATTTCTCTTATGGGACCACATAGGGACAGTTTCTCTATTAAGCAGCATAAGCATAGTATTTAGGGCTCATAATACTTTTAGGGTCCCATGAAAATGTTGAAATATCTTTTAAAATCAGAAGAAAAAAAATGTACCCTTAGGTCTAAAAAAAATGTTTTTATATGTAAATGAAGGGACCAGGAAGGAAAAAGCACCTGGGGCTCTTGAAAGTCCTGATGTGCCCCTGGAGCCATAAACACTTTGCCCTGTGGCAAGGCAGTGTTGGAGCAAAGCTTTATTCAGGCATTTCCCTCCTTCAAATCCTCCCATGGAAAAATGCCTCACACCAAGTAAGTGCAATCTTTTAGCTAACACTCCATCCCACTCCTTTGATGGTCTCTGTGCTTTAATTACATCAACTGGTTTCCCAGTGCCTATGCCACACCCTTCCTCCTTTTTCTAGTCCCTGGCCTCACCCTGTGTATCGGTTTACGGCAATATGACTTATAGTTAACAATAGTGTATTATATGCTTAAACTTTACTAAGAGGGTAGAGATCTTATCAAGAGAAAAAAATTTTTTAAATAACTATTTGAGGTTATTTAGCTTTGTTATTTAGCTTTATTATGTTTCGCATGGTATACAAATATCAAATCAAGTTGAATACCTTAAATATATACCATTTTAATTGTCAGTTATACTGCAGAAAATCTGGAAAAATCCATAATCCTTAAATCCAATGTATTTTATGTATCCCTTCAACCCATTCTTTTTAGTGAAGGCGTGAGAAATGGATTTTTTATGAACAAAATCATGCATTTTTTTTGTATTCAATATAAGGGTTTATTACATAAATGTGGTGTGTGTGTGTACATATATATATGTGCATATATATATAAAGTTGTAAACGAGAGTGGTTCCTATATTAAAATGAAAATGACTAAATTGTTCTTCCCACTTTAAAATGACATAAAGCATGTGTTCAAGGGAGTACCCTGACTATACCTGCCTTCAGGCTTTATGCGTACTGGTCTGATAAGAAACCATCTATCATTAAAACATTGTGAAAAAAAAGATCATTTTGCAAACTTATTTACCTTTTGTGTTTTTTATACACATGCTTATTTATTCTTAAATCAATTTAATTACTCCCCCATCCCTTCCATTTATATAATGAGTTGTGGAAGGTAAGATTTATCTGAGGTTAACAAACAAAAAAGATACCATGAATTTTAAGAAATGGTCCCACTTGATGCATTATACTAAAACATTTGAAGTATGGTTTAAATAAATAGTCACTGGAGTTGAATATCACTTCAGCTTACTGCATTATTCCTATCTCAATAATCTTTATGGTTCCCATACCAGGACTGCATAGATTTCATATGCAAAATAATTCATTAATGAGAAAGAAAAGAGATGGTCTCAAACTACTTCCTCAGAAAGAAGTTTTAAAAACTGCCTTGGAAACATTCGATGTCATTGCATTTATTACTGGAATTCTAATAAAATAAATATTAATTTATTGCTTCAACTTACTACATTTAAATTTAGAAGCGATAACATTCAAACTAGGAGAAACAATAAAACAGAATAACATAGCAATAATAAAACTAATGATTTACAATTCTACGTGCTTAAAACCGGAATTATGTATAGTGCAGAATGTGGCTTGATTTTAGAAAACCAAGGGGATCATAGACAAATGGAATTAAACTAAGTAGATGAGTTTGCATTATTCTCTTTGCCCGTCCAGTTTGGTGATTGAAAAGAATGCCCAGAGTATTGCCTCATCTGTCAGGGCCTCAGTATAACAAGTTTTTCCTTTTTTCCACAGTAATAGTTTAGAAGGCATTGGTTTCAAGTAATGGAGATTAAGCTAGAAAGCAAAGGAGGACTTTAATTTTAAGAATACATGGGTATCTCTTAGAATCCAAGGAAGGAAGAGTAGGGAGTGACTAGCAACTCTAAAGTCGTCAGGATTTTATTCCTCAATTCTGTTTCTCACTAAGAATCTACTATATTTACTGCTATTGTTATAGTTCTCTGAAGACTATCTCTTTGATCTATATTGTGAAATATGACTGATTCACAGAAATTGAGTTTATAGTTCTTGTCACATGCAGACATTTGAGAGCTTTAAAATCCATGTCCAAATGCTTGGGAGAGAGAATCTTGTTGGCCTACCTTGGGTCTTTATCCGTTTCCTTATATTCACTGGGAACTGGGTGACATAGGATTCTTGCTGACAGGAGTCTATTTTTTTGGATTGGGCATTCATTAAAAGAGTTTAACAAAACTGGTCAAACCCTCCCCTTCTCCCCCTTAAGAACAGAATTGCCAGAAGAAACCCAGTCTATTCAATAATTATCAGCCACATCTCAGGCACATAGAATAACACACCGCTCCTTCACCAAGAAAGAGAATTTATTTTCCCATTCTAAAAGATGTATGATTTTCTAGCAAAGCTCTTTAAAGCCTCTCTATTTAAGATCAAAACCTAGTTGAAGAGTGCATGCTGTAAATGTAATGGGGAATTGGTTAGAGGTGGAGAATGGGGCAAACGAGAACTCACAGGGGCCTGTCAGGAAGAGACGGCTTTCACTGAGCCCCAGCCAATTATTGCCTTCCAGGAATATAGACTGTCACCAGACCTTCTGATTTTTCTGGGGAGTCCTTGAAATCCAGATCTTTACATGAAATTTTTCTATTTGAAGATTTTGGCGACTCATTCAATTAAAAATTAATAGTTGAAGAATAATGTGTTTGGTGACTGAATGCAAATTATTGGCCACTAGTTTGTGAACTCTGATGTACATGCTTATTAAGTGAATGATTGAATAGTGGATGAGTGACATATTGCTTTGGTAAAATTGATTGCTTATCCCAACAGAGATGTTGACCAAGCCCTTTTGAAATGTACATGCCTTAAAGAGGAAGAACTTTCAAGATGTGGCTAAGTGTCTCAGCAGTTTGAAAAGAAAGTAAATTTATCTACCAGGGTTAGCTTACCTCTTGCATGAACATGTTTTTCTAAGACTTACCTGGCCACTTTGAACAATTCAACATAGGTTGACCTATTGTTTATAGGCCAACCAATACAAATCCATTGCTCATTATGATGCTTAGAGAGACAGGGCTGTGGCAGAAGAAAACAAGACTTACTAAGAAGTATAAATGGAACAGAGTTAGTACTGAACCCTTAGTAAATTGCCACATAAGCCATCAAAACATGAATAGCTTTGTGACTGTTCCAATAGGTGTCAGCCAAGTGCCACCTGAGCTGTTCTGACAAACTAGAATAGCATGTCACAGCTCCTGTGTCATGTACAAACTAGAGCAGTGCTATTTCAGACTGAGAAAGCATCCACCTATTATATAATAGCTAGGCAATATATCTGCTTTGGGGCCTAGAAGACAGGTGATATTTTCAAGGGTGGCAAACTTAGGATACTGCAGAACAAATTATCTTGGGTGAATTTCTTGGAAGATTCCTGCTTGCATAGACAAGAGGCTGACGTATTGTATAAAGCTTCCATTTTAATTATCAGCCAGATCTCTGAGCACATGAGCGTTTAAACCATGAATAACATAACTCGTGAAAAATTGTTCCCTTTGGCATTACATCTTGCAATTCCAGATGACTACTTCCCTATTTTTTATGGTAAAGAAAATGACATTTCTAATGAGCATACTTGTATCATATCTTGTAGGATCTGATTGCCAACTCTCTGACTCCTAACACAGGCCTCAGGATAAGAATTTAAATGTGTTAGGTGGCTCTGGGGAGACATTCTATTTGGGGAAGCACTAATGTTTTTGTTTGTTTGTTTGTTTGTTTTTTAGTGTCTTTTTTCTGGCTTTGAGATTAAGACATATTCATCACAAAGAAATCATATTGAGAGCAGTGAGTGCCAATAATGTCTCCTTGTTATCAGTTACCTCAACTCCATCTTGACTTGGCTGTCAAGTGTATTATATTCTTGTCATGCTTATCTTCTGACTCAGTTTCTCAGTCATCCCACCCCATTGACTCTGAGCAATTGTTCCTCATATTTTCCATACTTACAGCTTCAACCCAATTCAATATCAATGTGACAAATACTTTGAATGGATATTCAGTACAATTTGAAAATGTCTTACTCTCTGCTAATTGCATATCTTTCATTCAAAGTCTCACTCAAGTCTCATTTTTTCCAAGAGATATCCTTACTTGAGCTTAATTGTTTTGCAAGTATTGTCTCTGTAATTCTCTCCCCACTGCTTCAGACTCCAAATGATCTGTTTTTCTTTGCCTTTTCTTTTGTCACATTCTGTATAGGCAGTAAGACCTGAACTAACATATATATCTACCAGTCAATATTCTCTAATTCTACTTTCACTTGATTTCTTTTCTCAGATCTCCTCTTACATTAAGACACTTATTAACTCATCAGCTGTATCTGTATCTTAATATTTCCTTGAGAAGAGGAATATCTCATTGCCCTTGAGACCAGAAGAGACAAAAAGAAGATACACATGACATACTATCTGGAGAAGAAGAGTAAGAAAGAAAAGAGAGGAAAAAAGGGTAAGAGATAAGAGACTCAATTTGTGGAAACCTCAGAAATAACAACAATTATATCAGATACAACTTACTCTAAATCTCAGTATTAGTTCTATCACTTTAAACTTAGATAGAAGAGAAAATGAAGATAATGTTATGTGATTATTAGACAAAGTCTGAGTTAAGTGTGCATTGACATGTTCACATTCATGAAGATTTTAAATTTCCAAAATCAATTTGATATTTTCACTATTGCATATTTTCAATAAACATTTTATTTCATAGATTAATTCTTACTCTCTTGTGTAGTGGGCTGGCTTTTAGGTCCCACTTATAATTTTGCTTCTGTCACTACGGAGCTCTCAGAAAATGAAACACTTTAAAAATTAAGTTTTATTGCACCTATATTCATCTCATTTCATGGGAATGTTACAGGTCAGCAGATTACATTTCAGTTGCAGTTTCCTTGTGTCATTATATTAGTTTCAATAATCAATAATTATATTTTAAAATAGATGTATAACTTTTTTTATTTGAGGAGGTAAAGAAATATTTCAAATGTATGGGATAAAAACTTAATTAGTTAAGCTGACATTTATTAAGTTCTTGGCTTGTTCAAACATAGGCGTTTTCAGTTTTACAAAAGGAAAAATGAAAATGAGATATATTTGAAACTGCCCAGAGTGGCATTATTAATATTCTTTCCTCTTTGTTTGCTTTTAAACATTGTTTTGCTCAAAAAGCTGGAAAAGGCAAATGTTCTGTTAATAGGTTTCTAGAGGGTTGATAATTGTGTAGTTGATACAGTAACAGAACTTTGTTCTTGTGTGGCATTTTCTTGAAGTTAGAGCCTTACAATCTCCTACTGAGACAACACTGTTTTTTACATATTATTGATCTCAGTATGTTTGAAGAGCATAGCTAATTCCAGATTCTGCTTCTTAAATATCAAATGAAATGAAACTGGGTTCTGGATTACCTATTCCTATGAACTGATGAATTTGTTAAATCCATTTTCCAGGCTACATTTATTATCTTGTACTAGTTTTATTTTTAGTGCTTGAATATTACAAAAAAAAAAAAACATTTATTACATTGTACAGTGAGGACCTAGCAGGGTTGATTATATGCAATTACTTCCCAAACTTAAGGTTATCCTCTTACCTTTACGCTAGAATAATTCCAAAAATAAATGAAATTACCTATCTACTTGGGGCTGGGGAGGGGCTTAAATTACTTGAACATGAACTTATAAAATGATAAGATCTAGAAATCTAACAGTTCCAGAACTTTCTTGTTGCACTACAAATCACTCCAAAACTTAATATCTTAAAACAACAATATTTACTCTGCTTAGGAATACAGACAGCCTTGGTTGAGACTGCTTATTTCGGATTCAGTTGGCATCAGCTAGGGAAGCTTGAAGTTTAGAATCTGGAATCAAGTGTCTGGTACCCAGGCTGGGAAGACTCCTGCATCTGCAGTTGAGGAAGCTGGGATTTCTGGGATTTTTCTTTATATCTCTATGTGATCTCCCAATATGATCTCTCTAGCATAGTGGCATCAGGATGGCAGATTTTTACATGTAGGCTCAGGGCTTCCAAGGCACATATCCCAGGAGAGAAAGAACCAAGTATAAGTGGTATTGCTTTTTATGGCCAAAGCACTTCTGCTTCATATTCTTTATTAAAAATCAAGTCACTGAAGCCACCCCATATTCAGTGAGAGAGGGATTAGACTTTACCTGTTGATGAGAGAAGTTCAAAGGATTTGAGATATATTTAAAACCATACCAATATCTAAGCATTCTATTAGAGATATTAATATAATTAAAGCACATATAGCAAAGTTATAATTCTAATGCTTTATAGGTGCTCTAAATCAATTTTCCTCAAAGTTAAGGCACTTCATAAATTCTTCATAATCTTGTTCAAAATCTCTATATTACTTACATTTTTATTGTTTAATATGTTCTAATCCACTAATTCATTTTTTTTTACATAAACACAATTATTTTAAAGAGAATTTGTGTTAAGTTGTGTCTTTTGAGAAGTAGATACCAAAACAAGATTAACTGTGTAAGAGACATAAAATTAGCTTCACATTATTATTCACCAGGTAAATTTGAAATATACTCTTAACATAGGCTTTGTATGACTCCCATAGATAAAGTCCAGATAAATGCGACTTCATAATTCAAATTTAAAAACACATAACGCAATAAACCATTACAAGGGAGAGGCAGTAGAATTGGCAAGCAACAAAATTTGACTTCTAAGCCATTCAGATATTGGTTTTTTCAAGTTATTTGTTAAATAGATTTTTTTCATCCGGGACACTTTGTGGTGTGTTTACAAAAAAGAAAATGCTTAATTCTACCATAAAATGAGAAGATGCTTTAAATAATGTGATAGTGTTTTGGAAGCGTACTAGAAAGCAAAATAAAATAACCAAACAGAAGCAAAGTGAGAGCAAATGTGATTAATTGATATACAGTAGCTCCCTTATCTGTGGTTTTGCCGTCTGTCGTTTGCTATCTGTGGTTTTGCTTTCCACAGTTTCAGTTACCTGTGGTCAACCATGGTCCAAAAATATTAAATGGCAAATTCCAGAAATAACAATTCATAAATTTTTAACTGTGCATCATTCTAAGTAGCATAATGAAATCTCATGTCCTCTGCCCCATCCCACCTGAGATGCGAATCACCCATTTGTCCAGTGTGTCATACTGTATATGATCCTTGCGTATTAATCACTTAGTAGCCATCTTGGTTATCAGATTCACTGTCAAGGTATCACAGTGCTTGTGCTCAGGTAACCCTTATTTTACTTAATAATGTCCTCAAGTTCAAGAGTAGTGATGCTGGCAATTGGAATATGCCAAAGAGAAGCCATAAAGTATTTCTTGTAAGTGAAAGGGTACATATAGTATGATAAAATATTTTGAGAGAGAGACCACACTCACATAACTTTCATTATAGCATGTTGTTATAATTGTTCAATTTTGTTATTCTTGTTAATGTCTTACTGAACCTAACTTGTAAATTAAACTTTATCATAGTGATGTATGTACAAGAAAAAACAAAGTATATACAGTTTACACTTGAATAATGTGAGGATTAGGGGTGCCACACTCACACAGTGGAAAATCTGCATATAATTTAAGTCAGCCCTTAGCGGCTACAGATTCCCAATCCCAGATAGAAAATAACTATTTTCAATCTGTAATTGGTTCAATTCCTGGATGTGAAACTCAGGGACATGGAGGGCTGACTGTATACACTATTTATTGAAAATTATTTAATTGAGCATCTACTGCATGTCAAACATTGTGTTAGAAGTTGGGGGACAACATGATGTGGTGGTACAATTTCTGTTTTCATTAGATAAGTTAGGGGGAAGCCAAGTTTATGAAAATCACTGAAATATTATAATTTTATCTAACATAAAAGTGAATGGACTTATGTCATTATTTAGCGAGGTAACATTTGAGCTAATATCTAAAGAATATATTGGAGTTAATTGGTAGCCAGAAGTAGGTTATCTCAAAGAGTAAAAATAACACTAAAGAACATGATGTCAGGAGGATGGTATATTTAAGGGCCTGAAAGGAGTTCAATGGCTGTGGCTAGAAGTAAGGAGGGGGTAAATGAAGTAGTATGAGCAGGGATGTTCTGGTGCTAGATTTACTAAGCAATATTTTTGTCTAGATATCATTCTTAAGAATTTTACATCAAGTGAAACTTAGTTATATAACCCTATCATTTATAAAACTGCTTTGTAAATTAGTGTCCTAGATTCACTAGGATGAGTAGCATTATAAACCAGGAAAATAATTAAGAACATAGGTCATAAAAGTATCTATTTTTGTTGAAAATATGGTTCATTTTATTTTTAATTTTTGAGTATTTTTTAATTAAAAATAATCTGTACAAATGAAATAAGTTTAAATAAGGCAAAGGAATATGTAATGAAAACAAAGGATAGTTTACACCCCAGATAGCCACATCTTTTCGCCAAAAACACTGGTAACATTTTCTTGTGGCTCCTCAAGAAATTTGCTATGCATCTAAAACATAGGTGATATACATACAGATTCTTATTTTTTTTCTTTTTCAAAAATTGAAGGATACTATATATTATATATCACAATTTTATCTTTTATTTTAAATGGATGCATTGATGATATTTTATATCAGTAGATGTATATTTACATATTTATATCTGTTTTACATTTTACTATAAAAATACATAATATCCCCTTACTGACAGTCATATGGAATTTAACTTTTTTTTACTGTTTTCCACATTTTTCTCCTATTATAAAAGAATGCTATAATTAACCTCATTGTACATATTTTTTTGTTAACTTTTAATAATAATAAGGACTTATGTAGCACTTACTCTATACCAGGCACTCTTCTGAGATATCCAATATATTATACAAGTAAATTATCATTGAATCCTATGAATGAAGTATTCTTTGTTATTTCTACTTTGGATATGGGGAAAATGAAAACGAGAAAATTTCAATAATTTCCCAAAGTTTACACATTTGGCAGAGCTGGAATTAGAAGCAATTAGATGCAAAGGCATTTTCCTAACATCTAACGCCCACATATTTGAATCTAATATAAAATAAAACTATAGATGTAGAATACTCAAACCAAATAATAGGTGTACTTTCCAGTTTGCTATGCAACTCGCATTATTGCTTTTCAAAGAGATTTCATCTATTTTTTATTCTATCAGCAACATCTTTCCTTTATCTACGTGTATACTATCGAGTATTTTGATAGTTGTCTATAGGGTAAAAAATTGGTTATTTTTATTTTTTCTAATTATGATGCATGTGAGTTTATGAATTTATAATTGTCTGTCTTTGGTACAAATAATCTTTTATGTTTCCTGGTGTGTAGTAAACCTTTGTTTCTTGGTGATTAAAAAGTAAACAAATGTCTCATTAAAAGCACCATCTATATCAACTAATACATAGTTCTATGTATTAGAATCTATTTTTTTGCTTCTCTACCTGTCTATATGGAAGTCCTTGTCTATTTTCCTGTTATTCCCAGATAATGATAATTAATATAGTTTTATGATAATTGTGACATTTGGCAACCTAGTCTATCATTACTCTAATTAAGCTTTTTTTTTTTCATACTGTATGTTTGTTTTTCTATAGTAACTTGACTTTCAGCTCTTATCAACAGCGTATTTTGTACCTGCTTAATTCTTTACTAATGAAACATGATGGTGTCAATGGCAGTCGTTTCCTCTCAGAGTGAAATCAGACTGGGATTTGGGGAGGGGGAGAAAACCCGTCTCCTTGGCTATACTTTCCTGGAGGAGAGCCCCCAAGCTAGAGCTTTTATAACCCATACCTGTGGTTCAAGGAGAGTAAATGAGTCATGGCTCAAATACCACAGACTCTCACTGTTCTTACTGAGACTTGGTAGATTTTCTTGAATGAATGTTTCTCCATTTGTTGTGTGGTCTTAGAACAGTTTTCAGAAATTTTAAATGAACATGTTTTTGAAGTTAAAAAAAAAAGATTTTTTTGAAGAAAAGTTTCTGCCATTCTGTGTATAGATTTCTGATTTCTGATTTAATTTTGTCACCAACCTCTACCCCTTTACACATTCATGTACTCCCATGCCCTATCTCAACTTCATTACTTGACACCTGTTTTCATTTTTTTCCTGGCTTAATGGTTTTGATTTTTTTGAATTCTGTTTAAAAGTTTGTTGCATAGTATTAAATCATGTATTGCTTACATACATATTTAGGCTCCTTCAGCAAAGAACAAAGATATGTTCAGATTACTTATTGTTGCTGTAGATCAAGATTTCTACTACTGTCAGTTGAAGTTTTATGCATGTCATCATTATTAAATATAGTTTTGCCAAGAAAGATATTTATATTCATTTTCTTTCTACCAATTGGTATGCAAGACGTGGGAAGCACAGATAATACAATAATGTAAGACTGCTCTATGCCAAAGCTCTCTGCATCGAGTTTTATTTTTCATTTGAAGAGGGAAATTCTTAGCTACCTTTCAGAAATTATGCTTACATCAAATAAATTTTCTACTTGTCTAGTGATGGCAATTTGAATAATGGATGTCCTCTTGGTTGTTTAAATTTCAGGTTGTTTTCTCATACAATCTTTAGACTTTACAGCTGTTTGTTCATCATATTTTCTGAAACTAAGAGCAGTTTGATCTCATTTTTCACATTGATATTTTCTAACACAGTGAGCAATTGTTCCACTATTGTAGAAAGTTGAGCTTCCCAATTTGATAAACTGCATCCCTTTTCTACTTCTGAAAACAGACAAATAAAACAAAACACTCCTTAAGGTAATGTTCTCTAATGACAAAAATCTGTCATTTATTCATAGGGCTAATTAATGCATCATCTTTATTGCAAAATATCCATGTAAAAACAAACTATGGAATAGCTAATACCTAGGAACATAAGTGTCTATAAGTGATCAACCATTTTTAAGTTCAGCTAGTTTACAGAAAATTATTTTTGATTCCACTGGTGGCTACAAAGCTACATTATAACAATCTTGTGGAAGTTTAGGTTCATATGAATCTGTAAACCAAGGTAATATCACATAAAAATAGTCTAGGGAACTGAATTAATACTGTTGCCAATATTTAAGACAAAAATTCAATAATCGCCAAGAAAGATGGAACAATAATTTAACATTGCTTGTGATGATTCAGTGTTTGAATTTCATTGAAAACTATCTTTATTCTTGAAGTAATGCTAAAAACATGATTACAGGAGCTGCTTATGATATAGGCTATCCTTATAGTAGAGCAACATGTGATAAAGAGACATGATATTTTTGATTCTAACAAGAAGGAAGTGAGGGAAAGAACAATCATGTAGGACTGACCCCTAATGCATACCCTATGAAATGTGATCCTATCTCTGGATAGATAGTGTTGGAGTTGATTGAATTGTAGGACACCTAGCTAGTGTCTGTAGTATTGCTTGTTGTTGGTGTTGAGGAACCCCTCCCCCCAACACACACACACACACACACACACACACACACACACACACAGGAATTGCATCCAGGAACCTAACTGAGTCTTCTTCTCATTACCATTTATACTTTAACTGTGAGTTCTTGATTTGGTATTCTGTTCTAGTCACATTTATGTTCAGAAGGGACAGAAACCATTGTTTTCTAATAAGTTTTCTATAAACCAAGAAAAGAAATCAGCAGTATGTCTTTATATTCTTCCACCAATGGTTTATATTTCTAACTGCCTATTTTATGGGTTAAGAACTTCCAAGGAAAACCATTAAACACAATATTAGGTTTATTGACAACAAAAAAGCTTGCATATGCAAAATGTGTTAATGTGATTCTTGCTAATGATTATTCCATGGCTTATACAATAGTTTATTGATTACTTTTCCAATTAGATAACATGCACTTAACTGAGATTCTAGAGAACAATATGTCACTAACTTTATTTGGGCCTCAGTTTCCTCAACATTAAGTGAGGAGACTCAAGTAAATTAAACATCTTGAATCTTCTTTTAATGGAAAGCTGCTAGAATGAGCACTATGTATTAATTATATATTGCCGTGTAACAAATCACTCAAAACTTAGTTGATTAAAACAATACATGTTATTTTCTCAGAGTTTTTGTGGGCTGAGTATTTAGAAGAAATTTAGCTGAGCAGTTCTGACTTGATATATTTTATGAGGTCAGTCGGTCGAGATGTTGACGAGAGCTGCAGTTTTCAAAGGTTTAACTGGTGCTGGAGGGTCCACTGAACCTCAGTTGGTTACGCCCCAGTTCAAATGAGACTGCACTCAAAATTTTCATCCTCCCGAGACTAGCTGAGTTTTCTCTGTTATGTGGTACCAAATAATCCTCTAACCTCAATCAGGCGAATCAGCAAAAAAAACAAATGAATAAATGTTAGCATTAGGCACAGCATTTTTGTGGGCTATGGGAAAAACATTGTCTCTACTCTCTGTACCCATTATAACCACTACCAATGTCAATCAATACACAACCAAGAGTAGGCGATCTCACTACAATTATAAATGTAAAATAAATTACATTTATTTTAAAGTTACAGCCCAGTCTGTAGCTAATGAGTATGATATGACCCCACTACACCAAAATGCTAGGCTTCTAATGGACATTTAAGTAGCTGATGATCATTGGATAAAAGCTTCCTCATTTCTTTAATTTTGTATATTTTTTTAATTTTGTATTTTTATGAAACTTATGAACCGATGATATATATTTCACTCTTACACAACTTTTTTATCCACCAAAAAATTCTGAATTATTTAGAGTTTCGAATAATATTTTTGTAGAGTATTTTTGACCTCGTGTAGAAATATATTCTTTCTATAGTGTTCTCTCTGAGAAGGGACCACTTTACTGGTTTTAGATTTCAGATATTTCCTTACATCAGCATGGAGGCTTTTTAAAAATGCTAATATTGCACTCTTAAGGTTAATAAAGGCAGAAAATCACAAGAAATAGTTCAGAACAATTATTTTTATTTCTAAAATTGAGGTTTGAACTATATTTTAGACTGAGTTTTTAAACTCTTTTTAAGTCCTGTACCTTTTATGAAAATATGTGTTGCAATGAATGTAACTCTTAGAAAAATATACAAAATTAAAGAAATGAGGAAGCTTTTATCTGAAAATATATATTGTTCTACAAATTGAGATAAATCTTTGTGAAGATTTTCAAATAGACTCAAACATCAAGATTTAAAAACGTTTTTATTTTTATTGTGATGTTAAAAATTTAACTAATATTTTTATTGTATCTCAGACAATTGCTGCTGATTGTGAAAGGGAAGGATGCATTTTTTTAAAGTATATCTTTTTTTTTACATTGATTTTGTATAAAGAAAAAGTAATTCCATAGTTTCCAAACTATACTTATTCCTCAACTTTCTTACCAAGTTTCTTTTAGTGTTCATGTAGAGATTCATCTTTACCAATTCCCACTAGTTTTCATTCATGAATAAACTAAATTTGCTCAGAGTGCATGTTCTTCATTAGTTATTGCTGAATTTGATTTTATAATAATTAGCTTTAGATTTTTGCATTTATGTTCATAAGTGAGACTAGCCTGTAATTACCTCTTATTGATAAATTTCTGGTCAAATATCATGTTCTTTGCAAGATGTTCTGAAGGACAGAAAAATATGCCTTCTTCGAGTGATGGTTAGAACCCACTGATAAAGCACTCTGTATGGGATTTTCTTGGAGGAAAGATGTTTTCACTACCAATTGGTTTTGTTTAGTAAAGGATTATTCAAAATTTTTATTCTGTCTCGAATCAATTTTGGTAAATTACATTTTTCTAAGAACTTACCTATTTAACTTACATTTTCAAAAGTTGTTCATACAATCTTCATGATTTTTAATATCTGTATCATTTGTTCTGATGTTCCTTTTTTCATTTCTGACATTGTGCCGTCTCATGTCTTTTCATCTTTTCACAGAACAAAATTTCTCAATTATTTTTATTTTGTATTTGTTTGTGATTTAATTGATTTCAGTTCTGTTCTTTATCATTTTCTTTCTTATTCCTCTTCATTAGTTTTCTATCATACTACAACAAATTACCACAAATTTTGTGGCTTAAAACATTATTTTCCCATCTGGAGGTCTCAGTAGTCTAAAATCAAGGTGTTCACAGGACTGTGACACTTCTGGAGGCTCTAGGGAAAAAGTTCTTTCCTTTTTTTTCCCCTTCCAGCTTCTGGAGCTTGTCCACATTCCTTGGCTTATGGCACCTTACCCTTCCTTATCTTCAAAGTCAGTAATGGTGAGTCACATCCTGTATTACTCAGCCTCATTTTCCACCTCTTTCACTTTTAAGGACCCTTGTGAATATATTTGGCCTAATTAGATAATACAGGATAATCTTCCTATTTTAAGATTAGCTGGTTGGCACCTTAATTCCATTTGCAATGTTAGTTCCCTGTTGCTATGCAACCGAATGTATTCACAGATCCTGGGGATTAGGGTGGGGACATCTTTGGGAAGCCATTATTCTGCTTTCTACCTACTTTTTTAGTTTTATTTTTCTCTTCTTTTACAATATTTTTGTGATAAAGTTTAACTCATTCACTTTCAGCCTTCCATATAATCTAATCTATGCCTTTAAAGTTACAATTTAAATTCCCCAGAAAACCTCATGGCTAATACATAATGAAAGTGAAGAGGGGAATAGCTCATGAATTTAAAGTGAAACTATTCAGTCTAATATCTAATATTAACTCCACATTTTACTCTAATTTGTTATTTGTCTGCTTTTTATTAATATCTGTCAATGTTTTTTTCTTTTGGGGTTATATTATTGAGCGCATACCATTTAAATATTGTATTTTCTTTGTGAATTTTACTTTTTACATTATGAAATGATACTATATAACTCAGGCAATAGCAATCTTCTATAGGATAGATTTGCCCAATAGATAGGTAGAGGTAGATTACCCAAATGGGCCCAATGTAATCACAAGGGTCCTTAAAAGTGAAAGGAGTCAGAAGCAGAGGTCAAAGTAATGCACTTTAAGGATTTTATCTGCATTAAATTGCCTTAGAGCCTACTTTTCTATCATTAACATAACTGTACTAGCTTTATTTTTATTAGAGTTCACCTTTATATGAATTTTATCCTTATCCTTTCAAACTTCCTGTATCTTTACATTCCTATTGCATCTCCTGTAAAGAGCTTACTACTGTTATCCAGTCTGACTATCTTTACTTTTTTAAATTTCAGATTACTATATATTATCAGCTTACTCTATTCATGACATTATAATATCGAGATAATGCTGGGGAGGTGTTAGAATGCAAATAGATTGAGAAGGTAGAAAGTTCAAAATGATATTTTATGTGATTCCCTTGAGTTCACAAGGCTAGGCTTTTGCAGAAATGACTTTCTCAGAGGAACTGACTTCTCTATTTAACCCTCTCTCTTGTCTTTTCTATTGTCCCCTTTCAAGTCTGTCAAATCAGTTACCTTAACATTAAAAAATGCCAGTCTAGTGTAGAAAAATGTCAGTCCAGCTCAAATTTCCCACTCTCACATAAACTCCAAGGAATAATTTGTGGGTGAACATGAAGACAACCAGAGCTTGGAAGTTAGTACTTTGTTAAGTTTATTGTGCATAAGCATAAATTCCTCAAAACATGTTTTTTAAGCTAGAGACAAGGAACATATCACATATATCGTGTAAGACTTACCTGCTTTTAAAAAATGCAAAGTTTTTACCTAACCTTATTCAGTCCTTCTCTAAGTCCTTACTAAACTTGGCCTAAAAATAAACCTGTTACTGATGAGATGTGACCTATCTTTCTATTGAATTGAGGCTGAAAAATATTGAGACTAATAGGTCTAAAACTTTCTTGATTTGGTTTATAGATTCTTCTCATAAAATTTCTGACAGAGTAAGTGCTTCTGCTACTATTTACTTTGTTAAAATGATTTTTTATTAGCCCCAAATCTTATTCTTTTATCCCCAGTGAATGATCAGATTTATTTTTATAAGTGGTGAAAGAGAATTATATTTTTAAGGTCAAATAACACAAACCTCTCTTCAAATAGATGTTTCTTTCTGTTTATCAATTATGTCTTCTACTGCAGAGTTAACTTTTGTCATAGGGATATGATCTAGTTTTTCTTTTAAAAAAAAATAACCATGAGTGTATCTGCATTATTGCCTATTTAAGATGCTGAGGCAATTAATGGGAAAAATGGTAGATTTTGGAAACATGTATGATAATTATACTTCCATTATATTTTAAAAGTTTTATAAATATAGAGAATGCTGTGCAAATAACTCTGGACTTAGAATCTGGACATTAGAATAGTTTAATTTTTATTATTCTAGAATTGTATAGCCTAGCATAAGTTTTTTAATGTAGTTGGACTTCAGTTTTCTTGCATATAAACTAAGTGGGGAAAGAATAGATAATCTCAAATATTCCTTTTAATTCCAGAAAAACATTTTACATAGTTAGTTAAAATATTACTATAACAATTTTCTAAATAAAGGTATACGATCTATGACTTAATAATTGAGGCTTAGCTAAGTTACAGTTTCCTAATAGATTTGATTTTTAGAAATCTTTATATGACAAATCAAATAAAACATATGTAGAAATCTAGAAAATGGAGATTTACTGAGATCATTTTCTTGGCACTGCTAACTTCATAATTTACAGAACATTACTCCAAATCCACTTGCTTCTTAACTCCACATGGGGACTTATATAATATTGCCACATTAAGCACTTAATGCAATTTCAGATATCAATGGTGTATATTTTTTTTTTTAAAGAAATGTTGGCCTTGAAGGTTGTATATGAAATCCAAGGATAGGGAAGCATTCAAAATAAATTTTACAGTAAATATTAAATATAGTTAAACAAGTGTGAATGACAAAGGAAGCTCAAGTGGATATACAAATTCAAATGAATTCCATTTCTTTTCAAACTCTCTCTAAATAGTGTTACCACGGAAATATACCAGGGAAGATGTAACAGTAGAATACATGATTCTGTTTATAATTGCGCATTGTTTCCCTGGTGTACAATTTTTTTTTGGCAGTAAATTTCTTTATATTAAGTGTTTCATGAACCCAATGTCCTCAAATTATTCATGATAGTCAGAATTTGGTCCTGAAGTTGTTCTTTTTTTATTAGTGAGATATTAGGGAGAGAAAACTAAGATTTCTAACTGCTCTATGCCTACTACTGTGTTAGATGGTTTATAAATTGCCTCATCGAGTAGTGTTAATAAACTTGTCATTTTGGTATTATCACATCTAGTTTAAAAGCGAACAAGATGAGGCCAAGAGAGTTGAAAACATGTGTTCAGGATTTATCTAGTTAGTGGAATTTGATTTAAAATGTAAAGCAATTTGGTTTCTATTCTCTAGCTGGTGAAAAGGAATTGAGAGAAAGAATAATCCTAAGGTTAATAGTTTTTCTCTTCTCTAAAGAAGCAAAAGCACTGAAGGTTAATCTTGGAATTTACAAATTCTGATAAACATATTGTATCACTTACACAAAAATGATGCGAATGGTATCTTTCCTTTGTACCTGGGCATATGACCATTAAGTGAAAAACTACATGGAGTTTCCAGGAGTAACTTTTTGTCCTGCCCATGCTTCCGGATTGGGCACTGCAGCCTGTTTCTTGCCCTAGTCTTTGAGTTTACGTTCCTACCCTGAGATGTATTATGGAGAAAACAAGGTAAAGAATGAGGATCCAAAAGATGGATCAAGATAATTCAGTCAAATGATAGAAGTACTTTTCAGTTTTTCACTGAATATGTATGAATATTAAACATAAAAGACTTGGGCTCCTTAAGGCAAAGCAGCCTCTCTTTTAGAGGTGGCTACTTATCAGTGCATTTAATTTGGTACAAATTTTGGTACCAACAAATCAAGCATTTCCCAGTACAGCAGTACTTCTTATCCTCAATACTGTCAACATTTTGTTAAGTAGTGCTGTCTGTGCATTGTGGGATGTTTAGCGGCACCCCTGACCTCGTCTCCCTAGTTGTCAGTAGCAGCCTCATAGTAGCGATCATCAAAAGTATCTCTAGAAATTGCAAAATGTCTCTTGGTGGGGGGCAAATTACTGCCCATTGAGAACCATTGAACTATAGAAATCTAAATGTATTTCAGCTGGAGGTAACTTATATAGGGGTCATAAACCCAGATGTTGTACTAATGTTATATCATGAGAAGTTTTGAAGATGGGCTTTTAAGGTACTATAAAGAATTAAGAATTAAAATAAACATAACTATAAAATATGCATTTCCCATAATTAGTATGTCATTTCCCTCTTCATACGTACAACATGTCTTTCTTCCAACCTCCCTTCTCTCCTTTTAGTCCTTTCTCTGCCCATATGGTTCTTGGTAACAACACTGGACTAATAAACCTAAGATTAGTGTCCAGAATCGGACATTGAGAATAATTATTTAATTTCTCAATCTCTCAATTTCCTATCTATAAAATTCCAAATTATAGATGCATGATCACATCATGGTATAAATTAATCGAGAGCATATATAAAAATGCATAACATGATGCTTGACAATAGGATATTTATAAATGCCAGATGAGTATTGCTTAAATAGAACTCTTGTTTTTTGATGGTACCGTTCTCTTTTGAGTAAATAACTTCTATTTGCCATCTGCCTTTTCCATATGAATTATTTACCTCTGGCTCTTCTCATGAGGTTATTTATTCTATTTCTCTTTCTCTAGGAGGAGAAATCAACTTACTCTTTGTTCCCATGTCTTATTTCCAAATCATGTTTCTCCCATCATTCAACATTTTCTGCTTCACATTTTTTCACCCATTCTTTATATATACATATTACTATTTTTTAATTAAAATATACTTGGCATACAATACTATGTTAGTTTTAGGAGTAACACATAGTGATTCTACATTTATATTCCTTATGATGGGATCATAACAGTAAGTCTGGTAACTATATCACTGTACAAACTTATTAAAATAATACTGACTGTATAACTTCACTTATTTTAAAAAATATTTAATTATTACTTTAGAATCATTGTCTAATAATTTCAGTGACTGGGTCATACAGATCATCTTTTATTCAGTTTGTTTTTCTTAATTATGGACCATGTTTTTCTGTGTCTTTATATGACTCATCTATTTGAATATTAAAGATGTTGAGTATAAAAGTGGAGGCAAAAGTGTAATAATATTTGGATTTGCTTCTTTATGCACCAATGTATGCAAGCTCTCTCTTCTGTCTGGTAGTTGTATTAAGGGGCTGATTATTCAGATTTCTCTTCTTGTTAAGTTGAACCATGAGTAGGTCACAATTTAATTAGATTATCAGTCTTAGCTCTATTATCAACCACTTATATGTTAGTTGCCTTTTTATTTTCATTATATTTGAGCTGGGGGAAGGTGGTTACAATTTCAAATATTTTATGGTTCATTTTTGGGTTCAACTTCAGCACTGGCCCAGAATCGAATACCCACGAGAATGAACAAGACTTCACTAATCCTCTGTGCTTAACATCTCCTACACAGATGAAAATCTTGGGAGGCTGATGTTAGAATGAGTGATGTGTCCACCTATTTAGGTCTCAGATGTATCCACCTTCTAAATACACATGGTTAGGGAACATTTCGACTGTGTGTGTCATTTCATTATCCTAAACCTGTCTAAACACATTACCTTATTAAATGCCAATCAGCTTTTTGTTTTTCTCTTTTTGTTTTTATGCTACTGGCAAATAATAACGAGCTGTAAAAATATATTTACATAGTTCATTTAAGTAGCATCATCACTGACACACCATTTTTCCACTTCCTTGCTCTTGGAATTCGTCTTTAAAAGACTAAGATAAGAACTAAGGGCATTTAAATTTATTAAATTTTTCTGAGTGGATGCTGACGTCCAAAAAACAAACACAGCAGATATAAGTATATCACATGCCAATTTTAGTGCTGCATCCTAGTGATTGCCGTATTCAGTGGAGAAAAAAGCAAAGGTTCTTGGAAAGGCAAGCCACTTCTACCAGATGAGATTGCCTCATTGTGTCAAAGGATTTGAGGTTGAGGAATCTCTTAAGTCTGTTTATCTCCAAAAAACACCAAAACTAAATGCTCTCAGCCCCAGGGAAAGTGACTCAGTTAGTGGATTCTAGCAGATGAAACACTACTAGACTTCTTATTCTATTATTTCAGGTTAATATTGAAAAAGAAAAAAAGCACTAGAGCCTTCTTGTGGATGACATTCATTGTTCCTATTTGCAGTCACCAACTAAATGAAATTAATCCATCAATTTTTTTCAAAAAAAATCACTAAAGCTGATTATAACTTAATATCAAGTTTCTCCTTAAATTCAAATGGTTTCACAATACAGAAGTACCATGATATTGCTTATAATTTAGTGTCTACAGGCATAAACATATGTTTAATTGGTTGGATAACTAAAGAAATTTTGTTGCAAGGGTAGCTTTTGCTTCAAGGACCTGGTCTCTACAAATGGGGTTATATTGAAGGTTCCTAAATATAGATTCCTAAATGAATGTCAACAACATCAGCCCACTTCTCTTTATTTGCATGTTTGCTGCCACAATGTCAGGATATTTGGGTCAGGGATTTTTGTGTGAGAGAATGTGTGTTGACAGTTATTGATTTATCAGTCAATATGATTATTGCTTTACAGAACATTGCCCTTTTCTTGAAAAGCACTGTGCCAGGATCACAATATAAAAAATACTTTAGGCATAACCCATACCTTGTAGTAAAAATACAAATCTACTTGTTCATTTTCAAGTTAAAGTATGTGGTATGTGTGCATTTGACTCTCTTCACAAGTTTTGAACTTATGTAGGACTTAAAAACAGAACTTAAAGTCATGGCAGAGAAGTTTAATTACTAAATCCAGGAATCAAAACAGTTTTTATTTAATTTGTTCGCTTAGTTACTAGGTATGTTTGCATGTAACGCATATTTTATTTTCAGAAAGTCTTTTTTAAATTAAACTTTAAGATAATTGTAGCTATTTTACATAATTGTAGATAATTCATATGCAATTGTAAGAAATGATCCAGAAGGTTTCCATATACCTGTTACCCAGTTTTACCATCTTGCAAAACTAAAAGAGAATATTATAACACAGATACTGATTTTGATACAGTCAAGATGTGGAACATTTTCATTACTGCAAGGATCCTTCAAGTTGCCCTTTTAGAGCCACATCTACTTCCCTCTCACCCACTCCCTCCTTAACCTGCGGCAACCAATAATCTGTTGTCATATTGCCATTTCAAGGATACTACATGCAGGAAATCATACAGCATGTAATCTTATGGAATTGGATCTTCACCCAGCACAGTTCTTTAGAGAGTCACTAAGGTTGTTGTGTGTATCAGTTGTTCGTTCCTTTTTATTGATGAATAGCATGATATGGATATGTCATAAATTGTTTTTCCTGGCTTTATTGAGATATAATTTACATATTCAATTGTGTAAGTTTAAGGTGTACAATGTGATGATTCGATACATGCATTGAGAAGTGATTACCACAGTAAGATTGGGTAATACATCCTTCACCTAATTACGTTTTTGTTGCTCTGGTGAGAACAGATAAAATCTACTCTTAGCAACATATGAATATACAATATAATATAGTTAATTATAGTTATCATGCAATTCATCAGATACCTAGAACTTATTCCTCTTGTAACCGAAAGTGTATATAGCCTTTGACCAGCATCTCATTTCACCTACCCCTCAACCCTTGTCAACCACGATTCTACTCTTTGATTCTATGAATTAAACTTTTTAAAAAATTCCACATATAAGTAAAATGATACAGTATTTGTCTTTTTCTGTCTGATTTATTTCACTTAGCATAATGCCCTTAAGGTCCATTTAATGTTGTTGGAAATGACAGGATTTCCATCTTTTTCATGAGTGAATAATATTCCTGTGTGTGTGTGTGTGTGTGTGTGTGTGTGTATCTGTGTGTGTGTGTGTTCCACATTTTCTTTACTTATCATTAATAGACATTTAGGTTGTTTCCATATCTTGAATTTGTGGATAATGCTACAATGAACATGGAGTGCAGATATTTCTATGAATGTCTAATTTCATTTCCTTTAGATAAATACCTAGCAATGGATTTGGTAAGTTATATAATAGTTCTATTTTTAATTTTTTGAAGAACTTCCATACTGTTTTCCATAGTGACTTTATCAGTATACATTCCCACCAAAAGTGTACAAGGGTTCCCCTTTCTCCACATCCTCACCAGCATTTGCTATCTCATCTTTTTAATATTAGCCATTTTGAAAGGTATGAGGTGATATCTCAATGTGGTCTCAATTTTCATTCCCCTGATGATTAGTGATATAAGCAATTTTCATGTACTTATTGATAATTTGTATGTCTTCTTTAAGGAAATAGTAATTGTACGTTACTAATGATATTAATGTTGAACATTCCTTCATGTGATTATTTGCCATATGGATATCTTCTGTGAAATGTCTCTTTATGTGTTTTTCTCTTTTTCTAATTGAATTTGTTTTTTGTTTGTATTGTTATGGTTTTAGTGTGTGTGTGTGTGTGTGTGTGTGTGTGTATTCCCTACATGTCATTATTTTATCGGATATGTAGTTTGACATGATTCTTCCCAGCAAATGGTTTAGCTTTTTGAACTCTTAGCAGGGTATTTTTCAGAGTAAAAGTTTTTAATTTTGATGAAGTCCAATTTACAAATTATTTATTTTATGGACTGTGAATTTGGTGTCATATCTCAGAAATATTGTCTATGTTTTCCCCCAAAGGCTTCATAGTTTTGTTATAAATTTAAGTTGCAATCCATGTTGATTTACTATTATGAAGTATGAAAACTTAAGTCAAAGTTTCTTTTTTCCCCTCTCTAAATGTCCAATTAATTTTCTACCTTGGTCAAAAATCAGACATATATGTACGGGTTTATTTCTCAGTTCTCTCTTCAGTTCCACTGATTTACGTGCTTATCCTTCCTCCAGTACAACAGTCTTGATTTCTGTAGCTATTTAAGTCTTTAAATAGTGTAGAATGATTTTTCCTACATTACTGTCCTTTCTCAAAGTTTATTTTAGCTTTCCTTTTTTTTTTTTTGCTTTTTTTATATGTGTTATAGTATTCTTGTCTATATCTACAAAAATTTATGGGGTAATTTCAATATTAATTATGTTAAACCTGTACATCCATCATTAGTATATTGTCTTCGATTCATAAACATGTAATATATTTTATTTATTTAGATCTTCTTTGTTTACCTTTATCAAGGTTGGGTAATTTCAGCCTCCAAGTACTACACATATTTTGTTAGGTTTACATCTAAATATTTCATTTTTTTGGCAATTGTAGATGGTATTATATTTTTAATTTTAGTATCCATGTGTTCATCGATGGCATATGGAAATAAAAATAATTTTTGTATATTTATCTTGTGTCCTGCCACCTTGCTATACTAATTTTTTAGTTCTCAAATTTTTTCGTAAGTAGCTTAAGATTTTCTATGTAGATGATTATGTCACTTACAAAACTAAGAATGTCATTTCTTTCTATCTGATCTGTATGACCTTTATTTCCTTTTCTTGACTTATCACACTGTCTACAACTTCAAGCATTGTGTTAAATAAGAGTGATTAGAGTGGATAAACTTACTTTATTCCTGATCTTATTGGGAAAGCATTCAGTCTTAGATAATTAAGAATAATATTAGCTATAGGTATTTTGCATATTCTTTTTGTTGTTGTTTTATAAATGCTCTATATCAAATTGAGGAAGTTCCCTTTACTACTATGTGTGTAGATTTGTTTATAGTACTCTCTATCTTTCCCCCCACCTCTTCTTTCTCTTTTCATATCTATGGGGTTTGTAGTGGTATTCCCTGTTTCATTCCTTATGTTAGTAAATTGTGTCTGCCAGTTTTGCTACAGTGTGTCAATTTTATTACTGTTTTCAAAGAACCAGATTTTTGTTTTATTAGTTTTTTTGTAGTTTGTTGTTTCGATTTTATTGATTTCTGTTCTCCATTGTTCTTTTTTTTCCTTCTGCTTGATTTGAGTTTATTTTACTCGTTATACAATTTTGGTCATTGCTCTAGTTGTAGTACAGTCTATATATAACTTATCACAGCCTAGTGATCTCACATTTACATGTGTGAATGTAGTTTAGAAAATTTACCGCTCTTTACATTCCTTTGCTCTCCTGTTTATAGCATTAGCACCTTAACTATTTCCTTTATATACATTTAGAACCACATCAGATGTTCTTTCGCTGTTTTCTTCAAACTCAAACATAAGTTAGAAAACTCAAGAAGAGAAGGACAGTCTACCATATTAACTTATATTTTTATTTGCTTTATTTTTTTCTTTCTTCCTGACATTCCTAATGTTTTCGGTGTTGATGTTGACCATGATCACCTAGCTGAATATTCAAGGACATTCAAAAGGACACTCTTATGTAAACAAGTAACTGTGCCAGGAGGAACCTAAATAAAGACATAATTCAAATTTAGCAATTGTTTTTCTAGATAGAAATAATAGTTGGGATTCTGACTCAAGCTTTAACAATCAATTGAATACTCAACAAAGTTTGAATTTAAAATTAAGTCCATAGGTTTATTCCATTTACATCATTCTGTCATTGATATAGCAGATTCTCTTACTATATTACATTTCTAATGTAATTCACATTTCAAAGGAAAAAAAGTGTTTTAAAGTTATGTTTAGTGAAGTGGATTAATTCAGAGCTATAACATTTCCTTTTCCAAGCATAATATTCCCAAGAGAACTTGTTAAACTTTATTTCCCGAATGTAAAGTATGCATTTTAAAATATGCCATTTCAATATACAGTGAGGGAGTTTTATTCCCATACTCCTATCTCTAAAATCTTAAATTGTTGATTTACTTAGCAAGTTGGGAGACATTTTTCTTAATTCAGGATGCTTAATTGGATGCCAATCTCTCAAATTCCGTGAAACTTTAGTTTCTTAATCAAAAAAGGTGCAATATAATTTGGAAAAAAATGTTCAAACCATCATACTTCTAACAATTGGGTTGATATCAAGGAAATTAATTTATAGTAATTTATGCATACTAAATAAGATCTATTTTTTTCAGTCAGTTTAATGTCTATATTATAAAGCAGGTTTTAAAATGATTGGCATATGTACATCCAATGTCATTTATTAATGTGCTCTCGGTAGAAAATCTCGCTTTTTAAAACATAAAGATACATTATCTGTAATTAGAAGCATATATATTTTACTTACAATATTTTATTATGATATTAATTCATATTTATGAAAGAATATCAGAAACAGTACAAGGAATTTCCATATGTAGTCTTTACCCAGCTTTACTGTTGGCTTACATTTTTCCCTATTTGCTTCATCATGTTTTCTATGAATATGTGTATGAAATACTTTTTGAGCCATTTTGAGAGTAGGTAAGAGATATAGTGCCCTTTACTCCCAGATATTCAGTGAATATTTCACTGTACAGTAAATAAAAGGTGGAAATTTTAACTGGCTACAGTACTATTTAATCTATATCCCACATTTGAATTTTTTAAGTTGTCACAATAATATCCTTTATGGCTATTTTTTTCCTGAGCCAGGATCTAATACAGTTTCATGCATTTCATTTGTCATGTCTTTTTAGTCTTTTTTAAATTGACACACTTCTTCCAGCCTTTGTCTTTTTTCACTTTGACATGTTTGTTTGATAACTAAGTGCATCATATGGGGAGACAATTGATTTTGATTTCTCAAAATTGATGATGTTAGTGTTGATCATTTGATAAAAGTAGTGTCCACCAGTTTTCTTTAATGTAAAGTTACTATTTTCCCTTTGTAATTAATAATCAATTTATACGGTCATACTTTGAAACTATGTATTTTGTTCCTTATCACACTTTCACTAAGTAGTAATAGCATACATTGATAATTTTCTAAATCCATCACTCCTTCCTTATTATTGTTGGATTTCTACTATAAGGAGAATATCCTTTCTCCAGTAAACTTTTGATTTATTTATATTGGTATGGAGTTATAAATTCTTATTTTATTCAATGACTTACAACTTTTTGCTATCATCATTAATTTTGAAGCTCAAATTATCCTAGATTTGGCCAGTTGGGGTCCTTCTGGGCTGATGATTTTGTTCTTTTGATATGACTCTCATTCTTTGAGTATTTCCTTACTTTCTGTTCCAATAAGATGTTCCAGGATCAGCTTAAACTTTTTCTTATCCCTGAAATGAGCCTTAGGGCCTTTTAAATTTTTATTTATTTATTTTTATTTTTGGTGCCACAAGACATTTCAGAATTTCAGGATCAGATCATTCAACAGCCGCATTTAGGAAATAAAATTTGAATGTTACATGAACTCATTGCTACTTGTATATCAGTATCTCTAGGCCCTCTCATCAAACAGCTAGGATTAGATATAAATTTACCTAGCTATCTATCTTAAAAAAATAGTACCATGCCACAGAAGACATCTAACTTTCCTACTTAAGCTAATTTTTAATCTTCCTATCCAATGAGCTCTCATTATCCTTAATTCTCTAAGCGCAAGCCTAGAATATATAGAAATTAGATTTAGAATTGCCAACACATACTACTGTGAAAAGCACAATAAATCTGAATTCATCACTTTTTACAAACTTATTTTCTGCTTGAGATAAAATTCACACAGTGAAATGTATAAATCTTAAATATACAATTAGATGAGTTTTGAAAAGTGAATACTCTTTTAACTCACACCCGTATTAAATTGCAGAGCACTTTTTATCACTGTATAGTTTGCTTGTTTGCCTTTATGTCCGTCATTACTCCTCTGCCCAGAAGAGTCATTTGTATGAAAAGTTCTTCAGTATAAATTAGCATGGCCTGATTCCTTCTGGAACTTCATGTACATGAAGCCACACATTATGTACTTTTGTTTTCGCTTCTGGCTTCGTTCTCTCTGTGTATGAGATTCATCTGTGAAATCACGTTTTATACACACACACACACACACACGTATGTGTGTGTGTATATATAACATATATACATATATGAATATATATGTATTATGTATTTTACTTGAGTAGTATTCTATTCTATGAATGAATACTAATATATATTTATGCATTCTCTTTTTTTGATATTTGTATTATTTCCAGTTTGGGATTATTCTGAATATTGCTGCTATGATATATACAAGTCTTTATGGACATATGTTTTTATTTATCTTGAGTAAATATCATAGGATATAATTGCAAAATAACAGGATTAGTATATATTTAACTTTATAAGAAACTACTAAAACCTTTTTCCAAAGTGGTTTACTTTACATTTATACCTGAAATACATGGAAGTTCTGGCTGAACTATATTTGTCACACTTTGGGGGTGTCAGACTTTTAAAAAAATTTGTTTTTGTTTTATTTGTTTTTGTTTCTGTTTTTATTTTTTAGGCATCTAGTAAGTGTGTGGCAGCACCTTATAAATATAATTTGCATTCAGTTTTTTTGAGTTGTAAAAATTCTAAACTGCCTACACATTCTTTGCAAATTCTTTTTCAATCTGTTGTTTGCCTATTTATTTTCTTAATATTTTTTGACACAAAGATTATTAATATTGGTGAAGTCTAATTTATCTTTCTTTTAATTTATTCTTGGGTTATTGCTTCCTACATATTTTCTCAAAAACCTTTGCCATCTATAAATCATAAATACATATACTTATGTTCTCTTCTAAAAGTTTAATACTATTAATTTTTTACATTTATGTCTGATCTGTTTTAAATCAATATTTGTGTATGGGGTGAGGTAAGGGATTATAATTCTTTGTATTTTTCACACATGGATAGCTAGTTAGTCTAACACATTTGTGACATTTTTTTTTCTTTAAATTACTTTGGCATTTCTTGAACATTATTTAGTGTACATATACTTTTTTCACTGTTTTTGCCTTATTTCACTGTGAAAAATCTATATTAAAATGTTGAATAGAAGTGGTGAAAGAACATCTTTGTCATATTCCCATTCATACTTGTAAAAAGTTAAATATTTCACCATGAAATATGATGTTAAGTATCAGTTTTCAAATGATACCATTTATCAGGTTGAGAAAGTTCATTTCGCACCTAGTCTGCTGAGATATTTTATCTTAAAAAATTGTTTTAATTTTGTCAAATGCTTTTTCTGCATTAGATGAGGTAATCATATTTTCTAATAACTGTTAATGTGGTAAATTACAGTATCTATTTTTTCCAAATAAAATAAACCTATTTATATTTTCATTTTATAAAAGCTAGAATTAATTTGTTGTCTATCCATTTTTTTTTGATAAAACAGTCATTTATATCATTATGCTCTATCATTTACCTTTTTCCATAGTTACTTCAAAGTTTTCGTTTTATCTTTTTTTTCAGAAGTTTGACTATAATGTGATTAGGTGTGTTTTTCTATATTTATTCTTGGAGTTTACAGAGATTTGGGGGCCTAATGGTTTTTTTTAAAACAAATTTGTAAATTTTATATCATTATTTCTTCAAGTATTGTTCTGCCCCACTCTTTTCTCTTCTAGGAATTCAAATACATGTTTTATAGATTTATAGTTACTGAGGCTCTGTTATTTTTTTATTTTAAATCATTTTTTCCTGTTTGTCTTTTGGGTTAGATTATTTCTATTGGTATATATTCAAGTTTAATGATTTTTTTCTTTATCATTTTCAATCTGCCGGAATTGAATTTTTTATCTCAGATATTATACTTTTTAATTCTAGAATTTTCACTTAAATTTTAAGATTTCTGTTTTACTTCTGATATTCCCGTATATTATTTCATTATGATTATGCCTTTAAGTCCTTGAACACATTTAAAATAACTCCGAATTAAAGACCCGTGTGCAGATTCCACTAGTCTATTTTTCTTTTTACTATAGATCACATTTCTGTCTCTTCATAGGTCTAATTATGTGCAGTTATTTGCTGGACGTTGCAGGTATAGTATATGTAGAGTATGGATAATGTCATTAAATTACTAACATTATTTTGGTCTGTCAAGACTGCTTCAGTTCTCTATTTGGGTAGATCTTTTCAAATTGTGAATTTAGTTTTAGGACATACTCATGATTCTATTGTATGGTTTTAATTCCTTATTAGTGAACATTCTGCTGTCTTAACTGAGCGACTGATGTGTTCAGTGAGGTCTTTGCGTTTTGGCTGAGCTGGAACGCTAATTCATTCCATTCTACTAAGTCACTGACGTCGCTCTTCAACTGTCAGTCCTCTGGCAGGTGCTTTCTCCTGAGCCTTGTGTAATCTCACCCACAGTGAATGCCCACACAGATTTGTGGGATCCTCATTCTGCCTACATTCCAAATTTGCTGGCATTCTGTCACAAATTCTAGCTGCTTCATTTCAGTGTCCTAGAACATGGCTCCCGAGTCCCCAGGCTGCAGACTGGGTAGCAGTCCATGGTCTGTTCGGAACTGGGCTGCACAATAGGAGGTGAGCAGCGGGCAAGTGAATGAAGCTTCATCTGTATTTGCAGCCGCTCTCCAACGCTAGCATCATCACCTCAGCTCCACCTCAGATTGTCAGGCTTTGGATTCTCATAGGAGCACTGGTTCCTAGTGCCAAAAAAGTTAGAGACATCTGTCCTAGAACACTTGCTTCCACCTCCTTGTGTATCAACATTGCTGTTGCACTACTGGTCCACTTCTTGCTCCACTGCAAGAATGCATTCAAAGCAGAAAGCCGAGGCAATTTTGATATCATGGATAAGCTCACCTCACTTGTTTTTCTTCTTTCAAGGATCATATTCCTGTGCTACTTCCTATTTAAGGTGGATAGATACTGTTTCTTCATAAACTTTATTCAGTTTTATAGTTTTGAGTAAAAGGTCAATTGTAATACCAATGATTCTGTTTTGGCCAACACTAGTGGTCAACAGTATCTATTTTCATATAAAAAATCCTTATATTACTTCATAAAATCTTTTTTGTTTGTTTTTTCCCTAGTATAATTGAGATATAATTGACATATGGCATATAGAAGCTTAAGGTTCAGCATAATGATTTGACTTACTTTATTGTGAAATATTTACTACAATAAGTTTGATTAACATCCATGATCTCATAAAGATATAAAAGAAAAAGAAAACAATTTACTTTTTTGAGTAGATTAAAGCAACCTTGGGCTGTGTGAGTGAATTTTTGCCTTGCCTGTGCAAGTGTTTTATTTAAATTGCCTAGATATCATGTCTAATAGTCTCGGCTCTATAGTCGCACATAGTCTTTCATTTTTTGTCTTGTAAAAGGGTGTAAATTACTACCAACTTTCTAAAGCTGTTTAAGAAATAAGGGAGATAATCTGCATGAAAGTTCTTTGTAAGCTATAAATTGCTAGAAAATGAAAGGTATTATGGGACAAGAGTAAACTTTAGTTCAGTCTTTGATCACAAATTCCAACAGAGAGAATTGATAGTTGAAATTGATAGTTCTATGGTATTTATTCCCCTTAAAACTTTATAATAGCATTAAACTATAGAAAATGAAATCCTATTTTATTTTTACTGAGCATGTAAAGATGATCTAAGTATTCCAAGTTTTAAAGGATTAGATTAATGATAGGAATTTTCCTGGAGTATCTTGATTTCATAAATGGATATAGCTATAAAACTTATAAGTCGTTCCCTAGGAGAATATTGAGTATTTTAGAAAATATCCTGGTACCCGAAAAAGCAGGCCTTTGTCTTGATGGTGACTTCCTCACACTCTATTCTTTACTTACCATGTAAACAAATTTATCTCAGAAAAGCTAATGATGGTGGTCACTAGAAGATTTTTGATCACGGAACCAATATTTTCCCTTTAGATAGTTAAGCCTCTTTCTAATTTAAATTAAATTCTTTCTTTTTTTGTCAATTATGGTTATTTTATTTGAAAGTTGAATACAGTGGCATTTTTTTTTTTTTTTTGCAATGGGACACTTAAGAAATAAATTATTTTGTTCACCAGAATATTTTTCCAGGGTTCTTCTTGGGGAGAAAATGAGTTTTTTGAAAACATGTTAGTCATAATTTTATGGTTTTATAAAAAAGTAACAGTGACATAAGAATGTTTGGCATGGAATACAAAATCCTATTAGCAAAAAAAAAAAAAAATCAGTGACAGTCTAAGATTGGCACATACCACGGGAATCTATTACAGGGCTAATCATTCTCCTGAGTTATTTCTGGGTATCTAGAGGATAGATTCTGTTGTGTCAGAAAGAGACATCTACTTCTTCCCAATTTAGCAAAATTAATTTAAATTGTTTGGCAGCTTATCATGTCATCTGCAGGGAGTATTCCAAAGGAGGAAGAAGACACAGAGAAAAAAAGCATCCAGGCACCATTTATTTAGAAAAGGTAGAAGAGGTTTTAAGTCTGATGAAGGAGAAGCATGGTAGTCATCAAGCAATGGAAGATTTTTTTTTTTTCTCCAGGGTCTAAAGGGATCCCATTTCTCTCCATTCCCCTTACTTATTTCCATTAGGTAAAGTGATCTGACTTTAGATTTGCTAATGCTCAACTTAGGAGAGACATCTAGTAAGTCATGTGGCCAAGACTGGAGAATTACTAAGACAAGGAAAATATGTTTCTCCTCTGGAGTTCACTGATACATTTAGTACTGCCTGGACTTGTGGAATGTTCTGTGATCTGTCAAGGGGCAGCAAGTAAAGACAATTGGGAGTGGTACACTGATTCACTGTCAGTCTTCTCTGAGAGAGAGGGAGGGAAGGAGAGAGAATGAGAGCCCACAAGTACACAACTGCTATCTCATTACATGAGGTAAGAAGAGTCAAAAGACTGATGTATGGATAGAAGAAGAAAAGGGCACAAGGAAGAAGTGGAAAAAATAGAATAAAGAAAGAAATTTGATATCACATATCTCTTGATTTGAAATCATTATTTGGGGGCTGCTTTAAATTCCTTTTGTACTTGGCTAACCCAGCCATGTATGTGTAGAGAAAGCAGACACACAATCTTTTTCAATGAATGATTCTCATTATAAAAACAGCACCCAAGCATAATGAACTCTTGCCTTAGTTAATTGGTCACAATTGACCGAGAACCTAAGTAATCAAACAGAAAACCTACTACACTTGTTTAATACACCAAGCGAAGGCTCTTGTGATAGGAAGGTATAAGAAACAGTTTTGTATGTGTTTCTCCAGATATTTCGTTTTTCTCTAGGAAGAGAAATCTAAGCCATTTTATCAGTGACTAAAATAATGATAGAGTAGCCAATACAGAAGCATTGTGAAGCCAAGGCAGGTAAGGTAAAGATGTACATATATGGATAGAAATTTTTGAGTCCCTACCATCTCCCTCTTTTTTTTTGATACTTGAGGATTATTATTCATATTATTATTACTTTGAAAACTTGCTAAATTTTATTGGCACTGAAATAGAACATGGGTTGAGCATAACATTCTCCAAATATAATTTTTAAAAATGCCAAAACACTCACACACAAACCCGAATACAAAATCTAACCCTTCTTCCAGCCTCTCTGGGGATGGGTTACTACTCTTAAGGCAATTAGATTGCCCCACAATTCCAAGTCTGAATTGAGCCAGTATAAGGCCTCTTACTAAGAGCACGTCAGTATAATTTCAGAGCAAAGCCAGATCTATAAAGTGTCACTTATAACAATTGTACAGCTTTGGTGAGAGAACATTTCTCAAGATAGAAGGCAACATACAGGTGGTCAGAGGAATATATATTGCTAATTTTTTTTCAGCAGTAGTATATGTGCCATCTCTGGTATATTTTGAATTAAATTATATTCCATGGAATGATCTGAGAATATAAATATAGTTTCATCCTCCTTCCCTCCCCTTCCTTCCTTCCCCTTCCTTCCTCTTTCCTCCCTCCTTTCTTCTCTTCCTCCTTTCCTTCCTTTCTTTAAGAAATATCTTTCAAACACGACTTAACTCATTTATAAAACAACTTTTGGAATAGAGTCTATTTAGAATTACTAGTTATTTATTTTTCTAGCATTTCTCTAGACTGTCAATACTGCAGTCTACCTCTGCCCTGGTTTATCATAGGACATTTAGTAGCTAAAATAAAGATTTCTTCTTAAATTTACATATTTATTACAAATTACTTTTAACTGTATTTTGTGTTTTCCCTTAAATAAAAAAGAAACATTTCTACCTTTTTATATTTGGGTTCAAACTTTTGTTTTTTAAAAAAAATGCTTGTTTCTTATAGAATTCCTATAAACCTCTGTAAACATGCGCATTCATTTTACATTCACCAAGTATTTATTGAATTATTGTTATGCATCTAGCTTTTGATTAGCACCTGGGGGTACATAGATGCTCATGACAGTTCCTGAAGATATACACAAATATTTGCAGTAAAATGTTTAAGTAAGACAATTAGATATCTACACAGACTACTTGAGGAACATAACTTTTTTATAAATGTTTACTACAAGAAATAGAGAAAATTCCACAGAAATGGCTCACATTTAAACATAGAAATTCAAGGTGAACTGGAGAGTCTAAGGGAATAAAAAGGAGTAGATAAGAGTAGAGCATATCAGGAAAAATCATCATTATGGGCCTCGGAGGAAATGAAGACGAGTAAGGCTGGAAGTGTTTATCATTTAGCAAATAATTACTGATACTAGGAACTGTATTATGTCCTGGACACTGTTCCTAGGTACTAGAAATACAGCAGTGAACAGAACTGAAAAAATATTCACCTGCATGGAGCCTATATTCTAGTAGGCTCACGTCGACTTTTGTCTGTGAAGGGACTTGAACACTATTCTAAGGAGTTTAGTATTCATTTAATAGAAAATTAGAAAGCATTGAGATTTCTTTATGCTTATGAATGACATGACTGAATCTACATATAAGAACAATGATGTGTCATTTTATTAGATGGACTATGAGGAATGATGAAATATGAAATAATATTAACACAGTACAAAACAAAATTAATGTAGAGATAGAATATGTAGAGAGGAGGAAATAGAGAGATGTTTAAAAAGATAGAATTTGTATGACAGGGCCTAATGGAATAAGACTACATACGAGTAGACAAATATAAATTTGACATTTTCTAACTTTAGTGACTGAGTCATTCATATTAGGGTGGGTATGAGTGCAAAGTTAGCTCCTATTTTTTGAATTTCTAGAATAGAGAATAAAGAAACTGCATATTTGGGGTGGATGTGGAGGAGGGAGAATAGATGATCTATAAATGCTGAAATACTGATGTTTGTAAAATCTAGAATTCAGGAGAAAATCTTAAGTTGAGTCCACTCCAAGCCATCTAATGTGTGTAGTAGTTGAAATTTTGGAGATAGAAGGAGGTCCTGTGTGAAGAAGAGGCAAAGATATTAGAGATTTTGAACAGCAGGACACTTCAACGAAGTCATCAGAGACTATTATTTTTTTTCCTCATGAATCCCCTTTGAGCTGTCAGCTGTGTAACACTACAGTGTTACACTTCTTTTGGTCTAGTTATTAGATTAAAGATTTGTGGTTGGTAAGGATTGTATTTCTAAACATAAACAACATTAGAGTTTATCTCAAATTTTTTTTTGTACACATCCAAATGTGATTTTTGCTTCAGAAACTTTTGTACAAATTCTGAATCAATTGTGCTATCTTACTTTTCAAATCAATCAATCAATTAGTCAGTATTATAATTGTTTATTTTGTGCCCAATATCAGGCTAGGTACTGGAGTACTCCTCCACCTCACCTACCTATCAAATTTGTATGTTGCTCAGAAACCAACCTTGGAATCAATGGTTTGATGGTTGGATATATTTGTTTCTGTGTTAAACGAGCCTTCGAAATTGTTTACAATTTCATCTTCAGGTTGTACTCTGTATGGCACTGAGAATTTAGCTTCTGGCTTTTTGAAAGAATAAGTTATAAGCCAATCTAGCAGTCGAGTAGAGGACAACATTATGGTTAGGATTTTCAGTAGTTTGCCCAGAAAACAGAATTGATGTTTCTATTATGACACAATACCATAAATACAGCTATTTACTGCTGCCTGCTATGTTCTCCTTCCCTATTCTTTGTCTATCTCTGCAAGTTTCTAGGGCTAGACAATCACCGCTGATCGGAGGGACTGTAATTTTGAGAATAATGCAGGGGCTCCCTCTCAGGGTATAAACATTTCATTCCCTTGTGTGTCAATAGACCAGCCCGATGTAATCGCAGAGAGAGCAATTTGTTCCTATCCCTTTTCCTGCAAGTGAAAATACTGGCATGCTTAGAAACTTACCTCAGAGAATGCCTTTACTAAGGCAATTCCAGAATGAAGGAGTTGTGATGCCTAGTTTGAAGGGGAAAAAAAAAAAAAAGGAGAGCAGTAGCCTAGACAACTTTGTTTCATCATATAAGGTATTCAGGAGTCACATTTATGGTAAAACAAAAAAACAAAACTAGGATTACTATCCTATATGAATTAGTGGATTTTAAACTTTCTCTATGAATGTTATTTTGGTCATCCTTTTCATTTTTTCACAGTGTTCAAATACTGAAAAGAAATAGGTTTATGTGTTTGCCTCGATGGAAAGAAATTAAGGGAGACTCCGTGAAGGATAGCATTTCTATCTCGAATATTTAGTCTTGTGTATGTGTGTTCGCGTGCACACTATGGTTGGGGTGTGGGGGAAAGGGTAGATAAGCCCCAAGGAATAGACTGCTGATGACTGAATTAATCAAAAACCCTACTAAGGTAAAGAATAGACAAATTGTGTTGTGTACAGTCTACCAGCACCCACACTTAACTAAAAAGACAATAATAATAGACCATAAAGGGCCTTGGGGCTACAAAATTTAGAGACCTGGGTAACTACCCTTCACACTGTTTATAAATATCTTCATTGACTTTCCCTTCTGTAATCTGTATTCCCATCCTAGGGCCAATCTAAAATATATTTTGTCCTTGCCTTGATTTTTCTCTTTTATAAATTACTGCTTTCCTATTTTTAATTTTTTATACCTGGACTTTTGTTTCTATTATACCTTCAGTGAACATGTAGCATTTATATAACTAGAATAAAAGTTTTAACCTGTCTTCTAATTTTTCATCTATATTCTCTAACTTAAATGAAATAATGATTTCTTTTAATAGGGCCAGTGACCTAAAAATCAAAAGGATATGCACAAGGTTGCAGATCATAAGATGGTGAGGAGTAAAGATGTAGAAATAAACCATTTGTATTTAAATAGCAGTGTGTTTTTATGATTGGAATGTTGTCCGATTTTCTTTTTAAAGAAAAAGTAAAGATTACTTTTCCTTTTCCTCCACTCTCTCCTTTTCTTCATTCTTCTGTATAGAATTGAAATGCCTGAAGTAAAACTTGTCAATAATCATTGGAAACTGAGAAGAAATATTAATTCATTCATGCCAGGCACTGTGTTATAGTATGTCTAAGAAAAATCTTGCTTTTTGTATTAAGAGAAAATGTAGCTGGCATAGGGTACACAGTACACATAAGGGTAGCATTTCAAATGTGCTGATTCTGAAATGGAGAAAAGGGTTAGGGAGGGGGAATTAACTAGGATTCTTATATGTATTAATCTACTGGAATAATATAATACTCATAAATATATTTAATAGTATAATATAAATTTATATTTGGAAAAATTCCAGCCCTTTTATAAATGCAAATTTTAGACTACAAAACACAGCAGAATTTTTGTTGGAGTGACATGGATGTAAAAGATTAAGGAACTTTGTGTTAATAGTGCATTTGTTAGACCCCCTTCCTGATTTTTTAATAAGCTGAACATGTCCTAAAGAGAATAAAGCAAAACCAACTTGCAATTCAAACCCATGAATCTGGTCAGGAAAGCACTGGCCAAACTCCAGTTTCTTTTTCAATCTCTATTTCCACAGCCCAGCCAAAATGTGCCACGTCAACCTCGGTACCATTTTGGATTCTCCTGCCTTCCCCAGCCTTTGCCATTTTATCTGCTGCCCAAAGACCTCTGATCTTCTACTCTTCCTGATAGGTGGGGGTATTCCTAATACTCTCCATCACTAACACTTTGGCTAGTGGTCCAGATTCAGCTTCAGAGACCCTTTTCAAAGCAAATAAGTACCAAAGATCACAGCAGCATTTTCACATGTGGCACCTGTTCTGTTACCAGGAGACATTAATGTCACCATCATACAATTAAGCAATGTATAGCTTTGAGAAGCAAGGTAAGATGACCCACACATCATTCAATATTTATTATAATTGTTTTTTGTTGTTGTTGTTCCAAAGACAAAAATACGCAAGCTGAAGTCAAAACAAGAATCACTATAAGAATACGAAGAATGTCACAGATCACTTTGCAAGAACTGCAACAAGGCATCATCCTCATAAGATAGTCTTTACTTGCTTCTCTCCTCTCTTCTTCTTTCCCTGTCTCCCATTCCTCTTAACCTCTGTCTCACTCTCTCAATAGTTGTCTCACATTTGCTTCTCTCTGCTTACTTGCTATTTTCACTTCTCTGTATACTGGCTTTCTCTGCAATTATTTAACTTTCTGTACCTTTCAACCTCAGCTTGCCTTGGCTCTGCCTCATTGTAGCATTGATTCTGGCCCTAAATCTAGCACTATAAGGTCTAATGTTCTAAATTTACATTTCAGAGATAACATCTGATCATCTCAGCCCAACTTTATCTCCGAGCTGAGAACTTGTGGTTGGTGTGTGCATTGGTGACACAGAATAGAAAGAAGCCTCTTCAGCTAGGCCCACCATGTCACCCTGGACTGCTGGCAGAGTACTATTTTTTAAAAAGGAAATGTAGAAGGAAGGCAGTCATAACTATAGCAGCAGAATCAGGTCTACGCGCTTCTGATTTCAGCCTTGTGCTCTTGCCACTATATTAGCCTGAGGGACTCACTGTGTTTTAGTCATCTTTGGATTCCCACAATACTCTATAAACACCTAGAAATTGCAGATGCTGGTACAATGTTGGTTGATGCGATGACCTTGAAGTGATTAGGCTAACATCGGCAAGTCGTGGACATACCCTGATCTTTCCTCAGCTTTCAGTTGAGTGTCATCTAAAACTTGCTTGAGCCACGCCCCTAGACAGGGACAGAAGGGAAAAGAGAGAGAGAGAGAGAAGGAAGATTTTTAAGATGCTTGATTAAGTTCCACGAACAGCATCATGACCCTGAAATAAAGGAAGATAATAGAAAAATGAAAACCCATTCTGCCATATGGTTATTTGTCATTCTTGTGCAGTTGCCAGAGAAATCAGTAAAAATAAATTTAAAAAAAATTTTTAAAGCAGAAGCTGTACCATGAGAGTGGAGGGTTCAAACACAGAAGCAAGATTCTTCCTCTGTCCTTTCTCCAGGACTAAGTGAATTAAGACAGCACAGAATTTTAGAGGCTACTTCTACTCCCAGAGCCCCAGAAACATGGGACCAGTGAGTTCAAAGTTGGGTAAGAATCTTCAGAAATCATCGGCTTTAGATATTCAGGCACTGTGTCATCTATTTCTCATCTGCATCTCTTGTATATATTCTTCTCTTAAATCCTCTTTTTCAGTGTTTGCTTATTAAAATTCAAGGACTAGAAAAGCAAAATTATAGAGATTTTATTTTCCTCTTTTTTTCTCTTGCAGCTCAAACTTTTCCCTTTCTCCTCCTTCATACTCTGAGGAATCCCCAAAGAAATTCAGCCAGTTTGCCTGTCTGATCTGAATTGTAATTTGGTTGGCAAACACTGAAGAGTTGTAAGCATCATCTAAATTCTCTTTCTCTTTTGCATCATTCCCTCTTCTATTTACTTTTCACTTTAAATGCTTACAGTCCAATAAGAGGCCATATAAATTTATTAAACCTCTCTGTTTTTTTTCTTTTCCTTTTAAAAAGATTTTATTTTAAGTATTTCTTTCAATTTCCTCTGATTTTCAGAATGGTTCTTCAGGGCTCTCATTATTTGGATCTCCCACTGACTTAATCTTCTCTAGAGCAGAGTACTTGGAATTTTTTTTGGCTTAAACTGGCACATTAATCACTTGCCTCGCCTCTTTCAATGGAGCCGCTACCTAAGTGCTGCCACAGCAGCAAAGGAAACCACATCTGGTCATCTCTGTTGAAAGCAATCTGCCCCCTGCCAGCAGCTCAACTTTGTGGTCACAGCAGAGCAAGTTCTGTGGGAGCTGAGGGATATTAGCAGCAAGAGGACCAGCAGCAGTGTGGACTCCATCCAAGGTGGAGACATCTTTTTGATAGCTTCTAACTCCAGGCTGTGCCCAGGAAGAGACATATCAGAGCCCATACCAACCCCCAACCCCCGATGCCTTGGCCTCCTCTGACCAACTCTAATCATGAGTCTGTTGGGAATCAGCTGGGAAGCCTGAAGGGTAATTTCTTCTTACACGCCTTTCTTAGAATTTTTTCATGTAGTTTTTTATTTCTACCCCACTGTTTTCTGACCTCCTATCCATTTTTTCCTTTCCTCTTTCTTGCGCATAGATATGAACTTGGAGCCTTCATTCATACTAGCTGGATTTGTCCTTAGAAATAGTAGAACAGAGGTTTTTCCCTTCATTAGGAATGAGCTTACTTTAGGTAAAATCTTCCGAGAGCATTAAAAAATTTTCTTCTGAATGTTCCGAACTACTTCAAGTGTGCCTCTTTTGTAAGTTTTGCTAATTTCAACTTTGAAAACAAGTTTTCTGTGAGGTTCATGATGAATTTCTCCCAGTTTCCAGAGCAATGTCTTGCATATATTATGTGCATGGCTAGTAAGTATTAAATATACCAATAATCTGTAGAGTGACCTAGTAGATTTTTATAAACATTACCTGTTTGATCAGATTATGTTGTATCTACTTAACAAACGAAATATTACATTCATGTTGAATCCAACCTGACTTCACCATTAAAATCATTGCTCTGAATAGTATTTCTCAACACAGCCCTTTCTAATCATGATTCCACCTTGATTAGAACACTCTCATTCTCTTTTTCCATTTCTTGCTTTGCCCCTTATTCTTGCTGCTTGATACGATTTCGCCATTGATGACCTGAGTTCCACTCACCACGGCTCTTGTACTGGCCATGTATATGGCTTCCTCAGAGGGATTAGATGCCCCATGTTTTTCTCTCAACTTCTATTTCTCGGAGACCTGTAAGGCTAGTCACACCTGTGAGAGGAATCCCTAAGGCATTATCAGTGGTACTTAATATCATAAGATCTGTAGATGCAGATGATTCACGTTGATGAGGAATGAGTATCGAGCCTTGCCCTGAGAAAGGAGAAAGCTTTCTTATAGCAAAGACCTATGCAGTAGATATGAGATTACAGAGTATCAGTGAATTTAATGGCTATTCTTGTTTAAATGTTTTCCTACTTGCACTTAATTTTTTCAAGCCTATAATAATTTTGTTGAAGTATAAAGTACTAAAGTATTTATTCAACAAAGATTCCCCTAAAGCTAAACTGTAACCCCTTTTTGCCCAAACCTCTCACTCTCAAGTTTTGATGTTTATTCCTATACCAATAAACCTTACATCTGCACCTTCAGCTTTCATCCTTTCTTTCCTGGAGTGCAAAATCCTCTCTATTAAGGTTTACCATGTTTAATTGATTTATAGCCCAATATAATGCTCATAAGGTACATGACTCCCATGGTCTCCACTCACTTGCCCAACAGAGACTGATAAAAATATTCTTTTGTTGTTGTTGTTGATTAGTATCTTTAATTTTTATTTTTATTATTTTATTTTATTTTTATTTTTAAAAATCAATTAATTTTTTATGGTGACATTAGTTAATGAAATGTTGCAGCTGTACATTTTAACAGTAAGGCATATATATATTTACTGTGTGTTCACTTCCCATAGTTAGATTTCTTTCTTTCACCACATATTTGACTCCTTTTAACCCATCTACCTCCCCCTCCCAATAAAAACATTCTTAACTCTCATTTCTAAATTCTTTAGAGAGTGGATAAAATCTGATATCCGACCTATCCCTCCCTTTCTCACATGAGGTATTCATTTCTAATATTTTTCCAAAAGTGTTCAGAAGAATAATGTTGTGGGAGGGTGCTCAAGGTTGTATTATACAATTACATTTTCAAGGGCCCCATGTGTGGATGAGTGGCCTATTCTTCTCAGAGCAGGGTCCTGGGCTGGGTAGACAATGCAATGATGTCACCTACAACTCTTTGGAGTAAAACCTTTGGGACTTCGTTCATAACTTATCAGATCGAATATACTTTTTACCTTCACACTCCAGATCCTCTACCAATTGATACTATCAGCCTTGTGCAAACTTTTCTCCTTGATTTCAACTATCTTCTTTCAGGTGGAGTTTACCCACTTCCTCATAATTTTATCAGTTATGCAATCAGTTTTGTCAACTTTATCATATCCACTACAAACAACAACAACAATAACAACAACCTACACTGAACACAAAGTTCAGTTTCAGTTAACCTTCAGTCCAAAAACCTCCCCAGATTTCCTTCCCCAGCTTTAATCAGTATTGTTTTCAGTATTATTTTTTCAACAAATTATGATTTACTGGTAATTATTGTTTAATTACAATTACTGTGCTTGTAAATCATTTGGTTATTTTGTAAATTTAAGTGTTACTTCAAAATTGTATTTGTAAGCTCCTTCGGGGTCCTTCCTCAAAGAACATAGCACAGTACCAGGCATGTATGTGGTAAATGACCCAATTAAAGGGTACGATTTAGAAAATATTGAATACATACTGTGCCAGGGGTTAGGGTAGACACTAAATGAGGAAAATAAGTTCAGGAAAACTTTCTTGGTATATTCTATTGATCCATGGTCTTACCAGGATTTGAACCCTTAGCATTTTAACTCAGAGTCCAATGATATCTATCAAACTGTGAAGTAGAAATTTTGCTTTAAGAAAACAAACACTTTTCAAGAACTTTAATCAATGATCCGTAAATTGAGTCAGCTAACATGGTATTACAGTTTCCTTGTCCATTTATTAATACTCTTCTTGTTCTTTCTTGATAACCCCATTTTAGTTATGAATTTATACCCTATGTACAGAAACTAATAAGATAGCGTATCTTTAACAACATTCGCTATTCCAGATTTCACTTGGTTAGAGTGCCAGGGTAACTAATCTAAATAAATGACTTTACTACATATTCTCCAAGACTCATACCTGTCTTTGGAAGTTCTTTTGCTCCATTCGAATGTTGATTATGAGACTTCTCCCAGTGAGCCTCATAGCCACTCTCTGAAAGGAAAACATATATGCCTTAGGGTAGAGGGCAGCCTAATGTGCCTAATAGAAAAAAAAAAAAAGAAAGACATTTTATGGGAGCACAGTCATTATTTATTCTGGAAAGGTGAAAAAGTAACAGGAAACAAAAAATAACTCTTTAATGATCCTTTTTTTTTTCATCCTACTTTGATAAATGGAGGCACAAAATGATTCAGTTTTCTAAAAACTCCCTTAAACTATTCAGCTAACCAATAAGCACTGGTAATTATTATACCTCTAGCTGAAAAATAACTCTTTAAAGATTCTTTTTTTGCATCCTATTTTGATAAATGGAGGCACAAAATTTTATAGTTTTATAAAAACTCCATGAAGCTATTCAGCTAACCAACAAGCGTTGGTAATTATTATAACTCTAGCATAAGCTACAGTCTATAGCACATTAAAAAAAGAAAAAAAAAAGAAATATAAGAAACCAATTCTTCATTCTCAAGAAATAAAGGCTATAAGTAGAATACTGGCAAACATTGCATAACTAATCATATTTTTATCTCTGATTTAATATGGCATTTATCACTCTTACTCAGGGCTATGGTGCTTCTTTTAACCTTACCATGATGAAAGCCCTGGCAAAGCATATCCTAATTTAGGGCAGGCAGAAAGCATTGGCCCTATTAGAATTCTTGCTTGGTGTAAAATGTTTGGTTCTATACCTTTTGGGTAAGGTGTCAGAGGTATGACTCAGTGGCAGAGATGGGAGGCAGCACATCTCCGATAGGCATCATGTCTCTACACGGACCTGGGTCTTATTTGTTGTTTGTGGATGAGGTTATTTTTACTGCAAATATCAGCTGTTCAACCTGGGATGGTGCGCAGCTACACTCCAGTAAAAATCAAACAATTACATTCCAGCTCTGACTGTAAAATGTTAAATCTTACTCTCCAGAGAGACGAGGGTTGGACACAGCGTGTGGACTTCAGTACTTACCTGTGTTGAGCTTGCCTCTTGGGCCTTTATAATATCTCAGTTGAGATCCTCATAACAGCACCATGAGATAGGTATGATTGTGCCCTCTTTAGAAATGAGGAAACAGATTGCAAAAGGTTAAAGTCTTCAAGCCCATGCAGTCAGAATATGTCAGGGCAGAGATGCATTTGAATTCAGGTCTCCATGGTTCAAATCAGTAAGTGCTGCTGTCTAAATCACATAGGATAAGAAAGAAAACTCTTTACTGAACCATGTTCCAGATGACAGTGAAAGAGAATGAAGACCAAAGATAAGGTACAGCCTTTCAAATATTAGAAACTTATTGGAAACCAACTAATCCTTAAATAACTTCCCGCTCCTTGCCCTTTTACTGGAATAAAAATGCTCAAATGAAGACACTTAACTAATTGTATCCATTATATCAATGGTACATATTTTGCATTTCATTTTGAGGTAAAATTAAAAGTTTGTATATCTTCATTAGAATTGCCTTATTCCTTAATTATTTTTAGTGCTTTCCTTTTGGAGAATGGGAATTTAGATCACAATTTAAAATATTTTCTCTATTGTATTATTTTTTCCCATCAATTCCTCTGTAAGAGACACAGAGGTGAGCCATTCTGATCTGCCTTCAAGGAAGGACTTGCAGCTCAGCCTTGTGGAGTGAAGCCAGCAGTAAGCATAGGGGTCATATGGTGAAACTTTGAGACATTAGTTATGGTTTTCCCTTCACTTAGAGGGGACTCACACCATCCAATATAAGCTAGGGAAGAGTATCTTTATTCTAATAGAAAAGCTAAGAGAAATAATCATTTTGGAAATTCTGAATTTTGACACAAAGTATAATAATATTGGGAGCGAGGTAAGGCTTTTGAGGTTTTTGTGAGCCCAGGTCTGGGCTTAAACAATAGACAGAGAAGAATATTTACTGGAAAGTTTTTCTCTCATAAGTTTTGGCCTCAAAGAATAGTTGAAACTTATGTCCAACATGGTACCCCATAAGGAGACTGGCATCATTTACATTCGTAATCTTTTCAAAGTCCTAAGTGCCTTGTCTGGTGGTTGGAGAAGGAAGTTTGCCAGGAGAAGGAGTTAGAGTTCTTAAGGGTCTGGTAGTCTTGATGGGATGCCTAGCTGTAGACATCAGTGTGGCACCTTGTGAGCTAGAGGCCAGATGCAGCTGGCTCAGAGGACATCATCATTGTAAAATTTCTGGCCATCTCTGCAGATGCCTGTGGAGATAGAAGCAGATTGTCAAAGACCAGATGTCATCACCAGAAAACCAAAGATTGGGTACTCTCTCTAATACCATAATTTTGCATAAGCATTCTTGGAATTGAGAGAGTATATCAAGGAAAAGCACAGAGAAAAAGAAAGCCTTGAGTTTATTGAATTTAAATCAAAATTGATGGAAAAACCGTCACATTGAACAATTTATCAGAGGGGAAAACTGCCTTCTGAAGTACTGGTATTGAATGACAACTTGTATTCATTACTATTATCTGTCCCTTAAGTTTCTTAGTGTTCTCTTAAACTATTTTACATTTGTTGTCCTGGAGTGCTTCATCATTTCGAAGTTATATGTTTTGAGAGATTGGGTATGAGATTAGCTGAAGAGTTTATCATTAAAAAAGAATGCAGGAGGAGGGTGAGGGAGAGGAAAGTGGGGCTAAAGAGAGAGAGGGAAGAAGGATATTAAAGAAGAGGAAGGAAGGAAATTAAAAGATATAAAAAAAGGAGAGAGAGAGAGGGAGGGAGGTAAAGAAGGACAGAAAGAAGAAAGGAAGGAGGAAAAGGAAGAAAGGAGGGAGGGACAGACGGAGGAAGGAAGGAAGGTGAAATAGTGGCAACTTCCTAGGGCAGCTAATTTGGGAAAGTTATTCCTGAGAGAATCAGAAAAGTGGCCAATGTGCCTGTGTAAATACTTTTTTTTCCCCCAAATCCGTTCTTCTCATCCCCTACCCACGGTGTCAGTTCAAAAGTGCTTCTGAGACATAGTTTGGTAACATCAATACAGTTCAGTCAATCCTATTTCAAGTCACTGAATAGCACATGTTCTCTCTGTAATAAAGTACGTTATCTTCTGAATGAGATGAGTGAGGCTGAAGTCTTGGGAGGAGACAAGAAGCACTAATGCACTGCAGCATTTAAACAAATCAATGTACCTCTCTACCTTAAAAGCCACCAAACAAACATTTGATACCCAGCAGGCCCAGCACTTAAGGCAGCTCCAGGCAGCCACCAGGCCAGTCATTTATTTTCATTCCTCGATACTTTGGAACATCATTAGCAACAGGGAAGCATTAAGACGACAAGTGGGTGAGATTCACATCTGTCTATGTAACTGTGAGAGCTAATCTGTTTGGAACACTGAGAGCTGCTTAGAATTTCACTTGTGCTGATGGCATTACCCTGGCCAGATTGACTGTAAACATTATTGCCAAAGGGATTTCTTTAGCTTTGTCTGTCTCCATGGGAAAGCTTTTATTTTTTATTTTTCCCTAAAGAAGACTAGCAGAGTCAAACTTTGCATTCCAAATTCAGTTTATGCTTTTCCAAGTCATTTATTCTTCTCATGAAAAATGAGATACCACTAAAACAAACCTTATAAGAGACAGACCACAAAGTGACAAACAGTGTCTTTTAAAATTTTTTTATTTTTCAATTAGAGTTGACATTCCATATTATTTTATATTACTTTCAGGTATACAGCATAGTGGTTAGACACTTATATAATTTACAAAGTTATCCCCACAATTAGTCTAGTACTCACCTGGCATTATATGTACTTATAAGAATATTATTGACTATATTCCCTATATTGTACTTTACATCCCTGCGACAATTTTATAACTACCAATTTGTAGTTCTTAATCTCTTCCCCTTTTTCACCCTGCCCCACAATGCACCTCCCATCTGGCAACCATCAAAATGCTTATTACTCCAGTATTATTTTCACATAATAATTCTACGGCCATTCCAGCTAAAGATTCTGGGCAACACGACCCCGTTTTTCTGCTCTGACTAGCACTGACCAAAGGTGGAAGGTCTATGCAGAGTCGAATGGCTTCTGCCTCTCAAGAACACTCAGAGAGGGGACCCAGGCCTTACAAACTTGGTCAGGGTCTGTAGAGGGAAAGAAGTACTAGAAGAGGGCCACAGTGAGGTGGCAGGGTCATCA
>NW_006443570.1:7428277-7465661 GCF_000325575.1 Pteropus alecto
TTCTTTGTTTGTTTGTTTTTGTTTGTTTTTGTACTGTTTTTGTCTGATTTTAGAATCAAGGTAAGAGTTAAGAAGACTTGTCTCCACTTGAATTTTTGGAGATAGTTTAAGAATAGGTGTTAATTTTTCTTTGAATGTTTGGTAAAATTCACCTGTGAAGCCATCCTGTCCAGGACTTTTATTTGTTGAGAGTTTTTGATTATTGATTTGATTTCATTAGTAGTAATTGTTTTTATCTTCACTTAGTCTTGGAAGAGTGTATGTTTCTAGGAATGTATCCATTTCTTCCAGATTGTCCAATTTGCTGACATATAATTGCCCATAGTATTTTATCATAATTCTTTGTATTTTCCTGGAGTCAGTTGTCACTTCTCTTTCATTTCTGATTTTATTTATTTGGGTCATCTCTCTTTTTTTCTTGATGAATCTGGTTAAAGGTTTATCACTTGTTTTTTGTCTTTTTGTTTTTTTTTTAATCTTTTCAGTGAACCAGTGCTTGGTTTCATTGATTTTTTTTTTGTATTTTTTTAGACTCTATTTTGTTTATTTCCACACTGATTATTATTTTCTTCTTCCTACTCACTTTGGGCTTTGTTTACTGTTCTTTATCTAGTTCCTTTAAATGTAAGGTTAGATTATTTATTTGAACTTTTTCTTGTTTCTTGAGGTAGGCCTGTATTGCTATGAATTTCCCTCTTAGGACTACTTTCACTGTGTCCCATAGATTTGGGGTTGTTGTGTTTTCATTTTCACTTGTCCAAGGTGTTTTTTTATTTCTTCCTTGATCTCATTGTTAAACCATTCATTGTTCAGTATCATGTTATTTAGCTTCCATGTGTTTGTGTATTTTTGTTCTTGTTGGATTGATCCCTTTATGTTATGTCCTTCTTTGTCTCTTATGATGGCCTTTGTTTTAAAGTCTATTCTGTCTTATATAAGTATTGCTACTCCACTTATTTATTTCCATTTGCACGAAATATTTATTTCTATCTCATTACTTTCATCTGAAGTGGGTCTCTTGTAAACAGCATATGTATAGGTCTTGTTTTTTTAGCCATTTGGCTACTCTATGTCTTTGGAATGGAGCATTTAATCCATTTACATTTAAAGTAGTTATTAATAGGTACATGTTATTGCCATTTTATTATTCATATTTATGTTTTTTTCTTCCCCTTCTTCTTGAAGAAGTCCCTTCAACATTTCTTGTAATACTGGCTTGGTGGTGGTGAATTCCATTACCTTTTTCCTGTCTGGGAAGTTCTTTATCTCACCTTCAATTTTAATTGATAGCCTTGCTGGGCAGAATAGGCATGATTGTAGGTTCTTACTTTCCAGCACCTTGAATATTTCTGTTGAGAAGTCAGCTGACATTATTTTGAGAGTAACCTTGTAAGTAACTAGCTGCTTTTCTTTTGCTGCTTTGGGAATTCTCTCTGTCTTTAGCCACTCCCATTTTAATTATGATGTGTCATAGTTCATCTTGTTTGGGACTCTTTGACTTCCTGGAATTGTATGTCTATTTCCTTCACCAGGTTAGGGAAGTTCGTAATTATTATTTCCTCAATAGGTTCTCAATCCCTTGCTTTCTCTCTTCTCCTTCTGGTACTCCTGTGATGTGAATGTTTGTTATGCTTGATGTTGGCCCAGAGGTTCCTTAAACTATCCACATTTAAATTTTTTTTAGTCTGTTTTGCTGTTCTGATTGGGAGTTTTCTGCTACCTTATCTTCCAAATCCCTGATTTGATCTTCTGTTTCATCTAATCTTTTGTTGATTCCTTCTAGAATATTCTTCATTTCTTACTAGTTCTTTTTTATGATTTCTATGCCTTTTTTCCCCAGCTTTATTAAAACATAATAATTAGTTGCTCATATTTACATTGTACAATTCAATGAGTTTTTTCAATTATAGTTGGCATATAATAATATATTAATTTCAGTTGTACAGCATAGTGATTAGAGATCTATATAACTCATAAAGTTATCACTCCACTTAACCTAGTACCCTTCTTTCCCCTTACATATTTATTACATTATTAACTATTTTCCTTATGCTATGCTTTATATCTCCATGTCTATTTTGTAACTATCCATTTGTACTTCTTAATCCCTTTGCCCTTTTTTCGCTATCATCCCCCCAAACCTCCTCCCATCTAGTAGCTCTCAAAATGTATCTGAGCTTTTATTGTTGTTGTTGTTGTTGATTTTGTTCTTTAGATTCCACATGTACATGAAATCATGTGATAATTGTATTTCTATATCTGACTTATTTCATTCATCACAATACCCTCTAGATCCATCAAGGCAATATCATTTTCCATCCTTTTTCTTTTAGTCTCTATGTTTATTTTAATCTGAAGTGAGTCTCTTGTAGGCAGCATATCTAGGGAACTTGTTTTCTTATCCATTCAGCCACTTTGTCTTGTGGTTGGAGCACTTAATTCTTTTCCATTCGTGATACTGGTTGATAGGAATGTAGTTATTATCATTCTTTATTTATGTTTTTGATACACGTTTTTTCTTCTTAAAGAAGTCCCTCCAACATTTTCTGTAATACTGGTTTGGTGTTGATAAATTCCTTAAGCTTATTTTTGTCTGAGAAGCTCTTTATCTGTCCTTTGATTCTAAAAGATAGCTTTGCTGGATAAAGTATTCTTGGTTGTAGATCCCAGGTTTTCATCACGTTGAATATTTTGTGCTAGGCCCTTCTGTCTTGCATAGTTTCTTCTGGAAAATCAGCTGCCAGTCTTACAGGTGCTCCCTTGTAAGTAACTAAACTCTTTTTCTCTTTCTGCTTTTAAGATTCTCTCTTTGTATTTAACCTTTGGCATTTTAATTATGATGTGTCTTGGTGTGGGCCTCTTTGGGTTCATCTGTTTTGGTACTCTCTGAGCTTCCTGGGTTTGTATGTCTATTTCCTTCACCAGGTTAGGGTAGTTTTCCATCATTATTTCTTCAAATAGCTCTTAAACTTCTTGTTTTCCTTCAGGTACCCCTATGACATGGATATTTTTACATTTGATTGTGTCCCATAGGCTCCTTAAATTATTATTACAGTCTTGGATTCTTTTTTCTTGCCATTCTGATAAAGTGTCCTTGGCTTCCCCATCCTCTATATTGGTGGTTTGATCCTCTTCTTTATCCACTCTGTTCATTCCCTCTAATATACTCTTCATCTCAGAAAATGTGTTCTTCATTTCTGACTGGTTTCTTTTATAATTTCCGTTTCCATTTTTATGTTTTTTTAAAATCTCTGTTAAAGTTCTCACTAAATTCATCTATACTTAACCTAAGTTCATTAAGCATCTTTATAATCAGTGTTTTGAACTCTGCATCTGTTAGATTGCTCTACTCAATTATTCCTAGATCTTTTTCTGTTCTCTAATATGGTTTTTGCTTCTTTGTCTTCCCATTTTGGCTGCTTTTCTGTGTCTGTTTCTATATACTAAGCAAAGCTCCTAAGTCTCCTGGTCTTATTAGCATAGGTTTATGTAGTAGGTGTCCAGTGGCACAGTCCTGAGTCCAAGTTTAGCCTCAGCCTGTGCCCCTCTGGGGCCACCTGTTAAGATTCACCAAGCAATCCACAGATGCTGTGATTATAGTTGCCTCAAGAGGCCATGCCAGAAGCTAAGGCCAGCTGTCACCAGTGTGAGTCTTGGCTCTGCTCAGCAAGGAGCACTGGACTCACTGAGGACACAACTGGATGTGGCTTGAGTGCAGCAGCAAATTGAGAGAGGCAGAGTTTCAGGGAATCCTCTTGGCGTATTGACAAATATCCAGTTTGATGACATCTTAGCTATGGCAGTGCTACACGTGCACACTGTGAACAGGGGAGAGCCCAACAGAGGAACAATGGATATCACTGGCACTTCTGCCTGGGAGAGAACCTCACCTCTGGCCCTCACTCTGACAACTCAGTGTCCCCTTGTAAGTCTCTCTTGCCACCCATAGAGCCTACCTAGTGCTGGTGCTCAGAGCGAGCAGGTCTGTCACTGCAAAAGTCCACTTGCCAACACAGCCCCTTAAAGAGGCATCTGCAGCTGCCAGCTGCTGCAGCCTTTGTCCCATTCAGCTGCTGGGGACCAGCAGCTTCACATCTTCGCCCCCTCTTAACTTTTCTTGTTATAGGTTGGTTAATTATTTCTCTCTCTAGTTGTAGTATTTCTCTTTATCTAAATCCCAGGCAACTTTGCTTGTTGTTTGCTCTTTGTTTCGGTCACAACTTTGATTTGGTCACAAGAGGGATGAACAAAGCCTCTGTCATCTATGCCATTTTTTCCCAGAAGCCTATTGTGCTTTTTAGATGTTATCAGGTAGTCCAATGTTTACTAGCAGTAATAAGAATAATAGGTTCAATTCACCAGAAGATAACCTGATATTAATTTTCTGCCTATACTATCTCTGAATTACTCTTCAGTCCCTCTTTCAGTTTTTTCCCCCTCCTTGTGGTTTTATTCTTTATTCTGTTTTGTTATTATCATAGCCCAGAACAAAATTAAAAATTCATTAGTGTATAACTTACTTACAATAAGTGGTACTTAGGTAAAGTGTGCTATTTGATGAGTTTTAACAAACTCATAAAGCCACCACTACGGTCAAGATACTAACATTTTCATCACTCACAAATACTTCCTCTTACTCCTTTGCTGTCCATCCTCCCTACTTCCATCCGTAGGCAGCAGTCATTTCTGTCATTTTAAATTGGATTGTATTTTCCAGAAATTTATATAAATGGAAACAAACTACATAACTTCTTTTGTCTGGCTTGTTTTATTTCTCATAATGGTTTTGATATTCATTCATGTTGTTGCATGTTTGTAGGTAATTTATTTTATTCCTGAGTAGTATGTATACCACATTTCCTGGATCCATTTACCATTGATGGGCATTGGGGTTGTTTGAAATTTGAGGCTGTTACAAATAAAGCTGTCATAACATTTTTGTCTAAGTCTTTATCTAAACTTATAGTCTCATTTCTCTTGGATAAATATAGGTCATAGAGTGGGTATGTGTTTAACTTTGTAAATTGCCAAACTGTCTTCCAAAGTGATTGTACTAATTTATATTCCTATCATCTGCGTATGAGAGTTTCAGTTGCTCCACATCCTTGTTAACACTTTATATTTTCATTTCTTTACAACTCTAGCCATTTTAATGGCTGTGCAGTGGTAGTTCATTATGGTTTTAATTTGTCTGTCCTTTATAGCTAATAATGTTGAACATTTTATATATACTATACAATACACATTATTAGCAGTTGTTATGAAGAATAAAATTTAGTTCCATGAACCCCTTAGAATATGTCAATTTCCCTTTGCTTTCTCAAAATGACTTTAAATTTGGTGTAAACAATGAAATTCTATTTTTTTAAACATTAAAATACTATTATGAGTCTTATTTAGTTGAATATCATAGAGTTGCAAAAAGATAGTGAATACACAATTTTAAAATGCACCAAAGATATTAAATATTAAGCTATGGTATATATGAGAAATTATCTTAAATATAATTGTTTTAGGATAGTTGAAAGTTGAAACCTGTACATAATTTAGGAAATTCGTAGAAAAGACTGCCCTATCATGCACTTATTTTTTTTAAATCACCTACATGTATATAATTCTACAAAACTTTAAAGATTAGACTCAAAAAGAGAAAAAAACAGAAAGGCATATTTTAGTATTTCTAGGTAGGAAATAATTTAGTTGTTTTATTCAGATTTTATTGGGGTGTCATAGGGGAGGGAGAGATAGAAATTTGAGAACTTTGAAACTTTTCAGGGGATAAATGCTTTGCTTTTCAAATTGTGGTTCTTGGACTAACAGCATTGATGTCTCCTGGGAGACCTTTGAGAGGCAGGATCTCAGAATCCACCCCCTAACTTTAACTACTGGAGCAGAATCTGCAGTTTTACAAGAGGAGTTTCAGAGGAGTCACATCCATATAAAAGATTGAGAAGCATTGCAGTCAATCACTTGTCCCCTTGTGCAGAGTATAAGAGAGTTATCTCATTTAACTGTTGATTTCCAAGCCCCAGTGATGAGGAAAAATACAAACAAGACCTGGGTCCTCCATCCTGTGTGGCAGGTGATTTGTCTCTTCTATGGATTCAAGAAAGGCCAAACACAGAAGTTATTGTAAATAGGGCATTTGCAATTCATTTCACCCTGGAGCAGCTAGCTTTCCTCACCTCAGCCTAACTTTGAAGCTCTGCATTTACACTTTGATGAAAAATTAGTCATGTCAATTACAGCTTTACATGCAGAGCCCTCCCCAGATACAACTTCAAATGCCTGTTCATTTTATTTTGATCCCGAAACCTAAGTTGAATGTAGGTTATCCTAGGTCAGCCTTTTCCTTGTTCCCATCCACTGGTGTGATGTCATGTGCCACTATTAAGCTTTTAAATCAACTTTCCTTGTTTTGATCTCTGGCCTCATTATCTCACTGCCCATTACCTTAAACTGTTAAAGCAGGGACTTTATGCCTAGTTCATTCCATACTGCATTATGGTTCCATATATTGTTATTTGCTCTCTATCCTTGACATTTCTTACCCCTGTTTTGCCCTTTCAGCAATTCTTGCTACTCTGTGGCCTATTCCTTCATCTAGGTCATTAACATATAAAGTGGAAAATAATTGGCTTTAATATTGACCCTTATGGTTCTCTGTTTCCCAGTCCTCTAACTTCTAAATGGTTTCCACACCCAAATGCTCTTTTCATAACGGATAATACATTCTACCTCAACTTAAGAATGCTAAAAGAGGGGATTGACTCTATTACTTTTTTAACCAGAAAAGCATGATTTAGCCAGTCTTTTTGAGTTTAACGGTATAAAAGGTGGTACTTGGCCATTGTTCTGGGGGAGCAGGATGCCCAGCCAACACAGCTGGAAGAGGGTTAGGAGAGGTTAAAAAGCTGCAAATTCACTTGGCTCCATTACTAGTTCTGAGAAGCTTTCATCAAGCATACAAAAACATTTAAAAATCACCAGGGTAAAGTACTACTGAGGAGATCAGAAAGAAATATAGATTTTCTCTTTTCCAAAAAAAATTATTCTCATGTGACTCTTTCCAAACCAATTACAAAGTTCAAATTAGTCAATCAAAGCTTCATTGGATGTTTTTCGCCCTATTGCGAAAAGCACATGCACAAACAGTGCCAGAGAGAAATAACATATATGATTCTGTCACCAGAGTAAGGGTATAGAAGTGCCTGAGAAAACTCTCAAACTAGGAGAAGAGAAGACCTAGATATCAGGTGCCTGCCAATCTGAGGTCAGTTATTGAAACCAGAAGGACTTAGGTTTAAAACTTGATTCCATATCCTCTTGGCAATACCTACTCTACCAATGAACTCTAACAGGATGAGATATCGTAATCATACCTCATTTTATTTGCTTTTGTATTTATTCTTCCAAGAATAGTACACATACGTGTGTGTGTGTGTGTGTATGTGCATGTATATATATACATATGTAAAAAATTATAACCTATATTTTATACAATACGTAATTTTGTAGAGCCATGTATTCTCTAATGAGCCAAGACATGGGGGAAAGAGGAAGCCTGATTAAGTTAGGAGTATTTTTGTTTTATTTTGATCTTAGAACACTCTTTAAAAGAAGTAGGAGTAAGAAGAGGTGGAAAAGGACTATTTTTGGCCTTCATGATGAATTCACTCGACTTAACTTACACAACTTCTACAGCTTGCTGCCTTGGATGATATGTGATTAGGCAAAATTCATAATATATATTCAATTAAAACAAAATATATATTCATTTCAAGGAAGAAAAAATTTAATGATTGGTTTGCTTATACAGAAGCTCTGGTTCTCACTATCTGTTTATGTAGGTAATGAAAAAATGTGATATATGATTTCACATGAAAGATATAATGGCTCATTAGAATGAGCACAGATAGATAAATATGGTTTTTCATTTCAGCTCTGCCATTAGAAAGTCCTCTGACTTTTGGAGAGTTACTTATGTGTTCTGAGCCACAGTTACCTATTCTTTAAAAAAGGTGATAATCATATTTAAAGAAAAGAGTCATTTGAAGGTTAAAAATGAAGTAGATGTAAAAAAACAGCCAGCACATACCTGACTCTAATAGAAATGAGTAAATGTCAATAATATTTGTTTTCATTTTTAGTATCACTATAATTTTTATTATACAAACAAATATTTAGAACAGGAAAGTACTTTAAAAACCATGTAGTGTAAATTTCTTATTTTATAGAGGTGGATATTGAGGATGGATGAGGGAAAGTGAATAAATGGCAAGAACAGCATCGATATTCAATTCTCTGAATTACATGGTTCTGTTTCTTAACATTACCTCCATCATCACGTGTGAAAGGCATGTTGTAATGGCTCCAGGATTCTTAGCAGGGCAATGTAGGAAACCAATTGTGTGACTCACAGACTCTAAAATCAATTTATCTAGGTTACAATCCTAGTTCCATCTTTTATTATTTGTAGTTTTGGGAGCAAGTTATTTAAACTCTTTGTGCCTCTTATATCATATCTCAAAATGGAGAAGATATAAATTAAAAGGTTGTTGTGAGGACTGCATAAATTCATTCATATCAAACTTTTGGAGCAGCATTTTACATGTAATAAACATTAAAAAACGTGAACCATTATTTCTCTTAAAATCCATACCTTAGCAGAAACTTTTTTCATTTTCTTGATTTCACATAAAATGTGTTGAGTCTCAGCTCTTTGTACCTTCCTATGTTTGATAAGGAAATTCTCACAAAAGAATTGAAAAGAGCCTAGATTTTCTACTAAAGATTTTGTAATAGAGTTGGAAAAGCAACTTGGTAAAAATGATTTAAGATCATTGTAAAACACTGTGTACTTATTTTCAGCATGGATATTTTGCAAATTGACATGCTTCCAATTCAGAGTGAACCTAATGTTCAGTAAACAGATTGAAGAATACACCTTCTCTCTAAAAGGAAAACTCTCCAGAGAGTTTTTATAAAACATTTGAGAGAGATGCTGGGCATGGATAAATAGACACCATTCCAGATGAAGATATGATAGCTGCACAGGCATACAAAGAGGAAGGCAACAGTTGTGAGGTTTCTGATATTTTTGCAGAGTTCTCCTATTATATATTTTATCAATAACTGCTCCATTGTAGCCCAGGCAAATCGATTATGCAATTACTGGCCATAGGCCATCACAATACCAGGTATGAAACTACACCCACAGTTAGACAAATTCTCTTTCATCCTCATGAGCAGACTAATTCACCATTCCTAAATAGATGTTTGGTGGCATGAAACTTGCTTTACACTTTTTAAATAATTTAAGCCAACTAAAGGTTATGTTTTCAGATACCCAATTAGTCAGACTCATTAGTATTAGACTTTTACTAAAATTGAAGGAAAGGCCTATATTCACTAGAACACATAATAAAACATGACCTTAAAATTGGGGGGATAAATGAGAAAAAACTAGGTAAACTTTAAAAAGTTTCTGTAAATTAACCAATAAATATTCTTATTATTTTTATTATTTTATTGAGGTAAGAACATTTAATACGAGATCTCCCAATTAATAACATTCAAGTGTACATATTATTATTGACTATAGGTAAAATGTACAGTAGATCTCTGGAGCTTATGAGTCTTGCTTACCTGAAACTTTATACTATTGATTATTAAATCCTCATCCCAGCAACCTTCCCACCCCCTTTGACCACCATTCTACTCTTTGGTTCTATGAATTTGACTATTTTAGATACCTCTGTAAGTAGAATAATGCAATATTTGTCTTTCTGTGGATGGAATATTTCACTTATTATAATGTCCTCAAGATTTATCCATGTTGTCACATATTGCAGATTTCCCTTCTTTTTAAAGGCTGAATCGTATTCCATTGTACGCATATATCACTTTTTCGTTATTCATCTGTTGATGGACAGTTAGGTTATTTCCACATTTTAGCTAATGTGAATAATGCTGCAATGAAAGTGGCGGTGTTAATGTACTTCAATACTCTAATTTCAGATCTGTTGGATAAATACCCAGAAGTGTAATTTTTGGATCATATGATATTTCTATTTTAATTTTTGAAGAAATCTTCATTCTGATTTTCATGACAGCTTCCCCATTTTGTATTTATACCAATAGTGTGTAAGTGTTTCAATTTATCCACATCCTCGCCAACACTTGTCTATAAAAAAAAATACATAATAGCCATTCTAACTGGTATGAGTTGTTATCTTATTGTGGTGTTGATTTGTATTTACTGATCATTAGTGATGCTGAGCGCTTTTTCATTAATCATTGGTCAGCAATTTTTCATTAGCCCATTTTAAAAATTTTGTTATTTTTTTTTAATGTTGAGTCATAGGAGTTCCTTATATGTTTTGAATATTAAGCCTTTAACAGATACATGATTTACAAATATTCTCTCCCATTCCACAGGTTGCTTTTTTACTCCATTGATCATTTCCTTTGTTATGCAGAAGTTATTTTTGTTTGGTGTAGTCCTATTTATTTATTCCTTGTTGTTGTCACCTGTGCTATCAGTATCAATGCATGAAATTGTTGCCAAGAGCAATGTCATGAAGCTTTTCTCCTATGTGTTTTTTTAGGCGTTTCACAGTTTCAAGTCTTTTAAGTCCTTAAAACATTTTGAGTTGATTTTTGTGTGTAGTGTAAGATAAGGGTCCAATTTCTTTCTTTTACGTGTGTATATCAAGTTTGCCCAATACAATTACTGAAGAGACTATCCTTTCCCTTTTGGGTATTCTTGTTGAAGATTAGTTAACTGTCCATGCATGTATTTTCTTCTGACTTCTTCTGTTCTGTTGGTCTATATGTCCGTCTTTATGCCAGTACAGTACTATATTGATTATTGTAGCTCTGTACAATATTTTGAAATTAGGGGATGTGATGCCTCCAGCTTTCTTCATCTTTCTCAGGGTTGGTTTGACTATGTGTGATCTTTTGATCACAAATGTGAATTGCAGAATTGTTTTTCTAATTCTGTAAAAATGCTGTTGGATTTTGATAGGAATTGCATTGATTCTGTAAATCATTTTGGGTAGTAGGGACCTTTTAACAATATTAAGTCTTCTGATCCACCAACAGAGGATGTTTTTCCATTTTTTGTGTGTCTTTAATTTCTTTCATCAATATTTTATAGTTTTTTGTATACAGGTCTTTTACTTCCTTGTTAAGTTTATTCCTTGGTATTGTAAATACTTAGTATTGTAAATATTATTGTAAATGGGATATATATATATATATATATATATTTCTTTTTAGATAGTTTGTTATTAGTGTTTAGAAATGCATTGGTTGTGTATCTTGATTTTCTATCCTGCATTGTTAATGAATTCATTTATTAATTTTAACAGTTTTTTTAAATGATGACTTAAGGTTTTATATATGTAAGATCTTGTCATTCACAAACATGGACAACTTGAATTCTTTTCTAATTTGAATGCTTTATTTTCCTTGTCTAATTGCTCTGGTGTGGAGTTCTCCAGTACCATGTTGAGTAGAAACAGTGAGATTTCCTTTTGAGCATTCTTGGCTTGTTTCTGATCCTAGATGAAAAGTTTTTGGTTTTTCACCATTGAGTATGATGCTAGCTGTGGCTTTTCATGTGTGTTAGCTGTGGGCTTTTCACATGGACTGTATTATATTGAGATACTTTCTTTCTATTCCTATTGTGTTGAGTTATTATCATAAAAAAGTATTACACTTCATCAAACATTTTTTTTCTGCATCTTTTGAGACTTTCATATAATTTTTATGCTTTATTCTGTTAATATGGTATATCAAATTAATTGATTTTTGTCTGTTGAACCATGTTTACATTCCTTCCATCCGAGAGATAAATTCCACTTGGTCATAGTGTATGATCCTTTTAATGTGCTGTTGGACTTAGTTTTCTGGCATTTTATTGAGAATTTTTGCATCTGTATTCATCAGGGATACAGTAGTTTTTGTCCACTTGCTCTGGGCTGAGCTAAGGGCAGGGGTGAGGAGCTATGGTGTTTGTTAGTCCAAACCATAATCTCCGTCATCAACAGGTGGCTAAACACTAAACCTATCAAAGCTCCAAGACTGACAAATCAGATTCCAGTGATTTTAGCAGCCCCAGAAACATTGGGGCGTTGGACAGATAGATCAACTCTTTCTTTTCCTAGGGGGAAAATGAGAGCTATGATTTTTCATCTGCTTGCTCTTTGCTCAGCATAGGGGAAGGAAGTATGACATCTACCAGTCCAAACCATCTTCTCTTCCACACAGCTAGACTGTGCTGGACATGTCACAGCTTCAGGACTGGTAAATTAATGCTAGTCATTTGGGCAGCCAAAGAAAAGTGAGGTGCTGGATGTATAGATCAACTCTCCCTCTCCAAGAAGTATCTGTGAGGTGGAATTTATCATCTGCTTTCCCTATGCTGAGTAGGCCATAGATTAGCCTAAGCCACCATCTCTGTTCTCTGGGTGGCTAGATTCGGCCAGACTTGTCAGAGTTCCAGTACTGGTGTGTCAGATGGTAGTTTTTTGTCATCCCCAGAGAAACTGGGCATTGAATGCACGAATCAATTCTTTACTTCTACAGTGGGAAGGTGAGAGCTAGGATTTTTTATCTGCTTTACTCTGTGCTGAGCAAAAGTGGAAATCTATGTCATTTACTAGCCTAGGGTGCTGTCACCATTTTCCCCTGGGAGACTAGACTCTGACTGACCTGTCAGAGCTTCAAGACTGGCAAGAGAGAAGTCTCTTCAGAAAAGCTGGGACATTGATCACAAACCTACTCCTTTCCTTGCCTAAATGAAACTAAGAGCTAAGGGACCTCTTCTTGATCATTTGATGCTATCCTGGAGGCTGGGACTCCAGCAAGAAGATGCCCCAAATCTCCCTACCAGCTTTGGTGAACATGGTTTCACATTCTCCTGCGGTTGCAGAAGCCTTTCAATAAGTTTTTGGATTTCTTACAAAGGGAATTTGTGCATGAATTGTTGTTGATTCAGCGTGTTTACAGAGGGTCCAGGGCTTCTTACTCTGTGGTCTTACTGATGCCACCCTCCTATCGATATTCTGGCAACCTAAAAATGTGCATTTGTATTGAAATTTCCGAACTATTAAAATTTTTTTGACATCTGTGTAAGTGTGCACCATCTTGTGCACATGCGAATATGTATGTGTTTTACAGTAACCTTTGCAGTAACAGATACACAAAACAACTCTGAATTACAGCCTTGTTGTTTTGCTCAAGGGTTACTTAAAGATATTTTTTCTTTGTAGCCTGGTTTGTTTTTTACTGTAACACCATTTTGAAGAATACATCCTATCTCCTCCGAATCCACACCCCATTTAAATTACGTTCACATCAACATTTACACACAATAGAATATTCGAACAAAGATTCAGCCTGGGAATGCTATGCCTCACAGTAAATTAGGAATAAATTACCCATGTAGTTCATGCACAACATGTTAGCATTAAACAAGGAAGCAAATTTATAGTAAAAAGGGAGCAACTGTGTGTGCCTTAATGCTAAGTATATTTGATAGTATAGCATGATGTTTGATTTAATTATCCAGGAGACAATGCATATATTATAGGAGAATTTTCAATCAGAATTTTAATATTGCACATTCTACAGATGTCACTTCATAAAGTCACACATTTATATCTTCATTCTAGAAGGCCTAGTATTTAGAGATATACCATCAAACAAAGGACTGGAGTTCCATATGTTTTTACTTTTTCTCTATAATTTTCTAAGCAAAACAATATGTATAAAATATGTAATGATGAGAGCACATGATACTTTCTTTTTTGTTTTTATTTTTATTAATTTATTTTTACTATTAAAAATTATTGGATCTTGAGATAATCATGCTAAGCAAAATAAGTCAGACAGAAAAAGTTGAAAACTGCATGATATCACTCATATGTGGGATAGAAATCTAAAAGTAATAAACAAACGTGACAAACAAAGACTCATGGACACGAACACGATGCTTTCGTAAAGCTTATTGACAGACAATTTTAATGTGGCATTCTATTACTTTTTGTTTTAGAAGATTGATAAACTTTAGTTACTTTTGTATGAATGTGAGCAAATCACTAGAATGAAATATATCAATTAGCTAATTGTATTTACTTATGCATCTATCCCCTCATTAGACAGTAGCTTAGTAACTAAAAAGTGTTAATGTTTGTCTAATTATAAAAGTAATATATGCACCTTATAAAATTTTCAAGAGGTAAAGAAATATATGATGTAATATTTAAGCTTTGCATTTACCCTTATTAAAAGTAGGAATTTCAATTTGTATTATTGATTTCAACAATTACAAGTTTGGAGGTTCTAATAGAATACTGGTGACTTTCATCAGAAGCAGTAGAGGTGGTTGGGCGCCACAACTACCACTGGTACTTGGTGAAGCAGAGTCTCCCTTCCCACCTCTGCTCCTGCTCTAGGAAGAAAGAACATTTTATTCTCTACCATTAGGACAGTTATCTGGACCAGGACAGCTATCTGGTGGTAAATATTTTTTCCTAAAACAACTAAGTATTTTGTTAATTTCTTAACAGTTTGTAGTCCTGGGCTGTCTCCTCAGGAAATATAGACTTCCTCATTGATATTTACGATATTTCTATGACCTAATGCTTTGGGCAAATGAAAAGTACTGTTATGATGATGTCAGTAAACTTGTCCTTTAGCCCGATACATATCTCCTTGACCTTCACACTCATTCAAAAGAAATTGTTGAGAATACCAAGCATTCTCCAGTGTCAAGAGTCAATAATAAATGATACCAAGAGTCTAAATCTCTTAGTATAGTTTCTAGAATACAGAAGGGCCCCCGTAAATATTAGTTCCCTCACTCTTCTCTTGTTTTCTTTTTACACACTTGAAGATCTAGTCCTTAACATATACATTTTTTTCCCTACTCAGCTGGAGGAAAAATTAAAATGGTTTATAAGGTAATAATGATGCCTGCAGAATTTCAAGTTGCCTGTGGCAGTAGTTTTCAGCCACGTTTTTCACTGATGTGTACACTGATGTCCTCAGGCCCAAAAGAAGGCCAGAATAGACTGAAACCTCCCTTTACCCTTTGCTTCTTTGCCAAGATTGTGTCATAATCAAGAAAAATTAATTAAGTCAGAAACTGTAGTGCTATAGAATGGGGCTTTCAACAAGATGGAGGTATACTAACACCTCAATCTATAATAGGGAATTATTCTTTTTAGATCTTTCTCTCTTTGCTGTGCTCTATCTTTTCCTATTACTGTTATGGAAAGATGTGTCTGAGATTGTTTCCCAGATAAAGGAGTCCTGCCCTGGAATGGGAAGCTCTGCTATAAGCATTAGAAGTAGGTTTCTTTTTTTTCCTTATATTTGTTTTTTCCTAGACTCTTCTCGCTCATGGAGTGGAAAAATCTAGGAGGAAAAGATTGGAGAGTGAGCTTAAAGAGAAAGAGGCTGAGGGATGTACTAATTTTACTTATTTTAAAAAATGTATGTAACTGTAACATTTAGCCTTATCACAAGGCTAGGCAAAATGGTTCCTTATAACTCCGTAATAGCCAATCCAGTTCCTTAAATTTTGCTTAGAAAACCATGCCTTAGCATGGTAATGTTGTTTGTATAATTTCCTATTTTATTGTGCCAAGCATGAGTCCCAGGTAAGTCATGGGCTTGGAGATTTTTTCCTAGGCTTTGCCACAATAAATGTAATAGCAAAGAGTTTTCATGGGGGCTGTTCCAAGCTTCTTGCTTCTCAGTTGGTAGATCACTAGGTGAGGGGAGTACTGGTTGGAACATGTGCTGCTCCAAGGGCTCTTTCTCCTGTGTCTGTAGTTTAGAGCTCATTCCAAAGTGGATCTTTCTGCTCATCCAAAATTTCCCCATGCTGAAACCTATTCTGTTCCTTGTTGAGCCATCTGAAAGACTGCATTCCTTTTAAATAGTTAAAAAAAAATTATTTCGAATTTTCTTACTATAAAAGTTACACACATTTATCAAAAAAGTCAAAATAGATAAGAAAAAAATAAGAGCAAAAATTACCTTTATATCATTTGGGATTTTGCCTAGGCATATGTAAAATAAATTTTAGTTATTGCTTTTATTGAATATTTAATAAAAGAGGACTAGAATTGTCTATTTTTGTTCATGCTATGACATCTATGAAGATGCCAAAGAATTTTTCAATGTTTGGACGTTATCCATCATAAGTAACCAGTAGACTGTATCAAGTCATATTAAATGAGAAGTCTGTGAAATTAAAACTTTTGTGATAATTTTTATAGAATCTTATATAAATTAAAATAATTATATATATAAAACAATAAAGTTACATTTTGCGAAGCATGTCTTGACAAAATGTATCTTTAAGAAAATAAGTCTTATAATGAAATCATTTTCATTTCCCATGGGCTTGTCAATGTGACTATAGAGAAGGTGGAAACACACTAAATTTCATAGATACATACAAACACACACAAACATACACACTCACACTTTAGACAAATGGAGCATGAAATATAGGCTAATCATTCTGGTTTTAGAGACAAATTAATACTAAGAAACACTGTCTAAAAAATTATATATGGCCCCCAATATTTTTAAAAACTTTTAAAATAATTTATATATAATATACAGTGTATTGTAAATAATTTTATTTTTTTGTATGTTATGATGTTTTGATGTCTTAAAAACTTTTCTGGTGAGAGAGAGACTGCCCCTCCTGGAGCTAGCCAATTCTCAGAGATAATAAGAGACCCAGCCAGAAGCATGTCTTTGATATGTAAACTAACCAATACAGTGTCAGATCTACCCTATCTGGCCTATACACCTCAGGAGGCAATGTTCCTCTTCCTTAATCATTCCAGGGCCAGATGTCAGGCAACTAGGTACCACCCCTATCATTCCAAACTAGCCAATTCTAAACTGTTTACCATGCCCTACCTTGCCTTTCCTACAGAAACCCCAATAAAGGCTAAACCTTACCCTTGCTTCTGTAGTCTGCCTCCTGACAACCCTAGTGTTTTTTTTTGAAGTGGCCCTATGTGGTATGTCATGTCACTTGTCTTTAAGACCTATGAGTACATTAAACTTTCTTGATTCTTGTATCTCTTTTTTATCTCCACTGTGGCTACACCTTATGTGGGCCATGTCATAAAATAATTCAAAGCACGTGGATATTAAGGGTATAATTTTTCAGCTTCACAAACACATAGAACATCTATCACATACCACAATCAAGAGTAGAATAGTTTTATTATTCTTTATGCCGTTGAGCAATCAGCCTTACTCCCTCATTTGCAGAGCAACCACTGATCTAATTTCCATCACCAAGGACTTGTTTAGCCTTTTCTAAACTTTATGTAAGTGGAGATACTCTAATTTTCCTGGATTCTTTCACTTGGCATGATGTTTTTGAGATTTATCTTTGCTATGTGTATATAAATAATTATGTCCTTTCTTTTTTATTACTAACTACTATTTTATTGTGTGTTTAGCTATTCTTTTGTTGATAGGCTCATAGATTATTTTCAGTATTTGGCACTTATAAATTATGCTGCTATAGACATTTGTTTACAGCTTTTTATAGAATATATTTTCCTTTCTCTTGGGTAAACCTAAGAATGGAAAATCTGGGTTATGGAAAATAAATACCTGTGTAACTTTTTAAGAAACATCTAAACAATTTTCCAAAGTAGTTGTACCATTGTACACTCCTATCAGTAGGAAGAGTTCTGACTGTTCCACAACTTCTCGGAAATTTGATGTTGACATTCTTTTCATGATTAGTGATGACATTCTTCTTCTCGGTCATTCTAATGGATATATAGTTGTTGACTCTCTGTTGTTTTAATTTTTGCTTCCTTGATGGCTAATGATTACTAATACTTTTATCATTAGCTTATTAGCTATTTATATATCCTCCTTCTGAAGTGTCTTTTGAATCTTTTTCTTTTATTATTTTTTGATTGTCATATTTTTTATTGAGTTGGAAAGTTTATATATATATATATATTCTGGACACATGACCTTAGTAATTGTATGTATTGATAATATTTTCTCCCAGTATGTGCCTTGCCTATTTTTAAATTTACAATAGCTTTAAGGTATATTTAACGTATAATAAATGCATTTTATTTGTACAGTTCTTTTCATTTTTACAAATACATGTACTCATGTAACCACTACCATAATCAAAATATATAATAATTCCATTATCCCAAAAAGGTCCTTCATGCCTCTTTATAGTCATTCATCTTCTCAATCCTGATTTCCAGGCAATCGTCAATCAATTCTGTCATTAAGATTAGTTTTGGAAATTCTAAAATTTCATAAAAATGGAATTATAGTCTTTTATGTTTGGCTTTTGTACGGTATGTTATTGCATATATCAATAACTGTTTCTAATGCTGGTAATACTTCATTGCATGCATATATAACACTTCATAAGTCAATGGTACTATTTTAAGTAGAGCTTCTATAAACATGCATGTGTAATTCTTTTTTTGTGCACATATATTTTTACTTCTCTTGGGTAAATATGAGGAATAGAATTACTAGATCATATGGTAGATCCTTTTATATATTTATAATAGCTATTATAAAGTATCCATCTGATAAATATGATACCTGGACCAATTCTGGATTTGGTTCTATTGATTAATTCCTCTCTTTCTCTCTTTGTTATGGGTCACATTTTTTTACTTTTTCTTATATCTCATAACTTTTGACCCAATGCCAGCTATTATGTATAAAAGAGAAATAGAGACTATAATGAATAATATTTACATCCCCCAAAGATTATACCTCTTCTTCAGTCAAGCAATTAATGTAGGGAATTGTTTCAGTCTAGTCTATGATTTAACTTGGCATGAAATTTATTGATGCTTATGATAGATTCACTATAGTTTTTTTTTTTTAATTGAGGATGAGAACAAAATCATTTCTTTAATAGGGCTCAGACTTTGATCACCAAATAAGTTTATATCAGGTGACCTGGCCCAATCTCAGACATCACTGTACCCCACTTTCCAGTGTTTCACGGATGTCGCTTCCAGATTTCCTGCTCAATCTCCAGCTACAGATGGCTGCTGCCTGACATTCACTGTAAGGTTCTAAGTACTTGCAGAATTCTCTATGTTCTCTTTTCCTGCCCACAGATGTCAGCAGGCCCTTGCTATTATGCTTCTCTGGGTATTCCCATCACCTTTCCTGCCCATCTCCAAGTAGTAGATGGCCATTATCTGGCCCTTGGTGTGAGTGTTGGAGTGCTTGTGGGGTTTCTCTCAGTTCTCTCATAATTCTCAGATTTCCACTGACTCAAGTCCTCTATTCCCAAGAATAGCTAACAGTTACTGTTTTTAAAAGAACAATTAAAAATGATTGATTAGAAATATTTAAATAAATTATGTTACATTGATTATAGAGATGCAGCTCTAAATTAGAATGAAGAGAAACTTTACTAAAATGGAAAGAAGTTTATGATATACTGTCAATTGTTAAAGCCAGGTTGCTGAAAAAATATCTCTATATGTATACATAAAATACATAGATATGTGTACACTGTCTATACCTAGAAAGTTCACACTTTGTGTACATATCTATACATTTTATGCATACATACATGTGTGTATCCATTGTGTAATTTGTAATATGTACAAAGAGAAAAGTCTGAGTGGGCAATAAATGTCAACCTTAGTTACCTTTGAGGAAAGGAGTGGTTTTGGGGTTGGTCATGTGAAAGTAGTTTTAATTTATATTATATATGCTCCGGTATGAGCATTTTTTTACCTATTAGAATATACTGATTAGTAACATCATTTCAAAAATGAATGAAACAATGAAAGAAAGACTATACATTTAGTGGATACAAATATGGCAAAATGGAAATATATAAAGCTCCAAATAAACTGCAAAAATTATGAACAAAACTAGACTTGGCTTTTCATTCATAAAGGTTATGCTAAAATACTAAACAAAACAAAACAAAAACACCAAGGAAGACATTGTTGGACTATTTGAACAGATGGTGTGATGTTAAAGGTAGATAGGAATACACAATTATTTATCTCCCAGTTTGCTTCAGACTTTTCTGTCAAGAGAATAATTTCCTTACTTGGAGGGTGAAAGAAACAAAGCTTTGGGATGAAGGGACTTAAGTTCAAGTTAAGAGAAAAGATAAGAGAGTCCCCTCATTTTATTAAAAGAGTTTGTCACTGGTTCTAGGTACACTAAATCATAGGGAACCAAAAGAATGTGAAGTGATTACTAAAACTTGGGAGTTATTTTAAGAACAGAATGGGAACAATTCAAACATTTTAAAAAGAAGAAAAGAAAGAGGTCAAATGTAAAAGATAAGGAAAAAGCAGAGCTGATAATTATGAGAAAATGAACTGAAATTAATATGCAACAGAATTTTAAAATATATAATTATGACTGGCAGTTAGGAGCTAAATATAAGTTCCTCAGTAGACACAAGCAGTGGTTCATCAAGCTAAGTATAACAACCTTCTAAAATTTTACCCATTTGTTCTAAAAAGTATGACATAGCTTACTTCATTAGAAAAGATACAGTCTTGTGGTGATAAATGTTGCTTGATTTAAATTTACAGATTTAAAATATAAGGATCTGTTTAATCCCAACAGACTTAAACAACTAAGGTTTAGTTGCCACAACATACTATGTATGGGTTTACCACTTTAAAAAATATAAAATAGAAAACAAATGACTGAAGTTTATTGACCCAAGTATTGGAGACAGTAAAATATTGAATAATAATCTCAAAAATGAAAATGTTATTTCTCTGAAAACAAGCTTGGTAGACTGAGAAATTCTCTAAAACAGAAATGATTTGTGAAGTTCACACTTCATTTTATATCTAATATCACTCTGATTTTAGAATCCCTGATTTTGAGTGCTGTTCCTTCAACAACCAGATGAGTGATCTTGGAAAAGTAATATTTATTTTTTTCCTCTTTTTCTGTTCAGACAGTCTCAGCTTCTCTACCTCTTTTTTTCATTTTCCCATCAAATGTCTAAAATGTCTAATCTTCAGTCAAAAGGCACTACCATTATATCCTCTATGGGCTTTTATGGCAATTACAAGGCAAATTCGGGTCTCTTGCTCTGAGTTCTCTTTACTTAAAATACACTCCATCATAGGAGTGACCACATACAATTTGGCTTTGCAGTTATTTGTCTCATGCCTAGATTAAAAACAATTTTATAGTAATGGTAGTATTGTTTCACCTCTGCAATTCTATGGCTTTATACAGGGTCTGGCCTATGGCACATAATATCTAACTTATTCACTCAACATATATTCATTGAATGTCTTGTGTTAACAGCATTATAGGTACATAGGAAATATTAATGGATTAAACCCACAATGTTCACTTTCTCTGTGAACGTATAATTAACAAGAAAGCATCAATATATATTCGTTGAATGAATGAATGCATCAGTATATTCATATGTCAATATTTTCCTAATTCTTCCAAATTATTAAATCAAGGTTTTCTAAATTATATTTACTCATATATAGTCCTTCACTGTGATATACCAAGGTCTGACCACAAAAAGTAGACTTTCCTTTCCAGTACAATTTTCACATTTGGACAAGGCCTTCAGTTCTTTTATCAAAAAAAAACAAAAAAAAAAAACAAAAAAAAAAAAAACAGATTAATGGTGGCAAACTTTAGCTCTGAAGGCAACCTGGTAGATGAGATTCCAACTCTGTGTATCAAAGCATACTGTACAGTGTTTTAAAATATTTATGCTTACAAGATATTTTACAAAGTCTTATATATGTTTATAATGTTTATGAGACATTTCAGCAGTTAATCTTTATGACAAATGCAGAGGTTAAGAAGAAAAAGCATTATTCTTTTCCAGATTTATTTTTGCATTCTTCTTTATTCTGATATCAAATAATATATGATCATTGTTGAAAATCTGAAGAGTAAATACTTGTGTAAAAAAAGCAGTAAAAGATCACAAATAACTGCATCCCAGACAAAATGCTGTCATATCTTCTTTCAGTCTTTTTTAGGTGCATTTTGTTCTTTATGTATTTGAGATTATATTACTCATACCAATTTGTTTCACTTAAAAAATTGGCATTTCCCATATTAGTTCCTGTCATATTTATTTGACAAGATTTATTCACTAATTCTCCTATTTTTGAACTCACATTATTTCCAATTTTTTTCTGTCTATGCATAATGATGCAACAAGCATCATTGTGCATAAATATTTTTGTACTTTTTTGAATATTTCCTTAGGATAGATTCCAGAAGGTGACACATTATGTGAAATGGTATGAATATTTTATGTAGTATTCTAGAAAGACTAAATATATCTATATCTATATCTATATCTATCTATCTATCTATCTATCTATCTATATCTATCTATCTATATGTATATTTACCAGCTTTATGAGACTCCTCTTTTTATCCACATACAATCAATCTCCATAATATCATTTGGTTAATCTTTGCTAATATAACAGTTGAAATTAAGTCTGATTGTTTTAATTTGCATTTCTTTGATTAATGAAGCTGAACTTTTTTTTCATTTGTTTTCAACAATTTATATTTTCTTTGTGGTTTGTTTCTTTATCCATTTGACTACTAGGTAGTAGAATTTTCTAATATATCAGTAAATCTCCCTATATGGAGAAGACTAAACACTTTTTGTTGTTTCATTTCTGGAAAAAATTTCTTATCATAAATATTTTCTAATAAAAATATATTAGTTTTAAGTAGCCAAACTTTTTTTTTGCGTTTATTTTTCATTTCTTTCATGGACTAGAGATTATTTTCCTTTTCCATAAATTTAAAAAGTAAAATCAGACATTAACAACACAAGAAATCAGTCAAGTCTGTGTTCATTTAAAAAATGTACCACTATAAATATTTTAATTTTAATTGGTAACACATAATTGCATGTTTACTTGTAACATTTTTGTAGTAGGGTTAAGGCTTTTGCTTTGAGATTAAGTCTGCTGATTAGGGTCTCCATTATCTTTCTTGCATAAACCACACCCAAAATGCATTCCCTTCAAATCCCACTATTGATTTCATAATAGAGAAGAGGAATCTGAAGAAAATCAAGAAGTAATCAAGTGTAGATTCCTAGGTCTTTAGTGTATTGCCCCTAATATATTAGAATTGTTCAAAAACTATTTTAGCTACTTAGCTTGTCCAAGTTATTGAATTTAATTTTATATATATAATAACTCTCCTTTGTACTTATATTTCATTATAATAGTAAATAAACTGATATATATATAGATTTAAGAATAAATATAGTTATTGATAAACGCAAATCTATGTGATGAAAAGGAACATTGAATTCTAAATGCTATTTTGTCAGTTGTAAAAATTTAGTAAGCCTGTTACATAGGAATTAATTAAAAGATCTTGTGAAAATATTAATGTAAATTTTATTTTAATGCTTCGTATATTACATATGACACTTCTATCCCTCAGAATTTTAGGATGAACATTGTAATTACCTGAATTTTTATGTTGTATTATATTATGCAATATTTGACTCTATTGCCAACTCTTTTTGTCCCTATCTTCAAAATATTTTTAGCTTGTGAACATTTTTTATTGCCCTCACTGCTCCAATTACCTTCAATGACACAAGCCACCATCATCTTTTCCCTGGATTATTGCAGTATCCTTCTAACTAATCTCCCTGAATCAACCCTCGCCCCTAATCAAGCAATAAAGGCATCATTGTTAAACATGTCAAAATACATCATTTCTCTACTACCTCAGAGTAAGTCTCTCTAAAGATCTACATTATTTGCCATTTTATTCTCTCCAGTATGCTCCTGACCCTATCTCCTAGCAACATTTCTCTTGCTCTTTCTTCCAGGGGCACCAGTAGCTATTTATTCAAAGTCCTGAGTGTGCTCTCACCTGTGAGCCTGTCCATTTATTGTTTTCTCTTATCAGAATCCTCTTCCCCAGATATCCCTAGGCTGACTTCCTCATTTTTTCAGGTCACTGTTTGTGGTAAAATGAATAATCCCCCCACCTACCTCCACCCCCACAAAATTGTCCACATCTTAATCCCTAGAACATGTGACTACTTTACCTTATATGGTAAAAAAGGAACTCTGCAGATGTGACTAAATTATGGGTCTCGAGATAAGGAATTGTTATGGATTATCAGGACGGACCAATGTAATCACAAGAGTTCTTATAAGAGAGAGGTAGGGGGGAGGGTCACAGGAGGTGACAGCAACAGAAACTGAGGGACAGAGAGAGAAGACATTGGAAGATGCTACACTGGTGGCTTTGAAAAATGGAGAATGGGTCCATGGGCAAAAAAACACAGTTGTTCTCTAAAAGCTATGAAAAGCAAACAAACGAGATTCTTTCCTAGAGCCCGCTGACCCATTTTAAAACTTCTGAACTCCAGAACTGGAAAATAATAAATTTGTGTTGTTTTAAACTACTCACTTTGTGGCACTTTGTTACAGCATCAGTAGAAAACTAATACATTGTCAAATGTCATTTCAACAAGGTGATCCTGAGTCCTTTATGTGAGGACATTCCCCATCTCTCTACCTAATGCTCTCTATTTGCTTTATATCTCATTTTATTTCTCTCCAGAGCACAGGTCTACCATATATTCTATAATTACTTATTATTTATTGTTTGTTTCACATTTAAGATAGGATTTTTTTTCTTTCTTTGCTTTAATTTCAGCATCAGCATTGGGTCTGCTTGATCGTAAGACATTCAATAAGTAGTAGATAAATATAATTTCTAGAGTAATTTTACAGATAAACAAACAGGTTCAGAGAGTTCTATAAACTTAAACAAATGACATATGCAAACTTGGGTTCTTCTTCTGATTTGAAGCTTAGTTTTCTTTTCCTTCACTGATAAAAGTTACCTCTTTAGTCATCAATGGCTAGTAGAATCTGGGCAGCCATATCAAAAATGCTATATTCCTATATGAAAAAATTTGAGAAAATGTATTTTATCTAGCCACTGTTCCATTAAGTTCAAGCTTATCTCTCTTCAGTTACCAGAAAGAATATGAAGGGAAGAAAAAAATCATCTTCAGCACTACACTGTGACAGTAACCATGGGTGTTCTGATCAAACACCTTCATGGCCTTTATGTGCAATTAACTGAAATGAAGAATTTCTGCTCAATATAGGTGCAGGAGATTAGACAGCTGTATCTGAAGAGTGTTCTGACATATTTTGGTGGAGTTATTACAGGAGCAGCCCTGGATAATCAAAGGAAGGTCATAGTACATCGTCCTGAATATTCTTCATGACACACTATCATCAGTCATAAATGAGTGATCGCCTTGCTCACATCCAAGTTAAATCAGATTTATACTATTGTATACTGGACAGAGAGGAAGAAAAAACGAGCTATAGAGAGGTAGAAATTAGCCAAGATGATGCATGGTAGAAAAAGTTGTCAGAGAACACTGATATGAAAAAGACAGTTTGTGAAGATGTAGCTAGTAAAGAGGTGACAAGATCATATCTATTAAAAATCTCTGAAAGATTAAAGTGGAATGGAGAAAACTCATTATGTGGAGATCAAAACATATTACACTTACCTATAAAGCAGGCTTGGGGTAAAGGACTAAAGGCTCAACCTACCTTTCATACTCAGGATAATGTAAATTAAGTTGTATGTTTACCAATAGTTGGTTGTATTTATTTGTAAATCTGTACATGCAAGTTTCACTTAATAAGCTTGGTTTAGAAGAAAGCTTTAGTGACAGAAAAAACTAGGTTAAAACAGGCTTTTTTGTTCCTAGGTATGGGATCCAAATTTTCTCATCTCTATAATGGATATAATTACCATATACTCTAAAGTGTTGCTATAATAATTAAACGAGGTAAAATATGTCTAAATACCTAGCACAATATTTCATATATGTTGGCTATATTATTCAGGACACCAGCAAGAAACTCAGAATTTATTCAGTGCAGTAGAGAGTTCAATAAAGGAACAATAATAACAAATGTATGCAAGGTTAAGAGATGCAGAAGCATCCAGAGATGAGCAACAATGGGAAGTCATTACCACTCATAGACTCTAGTAAGGCTGTAGGTTTATGAAAGTAACTATTCATAAGAATTGGGCCTTAGGTGAAGGAACACAGCAACTGTCAACTCACAGCACATCAGGAAGGGAACAGGAAAATGGATGCCATGGTCTTTTTCCTTTGTTCTTTTAGGTCTTCTGCCATGCCTCCCATTAGTCAGATAAGCCAGTATGTGAGAAGGAGCCCAGGCCATAAAGGTATAAACCTCATGGAGCATAGATCAGGTTAGAAAAATGAGATCTAGAGAGGCAGATGGAGAATATCCAGCCATGTATCTATTCACTTTGTCCTAAAAGAGAAATTTAAAGAAAGATGCACCTAAAAATAAAGACATAAGCTGATGAGAAGATCAGATAATACCTTCACCAAAGGTCCTTCTCTTAAAGGGAGATACATGTTGAGGCAGGTATTAAGGTTATAGAAACTTACTATTAAGTGTATTTAAGTGAATGTAAGCAATTATAAAACCTCATAATCCTGTAGTACCCAGTCTCTTTCAGAGATTCTTGTCTTAAAGAGGAATAGCTCGAATAGCCAGACATCTGCATTGAATCTTTCCTTTGGTTTCTTCATTTTTAGAAGTATAAGGGGTGAAGGACAAAGAAGAGTATGTGTGTATGTGCATATGTGTCAGGGGTGAGGATAAGTTCCAGCTTGCTGTTTTAGTACGCTCTTGCTAACTGTCCATACCTTTCTGTTCATGGCATATAAAGACCGAGGTGATGACTTTGACGTAGAAAACGTTGAGATGGCTAAACATGTACTACTTGAACTTCAGTAACGCTTTCCTTCATGGTCTCAAAAGAAGCAGTGAGGCCCATGCCTAGAATGTTTTTGTGCCGTATACATGTGTGTCAGATTGTTCTCCTTGACACTGAATGCTAGATACTATGCTGATATCGCCTGTGAAATTTCTTAACTTTATTAAAGTGGACACATTTCCCAAGTTAACACAAATGCATGTGTTCTCGTATTTAGAGCAAAAACAAACAAACAAAAAAACAACTACTTTTGCTTCTTTTTATATATTATGAACAGTGCTGGTCAATGCACATATGTTCTCTCTTAACCTTTATTGAAAATTTAAGACTGTGTATCAGTCAAACAATTTTAAGGATAATAAAAAGCAGAAAGATTTATTGATCGTTACAAAACCTGAGTCACTCAGCTAGTTTTGGATGAAACTAAGAGTGACAGTCATGTCTGTCTGATTTCAAAGTCTATGATTATTCAACAACATAATTCCTTCCAGACAGAAGAAAAGAAACAAACATTGCTAACAAAATTCAATTCATTCTTTTAGTGGATAAAAAATGACCATATGAACATAACCTTGTTTATATAAAGGAATGTATAAGTATGGACCTAGGTGCTTGATAATATTTACTGAATTAAAGAACTGTGAAGCATATCTTCTCAAATGACATATAGCTAATTTACAGACTAAAACAGAAAACTGGTATTTTTACTAAATAAAAAATGTGAAATTCTAGTAAATATCTACAGCATCAAGATAATATTGGCATAAAAATATATTCAAGAATGCACATAGCTACTGTTGACAAAAAAGTTCTTAAGCATCTGCTACTGTCTGCGGAAGAGATTCTTCTCTCCAAAAGAGTTCCCACTCCCACTATGGATGGCTAAGTATAATTTCAATCATACAGATGCAGATCATTCCAAATAGTCAAAGAGACAGACAGTAGTAACATCTCCCAGCCATTCCCAGAAGTGACAAAATCAGGAAGGTGTGTGTGCATTTTGAAGCATATGGCATGTTTTAAAGCAAACTCACAGTTAGAAATAAAAAGGCATTTCTACACCTGTGAAATCAATCTGTAGGTATTAGTAAGTATCCTGTAGTGAGAAAGCAACATCTCATATCAGTGTAGTATGGAAAAAGGCACCACCAAGCACATGAAAGATGAGCAGAATGGGAGAATTCCATGTGATGCCATTAAAGTTTAGCCTCATAGTCTCCTGGGCTAGAATGTCACGACAGACCCCAGTGAGTGGGAAGTAAAAGTTGACATCATTGACCAAGTTAATAACTATAATGTAATATAGAAACATATATAAATATAATTATATAGAGAATATAATTATTCTTAGGTTATTGGATATATTTGTGTGTGTTTGTGTGTGTATATAATTCCCTCAGATAAAATTCAATAATTCTTAATAATTATGTTGCTTTTAAAATCCAGTGTGCTCTAACCCCTTAGATGTTATTAAATATGAATACTTTGTCTTAATTAAGTTTGTTTAACCATAATAGTCAAGATTAAAATGTCCAAAATAAATAAAGGCAAGAAATTCCTTCAGAAGTGCTTCTAAATCAGGACAAGAAGTAGATGCTCGAAGTCAAATGCAAACTTATCAAAACAGAATCACTCACTGCTAAGGGTCAACAATTTATTTCAAAGAAAAGCAAAAGTTATCTCACTCTCTAAGTGAAGGGGCTGTTATCCCTCATCTACTCATTTGAGGCATATTCTGTGTGTATGTGTTTATCAGATTTAGAGTTTAATGGACAAACCTGATGAACCAAGCAACACCTCATTCTAAGAAGAAAAAGATAAAATGAGCTAAAATTTTATAAGGAAGAAGACTAGTCATTTATGAAAAATGACTGTCTTGAAACTGTTATGAGCAATCAATTGCTTTAATCATCAATATAAAGAATTTTGACATTCAAAGTAATGTTTCAGGGAACCAAATAGAATAAAAAGTTATGCAAATGAATCCCACACTCTTAGCAAAATGTGGATTGATATAGCAAATAACATTTTTAACCTTTCTTAGAATAAAATTCTCTAATTCCTGTGATTAATTTGTTTACATTTTTCTTCTTTTTGTAAGCTATGATCTTAAACATTCTTTATCCCAGCAACAATCAAAGTTTAAGATGACTAGAAAAAAATGTCATTTTTACTCAATACTCATAGAAACCCTTATATGAAAATCCTACTTATTGTGCCACAGTGGTTAGTAAATACTTCTGCACAAAAATTTAATTCAGGAAAAAAAAAAGCTTGAATATCACCCCTTATTTTAAAAGTTATACTTTTTTTATTATTAAACAAAGTCTCTATAAATGTGCTTAAGAATTATTTTTCCTGATCAAAGAAGAGTTTTATTTTGGGCTACAATTTTAGAAACTACATTGCTTGCACCCACTGCAGAAGCATATAATTTTAATGATAAACCTTAGAACAAATTTTGTGAGTAGCATTCCTTTGAAGTTGTCTCATTTTTGTCTTTAATTGCCTCATGTTTTAACTTAGTAAATTGTTTAATATGGCTTGTCTCATATGGCCTCTTGATTTTTATGAAATGAAGCCTTTTTATTTCAAATGAATCAAACAGCAGTGCCTTTTACACAGAGAAGTACTCTTTAGCTTGTTTACAATAAAACTCAAATATTTCATTAGCTATTTTTTTCTCTTTTTAACATAGATTTTAATCTTATTTTGAAAATAGTTACCTCAATTGATGACTAAGGTGAAGCTTCATCGTGGTGCTCTATAAACCCTTTTTTCAATAAAGGAATTGGGTCAACTGATTATTCATATGGGCAAACAATGAATCCTGACACCTACCTCGCTCCATAAACAAAAATCAATCACAGATGAGCCATACAACCGAGTATAAAACGTTAAACATACTTACATCTACACAGATAAATGTCCTAGAAGAAAATATGGGAAAGCATTTTTATGACCTACAAAACAAAAAGCACTACTCATAAAACAATACCTGATAAATAATACTACATTAAAATCAAGACCTCTAACAAAAGACACATTACGAGAGTGAAAAGGCAATTAGTACCAAGTAAATAGAATTGGCAAAACAAGCAGAAGACATTAGAAAACGCATAAATAAGAAAAAATCAAATGGATGACTTGGAAACCAAAAATAAAAACGAGATTTTTGAAACAAAAGCTACAATGATGACAATAAGAACAAATGCGGGATCAAATAACCTGAAAGAAACAATTGAGCACATTAATCAGCTAAATAATCAAATCAAGACTAAAAACTAAGCACAAACTATCTAAACAATGTTATTATATATGGGAGGAGGGGAGTTCAGAGGTAAAGTTTAGAGAATGTATCTTTCAGTATCTGATAAGATTTTTAAAAGAAGGGGCCATAAAATAATGGGATAAGGAATATCAAATATTAAAAAAAATACTCATAACTGAAGAAATATGTGAGTATCCATACAGAAAGAACTCATTATGTATCCAGAGAGATGAATTTAAAATAATAAAAAAAAACCACTCCTGAAGATCCATATAGATATGATAACATTTCATTATACCAACACTGAAGACATCCAAAAAATATCAGAATGGAAAATAAATCATTATCTATAAAGAAATGAGAAACAAAATAGCAGCATCAAGTGCTGGAAAACAGTGGAAACATTGTTTCTAAAATCTGAGGGAAAAACCTTTAAAAAAATAAAATTTTTCATTACACAATACTAGTATTTAAATAGCAGAAAAAAAAAATAAGATTCACATATGGAAAGACTCAGAAATTTTATGACCAGGTCTGCATTTCTGAAAGAATTATTTGAAATGCATTTTTAAAAAATAAACTATGATTTCAGAAAAAGAGAAAAGATGAAAGCATGAGATAAATTTGTGAAAAAAGAAATCAATAAAACATATTTAGAGAGATTTGTAATTTTTCAATAAATAAATAACAAAAAGAATTTTCAAATGAGCAAAGGAAAAATAAAATAGGTAATTTGTAGAAGACAATATATATAAAATAAAATGTATAAATAGTCAGTGGATCAAATAAAGGGCTCAACTATGCTAGTCATGAGGGAAACACTAATAAAAACAACAGTAATTTACTATGACTTACCTTTCAATTGGATTGGATGTATATGATTGATAATAGCCTTAAAGGAGGCTGTGGAAGAATTGGCATACTCTGCTATGATTTTTAAGAATGAAAATTGCAAGTTTTTAGTGAGAGAAATCTCACAATATCTACCCAAAATAAAAAATGACAAATCCTTTAATCCATAAATCTTATTGCTATTACTCTGTTCTTAATAAATGCTTGCACATGGGAATAAATATACTTCTGGTATTTATTCCTGATATACATTCAGGAATATTAAATACAACATCATTCTAAATAGTTAACAATGAAAATAACTTGAATGTTAATTAATGGAGGAATATTTAAATTTCGTAATGTATTCAGGCTATATAATAGATTATGTAATGAGTTCTAGAGTAGACTTAGATGTATTGATATATGTTAGTCTCTAAGACTTATGAATATCTTAACTGAAAAGGTCAAATTCGAGAACAAAATGTAGAGATTGATTAGTTTGTTGAAACATTTTGAATGGTGTGGGTGCATGTGCACATTTATATATTCACAGAATAAGTCTAGAGTAATGCTCAGAAAATCCTATTTGCGGTAATTAATTCTGAGAAAGAATGGAGGTGGGGAGGACTTAAGAGAGGTCTTATCCATTTTTACATTTAGTTCAGCTCCTGTAGCAAGGAAGTATTTAGAGATGGACAGTTCAAAAATGGAGGAAAAAAAACACTACTTATGCCTGTTTGTGTCTTTGCTTTTGCTTTTTGATTCGCTTTTGTCTTTGCTCTATCCTGTCACCCCTCTTTAATGGTAGATTCAGTCAGCAGTCAGTTCTCAAGTTCTTTCCTCTGTTTTACTGTTTTCTTTTGGTCTTTCAGATCAGATTGCAAACATCTCTTCAGGGAAGTCTTCCTTGACTATCCCCTTTCTGATTGCCTTCCATCCTTCCATCACATTACTATTCTCTTTGTTTTTGAAGACATTGATCTCTATCTAAAATTATACTTCTCTCTCTCTCTCTCCCCCTACACACTCTCTCCCCCCCGCCACACACACACCGTTTATTTCAGGTGCCTCCAACAAATTTTAGCATGAAAGCTCCTTGTGAGCAGATTAACATTTTATTCCCACTGCTATAGCCCTAGTGGCAGTACTTGGCTAATATTAAGCTCTTAATAAATATTTATTGGATGGATGAATAAACGAATATACATTTCAGTTTCCTCATCTGTAAGGTAGACATTTCTGAAATTAAATTTGGGGCAATACCAAGAAGCTAAGCAGGAAGTAGAATTATTCATCACCACTAATACTGACTTGGTGATAATATAGTTCTGAAAAGCAAAGAAGATCATGATAGGTTATTGACTTTGGCCTCTAAAACCAGTATTAAATCAGAGTTCTGTAATGTTTTCATTCAAATTATTTTTGTGGTTTACTTTAAACTACATCATGGAAGAAAAATAATGTTATGTTCTTCCCAAATGAAAATATAAAGCCCTCAGATCCCAGTTATTTTTGGAACATATGTCTTTTCGTATATGATCAAGTGTAAATGAAAGTTGGAAGTACTTTAGTGCAATTAGGTGTATAACCCCTGGGATGTGACACTCCTACATCTGTCCACGTATATGTTCCCGAGGACATAGTAACGCATTTTTTAATGGCAGCAACGTATAATTATGGTAACTAGATGAAATAGTACTAGTATTTCTAATTTACTTCAGTAGATATATTGAAATGTCCTAAAGCCAGATGTTCAAGTTGCCAAATTGAACTATTAAACTGCCTAATCTTTGACTTATAAGCCAAGAAAAACAATCCAGCTTAGCTTTTGTAAATTAAAAAAAAAAATGAGGTACAACAAAATAAGGTGCATGTTTCTAGTTCCCTTAATACATTTTAGCCAAGGGTTTTATTAAGCCTGTGATAAACAATTTAAGAAAGCCATGCAGAAAAATATAAAGTGAAGGTCATTTCTTTAAAAAAAAAAAAAAGAAAGAAAGAAAAAGAAAACACACATCTTCTTTTAATGGTCATAGCTTAGCAAGGAGAAGCACAAGGATCAAAATTAGGGAGTGTTAGATAAGAAGTATTGAGGAAAAGCGGTTGTCTAAAGTCATACATGAAATATCCCCTATAATGGAAAACATAAATTCTCAAAGATTTTATGCCATTATTTTGGCTCCAACGATATCTAAGAACTTTATTCTGTCTTATATTAAAAAGCAGATAAATCTTGGCTGGCTGGAATAAAGTGGTTTAAAATACATGTAAATTTGTTGAATAGCATAACAGCATATATAATTATGTTATTACTACCATCAACATCATCCCCATCCTTTTTTTTCATTTATTTCACCATACGACATTGATAGGGAAATAAATAGCATACCACCCCACTCGCATCCACCCCCAAACAGCTCTAAGGTAAAGAGGGTTCTGGCAGGGGGGAAGCATTTCAAATGAAGATTCTAAGAAAGACTGTGATAATCACTACATAAAAATGTTTTAATCTCGCAATTCACAGGCTCCCAGCATGTGCACTATTTGGTAGTTTTTTTTTTTTTTCTGGGTCATGTTTGGTGTATGGGGATTTTAATTCCAACCTGGATACTATGGGTGTATTTCAATTAATTTATTGGTTAATGGCCTAACTTCTTTCATTTTGAAATTTAGCAAAGTAATATGTAGTTTCTCCTCTCGGGTAAAAGGAGTCCCTTTTGGGGGTCATTTGGTTTAGAGGGTCTTAGTTTGGCATTCTTCCACCTGTACCGCTTCTTATGGAGTAAACAGTTCTGTGGCCAAGTGGATGTATCTAATTGGAGTCACATTTGTCTTTTCTAGATTACTCCCCGGGTACTTGGGATCCCAGAGCCGCATGCCCCGATTGATTATAACGTCTTCCATACATCTATGTAGACCAATCTCTCAGCATGTACCCAGGTGTAAGGGGTAGCCAAAGAGTGGCTCTTTGTCAGATATGAGGTATAGAATGGAGTTCAAGTAGGGATAAAATCAAGAAAACATTGGTCAGAGGCTGGAGGGCCCACTCTCTCTACGCAGCCATGGTCTAGCAGAAAACACTAAAGAAATAGAAATTTCTAAAGGTAACTTGACTTTTCAGGTCATTGTGAATATATATTTGTTAAGATAGGATACTAGAACAAATTTTATTTGACCATTTAACGGTCGTAGATAGATATGCAGGCATCAATTTGGACTTTTCTCTGCACTTTGAAAATGTTAGCAGAGGCCTGGTAAAATTGAATTAATATCAGCTTTGGAATGAGATAGAATTCTGTCCAAGCCTCAGTTCTACTGCTAATTAATTGACTGCCTTTAGGTAAGTTACCAAACTTCTTTGAGTCTGTAAATTTCTTGTTTATAATATAGAGGAAAATATGTCTTTTTTAGAGAGTTAACTGATATATAAAATGTTAAGTGAAGAATCATTTGTTAAAAATAAATTGTAAATAAGAACATACCATAGCTTCGGAAATATGCTAGACAGGTTGTGAGAGAAGAGAATGATATAATCCTGGCTTTTAAAAATTCAGGATAAATAAAATGGGCAATAAAGTTACAGGGGCCATGACAGAGATGCGTAGAGGAGAAAGCAGGAAATTTTTGTGGTGAATATGGAGAGCATTTTGAGTGGCTCAACAGCTGAGTTTTAAAAATATTATAGACAGAGGGAATAAGGTGAACAAGGGAAAAGAGAAAGTTTGCGCAAGTCTGTAACAAAAGGCAGGGAAATTACCTGGTGAAAGCACCACGTGACAGAGATAAGCACTTTTTCTTATAGGTAATAAGAACATGGTTCTAGAGAGTATAGTATTTTATTTGTGTACTGAAAGGTGATTCTGAGAACAAGCCTTTGCTGGCAGCATAATGAACTAGATATCTGGAGAAACCTTCCTAGGCTTGGACACATTAAAATCCTAGATAAAATATTAAAAACATCCATTTAAGTGAATCACTGAAATTATGGGTAAGATCAGAAACAACAAGAAACATCTTAAGATATGAGTTTTGAGGCCAGTATATGTGCCGGGAACTTTTGTTAAACAATGAAAACCTGGGGCACATGATTGCACTGCCATACCTTACCACAAGGGAAGTTAATGTGTTCAGCTGTGTGCCTCAGAAAAATTGAATAATAATTATTTTAATCTTTCTAAACATTTCTGAATATTAAGTCCCTGGACCCTCCACACAGTGGGAGTTCAGATCGAAGATGCCACTGGTAAAGTTAAGGGATAAAATACGTAAACGTGCCACCCCTGTGTGGGTGAATAACAACAAAAGAAAACATTCTGCAATAGGAGACTTCTCGCCTGTCACTGGCCTTGATACTAGATGGAGGCAAAAATTAAGCATAACAAATGTCTCCCCCTAAAGTTTCTTATCTGCTCTCTTTGGCTTTAGAGCCAGAATTCGCTAAGGCTACATGACCCCAAAAGCTAGGAGCCTCTATCTGGCAAAAACAATTGAAGTGCTCCTGGGAAGAATATACATTAAAGTTGGGCCCAAAAATATCCTATATAGATAAAGTTCCATAGGATTTGAGCTTACTGGCCAAAGATCACAAAGCACACAAGGAAACTAGCCAACACAACTGAGTTATCAAACACAATGGCAGAATATTAGCTTCTGAGAGCAGATCCTCAAAAGAGAACTTAAGTGTAGATGGTATATTGCATGCATGAGATAGTGAGATGAATGAAGGTAGAGAGAGATTAAGAAGGTATTATTGAGGATGTCACTGTGGGCAACAGGATCTTTATTCTCCTGAGATTTCCCGAGAAACCTATAAACACCTCCCAAAATTATCTTCCTGAAGGATGGAGGGATAGATTTATATCCATGGCCTGAGATTAAGAGTTGCTTCCAGAGGCATTGACTAAATGACACTTCCTGGCCGTGCTTCTGCTGCAGCCCAGCATTCATAATATGATAGAAATATCTGGACAGAGTATCTAAATATACAACCATGAGCCATGCAAATATCTGGGGGAACACTTTTCCAGGCAGATGACATGCATGAGCAAAATTTCTGGGAAGGGAGCATTCTTTGTATGTTAAAGAACAGCAAGACACTTATGTACCTGGAGCCCACTTGAGATAGTTAGGGAGAGGCACAAAATGAGGTCTGAGTTCCAACTAGAAGTCAGGTCACTAAGGCCACTGTGCTCTGTAGTGAGTACTTTAGTTTTTATTCCAAAGCACTTGGAGACTTCAAGAAGTGGAGAGCCATTTTTCTTCAGAAAGTTCATGCAAATTGTTTAACCTGGAGTATGACTACTCTAACAGGTAGGCCCCCAACATAATAACTTATTTTTTGCTCCTATATAAAGATCAAGGCATTTCGAAGTTGCTGAGACTTATGGAAATTCTGTTATCATCAAAATGTTTTTTTCCAAAACTGCTTCAGTTACTATCATTCAACTGAAAGAAGGAGGAAGAGCCTGGGAGATCTCATTTGGAAATATTGATAAATTGAGCATAAAAATGTCATGTAACACTTCACCTCATAACCCAATGGCCAGAACACAATCACACTGCCACAGCTAAGTAGAAGGGAAGTTAGGGAATGTGTTCAGCTGTGTGCCCAAGAAAAACTGAATAATAATTATTTTAACCTTTCTAAACATTTCTGAATATTAATAAACTCAATGATTTATTGGACTTAAAACATTTTTGACTGTCCCACATTTTCCAAAGCAACTTGCAATATATAGTTTGCAAAATCTCACAAAACAATATTTGTTCTTATTGCCTGTAAGAACCTGATAATTCTCTATTCTATTTCACTCTATTTTATTTATTTTTATTTTTCCTATTTTACTTTTTAACTGCCAGTTTTGACCTACTATGTTGAATTTATTACCCACTTAAAAATTACTACCTGTAGATCAAAAGTCAATGTGATATACTGGCTAACAGCTGTGAAATAAACCCTGAAATTAGAGTAAAAATGCTGGGTTAAAATCCCATTATTGCCAGTATATCAGTCTGATAGGCTAGGTATTTCATTGGACCAGCAGCATCGACATCACTAAAGAGTTTTCTGGAATACAGATCACCTACTCCAATCTACTAAATAAAGATTTATATTTTTATTAACTTCCCAGGTGATTCATGTAGACATAAAGATTTAAGAAGCACTAGGCTAGGTAATGCTGAAATAGTAAACAACCTCAAATTGTAAGTATTTTAAAATGTTTACTTCTTGTTCATGCTACCTGGCCCCCACAAGTAAGCAAGGATGCTCAGCTCATCAAGGACCAAGTCTTTGGAATAGCTATTATCTCAAACATCACCAGTTGTTTTTCCAGAAGTAAAAAACAATCTAAGGAGTGTCTCATCAGCTCACCACACATCAAATGACTGATGCTACTC
>NW_006443570.1:7465916-7470397 GCF_000325575.1 Pteropus alecto
TGCTGAATACTAAATGCTTTCTCTCTCTTCTGCATTACTAATAAGCCTTGATGTTACCTCAGGTATAACATTTAACAAATTGTATTGAATGTTGTCCATGTTTGTCATCTCTGTGTTTCCTCTATTAGGATAAAGCCCATGTTGTCTTGTACATCTTTACATATTGAATGTTAAGTTCATAAAAGTTTATTAATTTGTGGAATTTTATTTTTGTGAGTTACATAAATTTAGATTCAGAGACACTTTTTCTTGTCAAGATTAAAAAATATTTCAATTGCTTTAAAAGAGATCTTAGTTCTCAGAAGTCCCCATTAAAATAAGTCACCATCTGGGTGAGGTCAGAATAAGGAGACCTTTCCTGAATTTGCTAAGGTTGATTGATGGGATGAGCTTCACCCATGAACTTGCCACTTTTAACAGCACTTTTTATCTACAGAAAATAGATGAAAAGTTGAAAGTATTGGTAGATCCTGGCTGCAGTATCGATCCTTCTGGGGGTGGAGTGGTAAAAAAAAAAAAAATGCTACCTTTCACATTTCCTCGTTGTAAAAGTCTTACAGCTACTTTTGCATTTTAATCAGATATTTTCTACAAAGCATATATTCTGCAGGTTAGTGGTAGTTTACAGTATTTAGTCATCTATAGCCAATATTTGTTGGCTGTCTTCTTGGCCACCAAGCCTAGATTCCTTTCTTCCTGTTTCTTATGACTCATCTATACAGCCAACACCTTTCTTTTCTAATATCTCTGAAGACAAATATGGTGCACAGATTATAAAAATTATTGGTAATAGATCACAGGTGTCTTTTTATATTAACTCCATCAATCATCACTACAATCTACGATTGTCCTCATGTAATGGTTGAGGCAAATGGAGCACAAAGCAATTAATTTTCCAACTTTGAAATGCTGAAGTATTTATAGAAACAAACTTATCAATTCTCCTTTATAGTTGTTTTTAGAAAATCAGAAACAGAACTTTGGACAGATTAAAAGTTGCTAATTCTGAATTCACATATATCTTTATTTGTGCCAAGAACGTATTTCTGAATAACTGTCAAATTGAATTACTGCTCACTAATTAAGGAGGTGTAAAATTTTGGAAGTAGTTGAGTACTTCATATCTTTATGTCAAGTTTGCTTGAAGGAATTTCCATAAAATTTTAGAAAACAAATTTATAGTAAAACCAAGTACTGTAATTAAGGTGTAAATAAAGATTATGACAAAAAAGTAATTTTGAGAAGTCAGTACAGCTAGAATCATCAATTTTAGATATCTGAACACTCTGGATATCTGATTGGATTCCTCATCCTCCACCTTCCTCCAGGTGATTTATGAAAAAATCACCTTCAGCGAGTATCCTTAGGTTAGGTTAGGTTAGCCAGAATCCTCCCTTTCCTCTGAAGTAATTGTCTTAGTAATTTTCTCTCTCCCGGCATCTACCTTGGCTATACGGTCTCCCTTTTGCTTTTTGTATGTGGAGTTTATTCCAATCTTTCTCCCCTACTGCAAAACCCCATTGTAATGTTCCCTACCTTGTCACCAGAGTCCCAAGTAAAATCTGCCTTATGATGTAACATGCTTCATAAATAATTTTTTCCTTAACACTCATTTTAACCATATGTGAAACAGCAGCTATAATTTCACATCTTAGTATCTGAACTATTCATTTCTACTGGTCCATATTATTTTTTAAAATTTATTCTTTTTATGAAAATGTGAAACTCAGTTCAACTACATCAGAAACATTGAACTTATGCCAGACTTACTGATCAGAAACATTATGAATGATTAAAATCCATTCATAAACATTTTTCACAAATCATTCAATGATTTTTACTTTTACTAAACTTTCAGACCCATAATTCCTATGAATTTATAGAAAACAAAAGGCAGAGTCAGCTTAAAGAAGAAAAAAATTATTAACTAGAAATAGATCTTTTTAAAACTGTATGTATGTATGTATATATGTATGTATGTATGTATGTATGTATTTTGCCACAGGAATGTTTCATATTGCCTACCTTCTTGCCAATGTCAGATGGCCAGCTTTGATCTTGCATTTCTCCCTGGAATAAAGCCAAGAAAGGGATCCCAGAAACTGGCACTCTGACAGTAAGATGCCATTTTCTTTTTATAGTCTGTTATTCATAATGTATAATTTCTGTGCTTTGGCCAGATTATAGTTCTGGCCAATACAATGGAATATTTGCATGCAGAATGAACTCTGGGCACTAATTTCTCTCTCAATCTAAGCATTAGAAACATTTCTTCTCCAAAGGCTAGCAAAAATAAAGAAGGCAGTAAAGTCAGTCATGGAATTAGTAGTTTTTATTAATGTATTGTCATCTCAAACAAGCACCAGCTGACTTGATGATTTTAAATTTACAAAGAAGCTAATGATAATTCAAGAAAACAATGTATTACTGTACTCTGTTTTATGGATATATTTTTCCAATATTTTATTTAGCTATGAATCAGAATTATGATTATTTTATGTATGTGTGTGTGTGTTTGTGTGTGTGTGAGAGAGAGAAAAAGAGAGAGAGAGAAGTATGTGAGAGAGAACACATGCACACACATATAGCTTTTGAAAAGGTCCATGTAGAGAGTGGAATTATCTTGTGGCTACAGGAGATGTTAACTTCTCCAAAATAAGGATCATATCTGGTACATCTTTGCTTTTTCTCCAGAATTTGGTAAAGCATCTGGAATACTAAATGGTAAAAAGCATATCCATCACACTTGAATGCAAGTCAGATTTAGATAACATTTAGTAAAGTGAAGATGTGCTAGATATTATCACATAAAAATAATCTTTGAGATAGAGGTTATTTTTAAATCTAGGCTAATAGTGACCCAGTATATTAATTTTATTAACCTAAAATCTCTAGTGGATGACTTGAAGTTTTATGTACATAATCTACATTTAACTACACTATCAAAGCCAGAAGCAATGGGTATTCCTCATCACTGTTTATAATATATGACAGTAAGTAAAGAATGCTAAATTCAATGAAATTATCATAGAAAATAAAGCTTATAAGAATGTCACTAATGTCTTAAACCAGAAAAAATTTAGAATCCAGATTTTCAAAATGATTAGGAAATTCCTGTCAAATTTTAACAGTTTCATAGGAAGTATTTAGCCTGCTAATGTTAGCTCTTTTAAGAAATATTTCACTACCAATCATAACAATGATTTGTCATAAATACTTGCATTCATCAGTTCCCTTTAAAAGAAGGCAAAAGGAAAGAAGAAAATCTTTAATTATATGTCAGAAAGGTCCTCAATATTATTTTTCTTTTGATATTAATCAAAGGAGGTCAGAATATAATGCCAACTATGAATTTGCTTCTATTATGTTATTTCTATGGATTTCTTCCAAAGCAGTTGCATTCTCTGGTATTATGAAGTACAATTCAAATTAGTTTGTACTTTGAGTTACAATACTCTACAGTATCGTCAAACTTTGCCAAATTCATAATAGCAGATTACACCTAAAGTCTAAGAATGAAGCAATATATCATAAATGAGCCTGTCATTTTTATATTAAACAAAAGTGCCTGGCATTTTAACTAACTGCCGTTCATCACTATATCTTTATCTCAAACCCAGTAATATTAGTAATAGCTAATATTTATGGAGCTTTAATTACGTGTCAGAAACTATCAAGGGTTTTACATCTATTACCTTATTTAAACTTGATAACATTCCTATGAGTAACGTGTCTTTATTATCCAGCATTTTAGGATAAGAAAGCCAAAGTTTGGGCAGTTCTACAAAGACGTCCAAAGTTTTAGGTAGTAAATGAGAGAATAGTGATCCTAACCAAAGCATGTCCACTCACTTGGTGCATTTGTTCAAACTTCTCATCTTAGTAAATGAAAGTAGTACTCTTAACCTGTTTAATACACACATTGTGACCTATTCCTAACCTTTCAAAAAAAATGTAGAGTCTACATTTGTATTAAATTTACCCCTGGCTTGATTTTATTTTGCCATCTATATTCCTCTCCCTTCACCAAATTTCTTAAAGTATTTATTTTAAATTGTACGGATTTTTATTAATTAATGTATTTATTTTTATTGAATTTATTGGGCTAAAATTGGTTAATAAAATCATATAGGTTTTAAGTGCACATTTCAATAATACATCATATGTATATATTGTATCGTGTTCACCACTCAAAGTTAAATATCCTTCTGTCACCATATATTTGACCCCCTTTACAGTTATCTAACTCCTCCCCTCTTCCCTGTTCCTCCAGTAACCACTAAACTGTTGTACATGCCCATGAGTCTCCGTTCGGTTTTCATGTTCATTTGTTGCTTTCTGTTTTATATCCCAGATATGAGTGAAATCCTATGGTTGTCAACTTTTTCTTTCTAACTTTTTAGTAAACAAAGAACAAAATATACCAACCAACAAGAACAGACTTTAAAAAGACAAGCATTAAAACATTTGAAACAGAAGTA
>NW_006443570.1:7470429-7486364 GCF_000325575.1 Pteropus alecto
AGAGTGCCTGGGAGTAGTTTGATGTTTGTGAATTTCTGAGATCAGATTTAGCCATCATTTGTGGTGTTGAGAATGCATAGTTGAGTATCATGTCCCCAAGCCTTCTGACCTAACAGTCGCAAAACAAGCATGAGGTTTGCAAAAGAAGTATTTAAAACCTATTTTGGTCCATGTAATTTATATTCTGGATTGAATATAGAAGGAGGTTGCTGGTTGCTGTTACATGTTTCAGGTAGAAAGTCTTGAGTTATTTCCTTGCTTGGCTGTTGATATTATGTAAGTTTTAAGTTAATAGACATCTGTGTTTTAGTGTCAATTATAAAAATCTGAGCTCCTGGCTGAGAAATTTGATGGCCTTTATTTTAAAATAAAATTTTGCCTAGAGGAATAAAACCTCATCTTCCTGCGATGAAAATCATCTTTGGCTCATTGCCTAAACGTACTGTGTAAAGAAAAAATGTGAATGAGAAGAGGAGCGCAGTATACACAATTGAAATAAGGATATTCAGAGACAATATATTGAAAAAATCTGGTTATCGTTCAGAATGAGTCAATAAAAATATGCCAATAGAAATGACAGAATACACATAAAAACAAATCTACAGCCTCACTGGTAGACTGAAAGAATTTCACAATCACATCAATTAGGAATTTTGCAGAAGTTAAAAAGCAAATGGAATAAGATTGACAGTGAAATCCAATAGGATTAAGGAAGAAGACAGAAAAGGAAGCCTTTAAGAGCAACAGTGTTTTTTTTTTTTTCCCCAGAAAGTCTCAGGAATAGATTCTCCAAAATAGACTAGAGCAAATGCTGAAGGGCGGAGTGAGGGGAAATAGAGAAAAGAGGATTGTGAGCAGTTAACCAGGTAATTATATTTCATCAATTCTTAGCTTCACAAATTTTTACACGCTAACCTTTATTTAATAATTCGGAAGTGTCTAACAATCATGCAATGTCATATTTTAATTGGCAGCAATTTTTCTTTGTAGTTGTTCATGAAATAATGATATTCTTCATCTCTAATGAAGTTCTATGAAATATAGTACATAAAAAGACTGCAGCTCAGCTACTAGGCTCTTATAGCTCAGAACAGCTACTTCTAGTGTTTGCTTGCAGATTAAAGCCAGAAGTACATTCGGTTTTTACTAGTTTGTTTGTTTCGCTTGTTTTTCTTTTTTAAACACTGGGGTATCACAGAGATTGGTTTCTAGATTAGCTTTCGTGGGCAAATAAGATGGTAGTGTTTGGAGGTAATTTATATCTATAATAAAGGGCAAAAAGTATTGGAAAAGACAGAATATATTGGAAAAACTCTACCCCAGATAAACTTCTACAGTCCTCTCCCTTTTAGAACTATCATTCAAATATCTTTACTTTGTAGAAGTAAAGATACATTTTGATATAAAAACCTTTTAAATGTTACTACCTATGCATTCTGTCTGAATTTATTGAAAATATTCTCTAGTGAAAACTAATTCTAAATTTCTGGAAAAATTAATTTGTAGATATGATTGCTGAGCAGAAAAATGGTATTACTATAGGTAGGTATAAGTAATTACCAATATAGAGCTATGAGCATTAGTGTACTTGTTAAGAAGTGATTTGTGAGAACATAAAGGCAAATGTAAAATACTCTGAAAGAAAATAGGATGAAGAGAGAATGAGCAAGTGGAAATGTTTGAAGGGTGTTGTGTTATTTGGTGAATAATTATGAATAACAATTATATTATTATTGTTTATATAATTTTCTTTATTTTTTAATTTTGACGCTAATAGTAAATATGTTTGTACCCATTTTTTTCTTTTTTCTTTATTTACAATTTTATTTTATTATTAGTTTCGAGTATACAGTACATTGGTTAGACAATTATATAGTTTTGAAATGACCCCTCTGAATGCTCTTTCTCTTCTGTGGCTCTACACCTAGCCATTTTATTAAAGCTAGCTGAATTCCCTATGCCATGCTCCCCATCCCCGTGACCATCTATCAATTACTAGTTTATGCTTGTACCCATTTTTAAAGCTCTGTAAATGTAACCACAAAAAAGATTAGAAAGAGGATACATAATCCTCACATTACTAGCAAACACTTTCTCACGGCTATCAAAGAAAAAAGAGAGCTCAACTTAGCTTAGGGTAGAAAAGAAATAAAGCATTATGAAAAGAAATGAAAAATAAAGTATTCAGAGAAGACAAAGCGTATTCTCAGCATCAGTGTATGGACAGCCAAGATGGTTTGGTGATCTACTTTGGAGGCTCCTTCCTTGTGACCAAAGACCTAAGTGGAACTCTCAGCTTACCATACAAAAACTCAGTCTTCTTTTCCCCAGTTGTTTCAACATCTCATAGCCAGGGGCTGGGGCAGGGGATTAGCGCTATCCACACCAAATTCTCTTGGTGCTGAGCAGCTAGCCCTAAGGTTCAGAATTCTTGAAACCTGAGCCAAACTATTTCTGCTGGGCAAGGGCATCCTCACAATATAACTATAAAAATTTGGCAACAGGAAGGTGTTGTTCTCTGGAAATGTAATAGTTCTCAAACAGTTTGGTCTTAGAACCCCTTTACAGTCTTAAAAAATATTGAGGACCCTAAAGGGCTTTTGGGGGGGATTTTATCTATTGATATTCTCCATATTAAAAAATTAAGATTTAAACAAAGTTATTTATTTAAAATAACAATAATAAACCAACTGTATCTTAACATAATTGAATAAAAAGTAACTGTAATGTCCAGAAAACAAAAAAAATTTGAGAAGACAGATCAATTTTTATATCTGCTTCTGCATTTAATATGTTGGGTATCTTATTTCATTGAAGGATATGAAAAATGCTGTTTCATGCAAACATAGAATTAGATATAGAGGAATATTTTATTTGCCTTCTTCAATAATTTAATGTATGCCTTCTAACCTCTGGAAAACACTACATTCAAAAGAGAAAAATATAAAAGTCAAATAATTTTTACTATTATTTTAAAAATAGTTTTGGTTTCTTGAACTTCAAGGAAGGGTTTCAGGTATTCCCAGGGGTCCCTAGAATAAACTTTGAGAACTTTGTCTAGAGCACTGTCTCACAATACTTCTAGAAGCATTCTGACCCAAGCACACCTCTCCGAAAGCTTCTCAGAAACCTAGGACCTTAATATCTTCTGCCTTTCTACCTGTGATTTCCTAGACTATATCGCTCTGCAGGGCAAACAATAAATAGGAAAGAATTTAATTTCCTTATTAAGATCAGAAACTCTCACATTCAGTTAAAAAAAATTACAAGAGACACTGCTGAATAGGATATAGGAAGTTTTTAAAAAGGAGATGAACAAATACATGCCAGGGAAGATCACAAAGAAAGTAAATACTAATGGTAACATTAACTTCATGACCATAAAAAATTTAACCCAGAAATGGAAAAAAAAAGTTTTAATGTTTTTAAAGTTAAATGCAAAATAGTATTTATGATCATCAAAATCGATGCCCCAAATTTATTTGATAAAAATCAGTACTCATTGCTGATAATTCTTTCTAAGATAGGCATAGAAGTAACTTAACCAGTTTGGTTAAAATAATTTCCACTGGAAACCTAAAATAAATAGATTTCATTTATTTTAAAAATGCTCGCCCCTGGTAGTATGTATTTTCTGCCTGTTATGGACTGAATGTGTCCCCCTGAAATTCAAGGTCTAAACCTAATCCTAATGTGGTGTTTGGAGGAGGAACCTTTGAGAGCCGACTAGTCATGAGGACAGAGCCTTCATAAATGGGATCCCAGAGAGATCTCTCAACCCCTATCATGTGAGGATATGACGAGTAGCCTCCAAGCCAGAAGCAGGCTCTCACCAGAACCTAACCATACTGGTAACCTGCTCTCTAACTTTCAGCCTCCAGAACTGTTAGAAATAAATCTCTGTTCTTTATGATAAATGTTATCGCAGCCAGAATGAACTAAAACACTACCTCTGTGGTCTACTGACCCTATGAGAATCCAGAGCTCTTTTGTTTTATTCCTTGCCCTTGTCTTCAGCAACATCTTTGAGAAAATGGAATACTGTGATGTGGTGAAAGCAATGTAGGTTTAAGACAAGGGGTTGGGATTCAAAATTTCAATGGACCATTTAAGAACTACATGAGACAAAGCTCATCATTTAAATACTCTAGGATTCACTTTCCTCACCATCAAAGTGCAAGTGATAATACATGTCTTACAAGCTGAGGATAGCTTACGTAATATTGATTTTCACAGAGTTTAACACATTAGAAAATAAATATTTATTGATAAAATGAAAGCACAAGGCCCAACTATCTTCTAAATATCATTATGAATTTACCGAAAGATTTAATGAGGGATATTGAAAAAGGGAGTTGAGCGGGAGCATCATTGTAAGAAGAGGCTGATGTTGCTGGGAGAATAGTAGTTAGAATTCTAAGATGGCTCCAAGATTGATGCCCCGTGATGTACAGTCTCCTTCCCTTGAGTATGATGGGATTGTGGCTCCTCAGATGAGGTTAGGTTTCAATGACAAAGGTGATGCGAGAGTCACTCCCATGATTATGTTGTTGTACAAGACTCCATGTTAGTAGCAGACTGGATAGGAATTTTCTTTTTGGCTTTGAACAAGTAAGCTGGAATATTGTTAGAGGGTCAACTAGGGCCTGAAAATGGCCTTTGTAACTTAAGAGTGACTCCCCAGCCAACAAGAAAACAGGGACCTCAGTCCTAAAACCACAAGGAATTTAATTATGCTAAAAACCTGAATGAGGTTGGAAGTGAACCGAGAGTCTTAGAAGAGACTGTAGTCTCAGTCCATACTTTGGATCAGCCTGGTACAATCCTGAGCAGAGGACTCAGCTAACCTGAACCTCTAACACACATAACTAAGATAATAAATGTGTTGTTGTAAGTCTCTAGATTTGTGGTAATTATCCAGAAACAGAAAAATAAAACAAGGAGTTAGGGAAAAAATGGGACCTGCAAGCTATGAGAATTCTCAGGGCTACCTCAGGAAAAATGAGTAACAGAACCTGGGCTGATAGATTATTTGAGCACCAGCAGTCAGTAGAGAGTCTGAGGATATTTGAGACCCCTACCCTCATCTAGGTTTTGAAGCTGGGATTTTATATACATTAGCTCGGAAAATAAGTAAGTCTGAGGCAAAAAATAAAAGACATCAAAGATAATAGCAAAGTTGATTTAGGTTAAAAGGTGATTAAATTGCCTCATGAATAAAGAAGATTTCCTCTAGATATATATCTGTATTTTAAAAAACAAGAATAAATTTGTTGCTTTTACAATTAAAAAAATTAATTTTTTCAAAGGATTTCGTGAGGATGTACAGCTTCTCTATTTTTCTTTTTTCACAGAATGCAGTAAAAATAATTTTAAAATCTTTGAAGCTTTAAAATTCTATACCTTTAAAGCTACATTAAGCTTGACATGTTGTTTGGAATAATATATTATTTTGTCCATGTAGTTGACTATCAAATGTATGTCCTAGGAAAAAAAGGCATGCGGAAACCATGTAATTCCATTCCCTCAAGTATCCCAATTAATTAAATCTATAGATTAGGTTTGTTGGGATTATAAAAGTCAAGGAAAGGTTAGAAGGTAGAAACATGGATGAGAATGAACATTGGCTTTAAACAATCATTTTGTAAATTGTGTAAGCCCCTTGGAGAACTGTGAAACTGGAGGGTCTCTTGATCTGTTGCTCATAGCCTGTAGTCTCCTCTATTTACTAATTTATAAATAGCATAACAGAGTTTTGAGAAATCTTGTCTTAATTTCTTGTACTGAGATTACCTCCCAGACTAGATCATGAGCTTCCACAGAGTGACTAGTTTTTATTCATCTCTATATCCCAAAGTACCTATAGAAAGTTCACTAGAAATACATAAATAGTAGAAATCCAGTATTTTAACCACACTAAGGTAAATAAATTTATTGAATGTACATAATCTAGTTATTCCTGCTATTGACACATGACATGTCCTACAAAAGCTGGTTTATAACCCATATTGCCCAGGAATCTTTCCATGATTAACTGCATATTATTCAATTTAATTCTCATTTATTTTGTGCTTACCACTTTTATTATCATTTTGGGCTATTCAAGCATATACTTCCCAAACTTTCCCATGGACCAGCATTTTCTTATCTCTTGTACTCTCCTATGTACCTCCCTATACCACACATACACAAAGCCAGTTTCTGTGTCTTTCTGTCCATTTGCATGTCCAGATTGTATTGGTTAGACACCTGTTCACAGGAGGCATGCAATCAATATTTTTTCCAAGTGACTAATACTTGCCAGTTTTTGTGATTGTTGTATTTTATTTTTGTTTAAATCCCATAAACCAAAACAGATGGCACCTGTCTGCACATTGATCTTTCTTGAAAGAGCAGAGTGAAACATTTTGGGTGAAGAAAAAATTGTTTAGAAGCCTCTGAATTGACCCCTTTGTGTACCAAATGAACATTTTGTGCAGCTAGTTTTATCTTTGCTTAACCTAGTATTGACCAAACCATATTTTGTTATAGTTTGAATAGCTGTTCTCGAAGCACCACCAAAAATAGGGTTTGCATATAAATCTTTAAATCAATTCACACCTTGTTGGCTATCACAGAGTGAGAATGTAGGTGATAGGGACCACGATTATTATTTTTTCAATCTTATTTACCACAAGAAAAGCTATAAAGATATTTGAACACTGCATTTTTTTTTGTCATTCCCTGTTCAGTTTATTATACCTTCTACCATTTACTCTTGCCCTTTGAACTCTTCCTCTACAGAAATTTTTCTAAGAAACCTTGTTCAAATTAAAAATAAGAATTGGGTAAATATCTCGTAAAACACTGAAGGGCTCTGCTGGAATCTAAGGCTGATTTAGCATGATCACAGGTAAAACATAGAAACAAAAAAAAATTCCGAGAGAACTTGTATAATACCGTGAAACAGCTTAAAATGGGCTTTATTATAAGAGGGGTGATTAAATTATTACATGAGAGAAATTAGAACTTGGAGTTTTTGGAGTGAAGACATTCTTAAATTTCACTACAGAGAAATATGTAAGGTTTTAGCAGAGATTTGGAAAGCTTTTATACTTCTATTTTTCAGGTAAGCCTAGAAAAGACTAGCTTTCAGTTGAAAATGGGTCACAGCAAGAGAGTAGTATTAATTAAGCTAAACCCTTCAGAGAACTCTACTACAAAGCAATAGATATAAAGGTTAAAGTAAATTCCGCAGATTTGCAGAATTCTTTATTTATACTTGTATAGACTCAGAAGCATTCTCAGCATAAATCAAGCTTTGGAGTAAAAGCTACAACAAGCATTTAGTGAGCCTTTCCTTGATCTTACGTAATTACTGTATGATTATCGTTTTTAAGATATTTCTTCTGCATACATTTATATTTACAATTATTTGTCATCAAAAACTCTTAATTGCTAATGATATAACATTAGGTTATTAAATAAAGGGTGAGGGGTTAAACTCCCAAACTCATTTCTGAATCTGTACATCTCAAAGCTTTAAGTAGACTTAGTTATGCTCAGACTTTTCTTAATCATAAATATGTCTTATGAAGTATGTGGCAGAAAGAACTCTCACATATTTCCTTCTGTCCCCTTATGACCAATGTAAAGCTGCTCCCCCTACATACTTTCTTCTGAGCTTGAAATTTCCAGATTGGACCATTATGAATCAGCCATAACAGCATGGGCTAGTTTTTCAAGTGTGGACAGACTGAGCATGGAGAGAAAATTCTAAATGAGATAGGAAATTGAAGTACAGTAAGGGCAAGAGATCAAGATGGTTTAGAGAGGGACATGGAAGAACATAGACAGAGAACTTATAATGCCAACAGAGAAATCTGAAAATTTAGGGACATTTCGTAAATGCTGATTCCCAATGATGGTGGATTGCTCATGTCATTTAATGGAGGCAAGGGGGGAGGATAAGGATACTAAATAACTGTCATGATATGAGGACTGTCAAACAGAACAAAGAATTGTTCATTCCTTTTTAACTTTCAAATGCCCTACTAGACACTCAGAAGGGGTTTACTTGAGTCCACAATCTATTTCCATTTTATATAAACACAAATTGTCTACAGTTTTACTGTTCAATGACCTTTGCAGTAAAGCTATGAAAGTGTAAGTCAAATTGTTAATCTTAACCCTTTAATAGAATTGTCCCCAATTTTAAAAATACTACATGTCACTGGTGGTGATAATGATGTATTGTTTTCTTTTACAAATATAATACACTATTATTAGTCTTTATTTGTGGATGATTCATTATTGATAAAGCTATATAAATATGTTTGTATTTCTACTTCATTGTGACTTCCAGCATAGCGATCCTCAAGTTTTTACCTATTGAAATACATATTTTTATAAATTACTTTCTTTTTTATCTTTTATAATTTTAATTAAGACATTAAAATGGTATTTGAAATTAAGTACATATATAAATTATATTGTTTATGGATTTAATTTAAGATAATAAGATGGCTTTACTATAAATGTGTGTTATAAGAGGAAGACTGCACAGGATAAGGTTGAAAATAATGAACTTGGAGTATGTGAAAAGCTTAAGGAAGATCATCAGGAAAGAGGAGAATAAGAGGCACACAGGACATAATTCACTATTCACCAATAGTCAAGATACCAAGTAAAGCACAAATATAATATTCTGATAGAAGCAAGAAAGGGAAAACTGATGCATTAATGAATTCATTCAGGCATTTAGTATATACTAGAGACTATAGAACTATAGTAGGTCCTGGAGATTTACAAAAGAATGAAACTCCAGTCCCCAATTTCAAGTAGTTCTGGTAAGAGAAACAGATGCATGGGTAAACAATTACAATACCGTGAGGCAAGTCCAACTATAGAAGTGAGTACAGTGGAGGGGACCTAACCTAGTGTAGAAGAAGGGTGACCTACGAAAGGCTTCTCAGAGGAGATGGTCTGATTAGAATTTAATTCATTGGTAAGATGCAGCAAGCCATATGATGCTGAGAGGGAGCGTTGAGAAAAATGTGCCAGTTATTAATCCCAGCAGAAAAGAACACTGTACACCAGTTACCAACTTCAGGGAGACTCCAGCTACAGGGAGGATAGCAAAGATCATCACTATGCTGAGCACCAAGGGTAGAAATCCAGACATTTCTTTTCATGGCATATTGGTTTTGGAGTCAGCCAGGACAACACAATGTAGTCAGGCATTGGATGAAACAACACTTTACTTATACAGAGAAGAAATAGAGCAAGATCAGCTTTACTAGTGGGTATTGGTCCCCTATGGCCAGCATGAATCCTCAATCAACCAGTGCAAGCTAATTTGTTCACATGCATCCTTCTCCTGCTGCAGTAGAAGGATCCCAATACTCCCTCCTGGAGTCTGAAATACTGGAAGGTGGGGATGTGCTTGAAAGCCATCGACATACAGGCTTAAGCAGAACAAAGGAACACTCACTGAGCATATAACAAGGCAAGATATTCCCAGACAAGGTGATAAGCATAGCACAGGCTGTATGAGCTCTTTATCTCTCTATAAGGAAGTGTTCCTGGCTCAAGGCCCATTCTTATGTGGTCAAGTAAAGACTGAATACATGCAAATGTTTTTCTCCCAATAGAGAGGCTTTAGATCACTGGGAAGAAAAGTATAGAGAAGAAACAAGATAAGTAAAAGTATATATGAATAAGATACTCTGATGAATGTGGAAAACCTCAAGCAATAACTATGAGTCGGGAGAGAAAGGAACTGGATCTTTGAGAACCTTAGTAGTTTTATTAAAGAACTTTAATACTTTTATGGAATAGAATAGAAAATAGATATTTTTGACAAATCTTTCAGGTAGATTTTACCAGAGGCTGTGAGAAAAAGGGTTTTGAAGCAGGTAGGAGAGGAGATAAGATATAGTGGCTGCACCATTGTAGTAACTGAGAGAGAATGAAGATCTACAATAAGGCTATGTGTGCAGAGAGAACATTGCTTCAGACATACATAAATTGATATGGTTAAAATACACCACTATCTATTACTATCAACATAAACTCTGCACTGTTTGGGGTCTGAACTGGGTACCAGGTATTGGTATTTTTTTTAAACTCCTTAGGTAATTATGATACCTAATAAAGACTAAGAAGCACTGCATTAGATAACCACTTAGGAGAATAAATCAATAGGACTTAACTAATTACAGGTGAGAATGAAAAACAGAGTAGACTTCAATAATTTTGCCCGGGGTCCTAGTTTGGGGAAATCTGCAAATGGTGATGCTATTAATTCTACTAGCAGGAGTGAGAGATTGAATAGCTTGAAAGGAAGGAATAATACATTCCAAATAAGCATATTGAGTTTGAGATGCCTTTGATATTTTTGAATGTTGATGGTTAGCAAGCAAGTGAATAAACCCTTCAATACTTTGTATGTTAATATTGAATTCTTTAGAAATACTTTAGAAAAGATATACAGTTAGAAAGTTAGATGTTTTTGACTCATCAATGTCTTGAACTTAGTGAGGGTTAAAAAATATGCCAATGCATATTATTTTTCAGAGACAGTATATAGTATAAGGATGGCAAATGGCCAATGATGGAAATCTACACAATATCAGCATTTCAGAGATGGATAGATGAAAACCGGCCAACTGAAGTGACCAGAAGAAATGCTGAAAAGATTTAATAAGAACTCTTTAGTGTGGAGTCATGAAAGCCAAGGAAGAATAGATATTCAAAATATTGTCAGATGCAATAAAGAAATGAATTAAGATCAGGCCTGAAAATTGTCTTTTGGTTTTAGAATAAGGGGTCATTAGCGATGACCTCAGAAAAGCACTTTTCAATGAGGGATAGTTAGATGGAAGTGGGTTGATGAATGAAAGAGTGGTGAGAAGCAGGGAGAGTTGCCACCAACTTTTCTGGATGAGGAAATCAGTAAGGATCTGATGGTGTTATTGTAGCTAGAGAAGGACAATACAACGTGTTTGGAGAAGGTGGCAGAAGTGTTTGTCTTACTAAAAAGTGATGGAGGTCAAGAGAAGGATGAGGCTGATTCTTTGAATCAGAAGACAATGATTTTAAGAGGTTATTTTAAAAGCAGAAAATAGAGAGTTCGAATTTACAGGAATAAGTGTCCTAGAGTGACAATAAAGCAAAGGAACAAGGCCACAGGTTGATAAAAACAATAAGCACGTTATTTTGTCATGGGCTACAAAATCATAGGATTTTTTTCAGCAGTAGAGAACAAAAGTCAATAATTAGGGCAAGATTGAGTAGATCTTAAAATTAATTAAGCTTCTACTTTAACTGAAAACTCAGTCTAAAATTTCTTCTTTTTGTAAAATATAATTGTACATAGCTATTGAAATTATCATATACTTCTAATTATTAATATTTTAGGGTTTGCACGCAGCTAATATTTGAGGAGCTAAGATTTAGATACTATTGCTCTCTGGCTCCAAAATTCATATTCCTTTTGGTCTCCCATACTCATCTCAATTTAAGAAGATACCATGGTGCTCTAATGAGCATTATTGTGTCATCTCAATCAAGAATAGGAAATTTGACAAAATTATGAAGTAACTAGAAAGCTTTCACATCTAAAAATAAAAGGATATGCAAAAACATTCCACAGCCTGGAATTTCTTGGTTCCATTTACTCCAAAATCATTCATCTTTCCTTATGCATTTTCTCTTGATAAATATCTTCACCCATAAACCATCATCTCAAAGTCGACAAAGTAATGGGCCTATTGATTTTGACTGGTACTCACTGTAAAACAGGTCTGTCTGGGAACTTGTCACAACAGGTCTGAGTTAACAGATTTTCTGTGCTACTTTTAGACATCAGACATCAATTGAGCATATCAAGATTCTTAATAATATTTGTCTTACCCACTAGCTGTGGAATCTTGGGCAAATAATGCACCCTCTGTGAGACTAATGTTCTATTAAAAAAAATGAATATGTTAGTCTTTAGTTGATCCCTTCACTAAAAAAATGCATTATCACAAAGTTTTATGATGAGAGAGGGCAGTTGAGGAGGTAGTTAAAAACATAAAAGCTATTAGATATTTGATTTAGTCAGTGTTCTAAATGGTCTTAGTATTTTAGAAGTAGTTGAAAAACCCCTGTCTTATCTGGTAAGTACAATGTATATTTGTTAGTTATCATTAAGGAATATAGTCCCAAAGGAGCCATATCAGTTCAGTTTGTCCTATTTGGTTAGTTGATTGGTTGATTAGTTTATTTCTTCCTTGGTTTATACATTCATTCAGCAGAAATTATTATTTTTCTCAGCTATTATAATAGGTGTTTTGGGTAAGATACAAATAAAAAATAGGATTCTTTCATGCAAGAAAGCGTTGTTAAAAGAATTTAGCATGCACAAGAGATTTATATTGCAGTGAAGAAAGTAATAAACATCTCTAGGCTACTATAGGCACAGTGAGACAGATGCTCTTTTAATTAACACCAGCTTTTTGAGCACTATTATGAATCAGGCATGGTTTCTAAGACTTTGCTACTCACAGTGTAGTCCACACATCTGCAGCCTTTACTCTCCCTAGAATACTGTTAGAAATACAGAATCTCAGGTCCAATCTTAGCTATATTAAATTAGAATAAGTATTTTAATATAATCCTGAGGTTATCAACACATGCATTAAACCTTCAGAAGCATTGATCCAGTTCAATTTTTTTCTCAAAGTGGAAGATAAGGACCATCTACAACAGAAACGCAGATATTAGGATCCTACCTCCAGTATTTCTGTTTTAAGATGCTAGCAGTGGGGTCCTGGATCTTCAATGAACAAAATTATTCTCATGTGATTTTTTGTAGCACTTAGTTTAAGAACCAATGATTTGAGTATTAGGGATGCAGAGATGGAAAAGCAGAATCCCTATCTTTTAAAATTACACTATCTCATATATACAATTTCCCATTGGGTACAAATAAAATTCTCTTTTATAGTGGTTTCTAGTAGCAATAACTTAAAAACTTACACAGTAGGTCAGAATCACATGAATATCAAACTGAGATTCATCCTTTTTCTCACAAACTTTCAGTAGACTGATAAACCACCAAATATTGACTAAATCACATTTAGTATAGCTTCAGAGAGAGTTTTATTTCATGGCAAAGCCATTCTTTAAAAGTTGGCAATCTCTGTAAGATATATGTGTCAACTTCATTAACAATGCCATTTGATTAACTAGAACACCCAAATCCCGTCATGCCAGATAAGCAGAAGTTTATATATTTTCATATGTGCTATATTAGCGACTAAATATGTGTGATGCTTATCTTTAAAGTATTTGGTAAATGTTCTTATCAGTGGTATAAATCTTAAAATAATGCTTTTCAAAATCAATCTTCATTTGAGGGAGGGGTTCTTGAAAGATAACTATCTGTACTTCACAAATTTGATTTGATAAATAGTAACCAATTGTTATAGACCATAGTCATTAAGGTCTGCATTAGGTTAAAGTTATGGTACTTCCAATATCATTAACCAACCTTAGCCCTGGGTATAAATAAATATAATATTTTCTCAAATATAATTAGGAAAACTAGTTAGTATCAGGAATTGTTTTAGATTAGGCATGAATCCTTTAGGTGGGTGGTGATAGATATTTTGGTGAAAAATTGAATTTTTACTTGTGCAGAGAAAATTTTACCTAGAAAGTCTTGTTTATGGGTTCTCAATAAGATCATTTTCCTCCTTGGCTCACTCAGCCCTATTTATATAATATTACTAGTTCCCAAAACAGGGCAGATCAAAGGGTGAGTGAACTCGGCAGTGGCCTAGAGAATTAATATATAAAAAGTGTTTAAAAAAACCTTTCCTGGAATATGTCAATAAATTAGATATGTTCATTAACTTAAATTTATATAAGTTATTCTACATACAAATAGTGAAATACCCAACATTCGCCAATAGAATTGCAAACTTTATTTGTTAATGTATAATGTAAGTGAATGGTTAAGTTTCAAAGGTTTAGAATTTTGTTCGAAAGAAACAAAGTGATGAAAATAAGAACATTAAGGAAATTGATCAATAGCGAAAAAGTAGTAGACCCAATCAAAGACTTCCTACTTTCACTCCCATTAATTATAGGAGTGGGAAAACTAGAGTAAAGAGATGAGTAGAGAATAAGATTTCTGAATATTCTAATATAATTTCGTTCATAATGACAAGGTCAAGTGTAAGGAGGTCTATGAAGTAGGATGAAGTAAAAACATCTTTGGGGCCATCAAACTCAAGTGATTGAGAGATCAATGTTTTCAATGAGTTACCGTTGAGACTTCTCTACTGAACACTCAATCATGCTGCTGGGAGTAGTGATGAAGAAAGCTAGTGAGCCAAGTGCTGGTGCCATCAACTAATAAGGAGACAGGGTTATCCAGGAGAGTTAACCAAAATATAAGTTAACAGTAGCAAAAATCAAATGAAATGTGTTTCTAAGGAGTAAAGTAAGAAGGATATTTAGTCCAAAGTAGCAACATAGAGCAGGTGCATGAAATGTGGAACAATGACTCAGACTACACCTGAGGGGACTCTGGGGTAAATAGATTTCCTAAGGCCAGTCTGTTTATATTTTAAGGAAGAAGGTAAAGGGACAGTTCAAAATTATCGAAGAGTTTATGTTTGATGGAAGACTGATGCCTGTTACAAGCTAAAAAGTGTGCCCCAAAATACATATTGAAGGAGCTTGAAGTTTTAACTCCCAGTACCTAGAATGTAACTATATTTGGAGATAGGGCCTTAAAGAGATAATTAAATTAAAACGAGGTAACTAGGGTAAACCCTAATCCAATATGACTGGTGTCCTTATAAATTGGGAATTAAGACACAGACACACAGAAGGAACACCATGTGATGACGCAGAGAAAAGATGACCATGTGCAAGCCAAAGAGAACTCAGAGATAAGACAACCTCTTGATCTTGGACTTCCATCCTCCAAACTTTGAGAAAATAAATTTATATTGTTTAAGCCACACAATTATAGTACTTTGTTATGGCAATACTAGCAAATTAATATGGTGCCTAAGGCACAAAAGAAGTGTTTGAGACAAGATAGAGGAATAGAAGAGGATTTCAATTTGAGAGATATATGTAGGAGAAAGGAAGAGATATAATATGGTGATTAATAATTGAACACGCTTATTATCAGGACCAAAAATATTCAAGAATATGATACAAGATAAAATTAATTTAGATAAGACCTGAAATCTTCTATACCCATGCAGCTTTACTGTCTCCATTAAAATAATTTTACCATCCCACTGTCTTTGTCAGCATAATTTTACCATTCCAGGAGACTCTTGCTTAGGAAGCTAAAACTTGAAAATAACTCCATTTTTCATCTCAGGTACTTCCTGAAAGAATCATCAACTCTTCAATAGAAAGCATCAAATGTTTATACCCCAAGACATTTTGGACCACTTGACTTACCTTGCCTTGTCCATCAACCTGAACTATTATATCATGATCCTTGCTCTGTTTAACAATCAAACCCCCAAATTGAAAGACTCATCATAAACTAAAGTTTAAAATCTCATAAATATCTTGGCTTTGCACATCCCACTCTGAGACAAGAATAAAATTCAGTGTTCTCGCTCTCTCACTGCAATAAGAATAAACTCAGCTTTGTCCTATCAACAGGTGATTTGGGTGATATTTTTGAAGCCAACATTTGACAATAATATATTTATTCAAGATCTTGAAAAGGCTGGTCATTGCCCTGGTTGGGGAGGGGAATGGATGAATTAATGAAGTGTATACATTGAAAATCTTTTTGGGGATGATCTAGCCAGTTATTCAGTGTTTTAGCAACTAGGGGCACACAACAAATGAAGAACTTAGACTGGCTGGATGGTAGTTAGAATTGCTGACTCACTGGAGAAGGTTGCTGGAGGCAACATGTGGCA
>NW_006443570.1:7486520-7500590 GCF_000325575.1 Pteropus alecto
AGAATGTGGTTCAGGACAAGCATGGATCAAAAAAGTGGTTTGGTTGAGGATAACCATAGGAAATGCATTTCAATCATTGTAAAATAGACATCAAATGAAGGGATTTATATTATAAAGTCTTCTGTTCAACCATGGATAAGTTCTGGTTGGAAATATCTAAAACATTGTACTTAGGACCAAGATGTGTTTTATGCTAATATATTAGTTTCTCAGGGCTGCCATAACAAATTACAACAAACTTCGTGGATTATAAAAACAGATGTTTATATCCTCACAGTTCTAGAATATAGACATCTGAAAACAATGTGTTAGAAGGGCAATCTTCCCTCAAATGGCTCTAGGAAAAGTTTCTCCCCAGACTCTTCAGTGTTGTGGTGGTCAACAATCCTTAGCATTCTTAGGCTTGTAGATGCATTACCACAATCCCTACCTCCATCTTCATATGGCCTTCTACCCTGTGTATCTGTGTTTCTGTTTTCAAATTTCCTTGTTCTTGTAAGGACATCAGTCATATCTGATTTAGGTCCATGCTAATCCATTATAACATATTAATTTGATTATATCTCCAAAGAATGTATTTTTAAATAAAGTAATACTAATAGTTTCTGGTGGAAATGAATTTCTTTTTGGAGGGGGGCACTGTTCAACTCAATATAGCTGGTATTCTAATGAGAAGTATGCAAATACGTAGGAGTGCTAAATCACTCATATGCTGTCATATTTTTCTTTGCAAATGTAATTTACTTACATACCTTACATATTAGGAAATTTGTGGCAGTATTGTTGTTTCATTGATGTTAGTCAAGAGTTAAGAGATGAGGACATGATGCTTACTTTATATTGGGAGGTAAAATGGTCTCCGTAATTTTTCCATGTTTGTCAGAATCCTATAAGTTTTAGCAATTACCATATTATCTTTGTATTTGCATTCGATAAGCCATTGAGTATAAGATGTAGATTAGAAATAAAAAAAGTTTAGCCTGATTACATGGCTGCTATTTCAGGCTCTTGTGAGAGATAAACAATCTTCATAATAAGGATAGGTTAATGAATAAAGTTTTTCTATTAGCTTATTCTTATCCTTCACATGATCGATAAAATATACTCAATTGCATATGAGGTTTTAAAATAACATGATTAGCTATTATTAACTCATTGATTAGCAAGTGAATTCACTAGTTTCACAGGTTGTAGGACAATTACAAATTATAGTGATTATACTGTTCTAGATAAATAAAGTATGCTTAATAATATAAAATAAGCTTAAGTATATAATAGCATAAGTCTTGCTAGTGAGGAGTGATAGGAGGTGGAGAATAAGGTAGATTTGTAGAAGCCATTTGAGTTTTTCAGAAAATGCTTCATATAAAAATTTAAACATCTATAAACATAGGCAAAGGCTAAGAAATAAAAGTTAATTAAAAACAACAAAATTCAAGTCTATGACAATGCAGTGTGAATAGAGACATCTTTGGTCTAGTATCATACATGAATTTGGATGTAAAATCTTTGCATAACATTAGAACTTTAAAAAAGTACAATCTAGCCAAAATCAGTGGAACAAATCAAAGCATTTGATTTGAAAAAAAGTTTTTCTATTAGCTTATTCTTATCCTTCATATGATCAATAAAATATACTATTTTAATATAAGCATTTGAACATACATTGACTCTGGGTGGAAGAAAATTAAAAATTAACTAATGAGAAATTACTAATTTGAAGTTATATAGGGTTCGACTCTCTCTACATGGTATAGGAACTACTAAACTAAGAAATTAATAATATAAAAATAACACTTGGAGAAGAAGGCACTCTTATATTTCAGACTGTTCAGGATTCCTTAAGGAAAAAAAAAGTCCTTGCTGATGATGAGTGCACAATAGGCAATTACAAAAAAAAAAAAAAGAAAGAGAGAGAGAAAGCAGTACACTATGTAAAAAATCAGTATTCTACTCTCAAGAAATCTAGAAAAAAATTTAAATGTGGATAAGGACTATACCATAAGTATAGTTAAATGATCAAGTGAAGTTATAGAAGTCATGCAAATCAAAAGAAATACCATTAAAAATATGACCAAGGAATTTCCAGAAATAAAACTGTGGTCAGTGAAATTAAAATGGATGATTTAACAGTAGTCCCATTTTCTTACTCCTGAATAACATCTCAGCATTTTTAAGGACAGTCGTTCAGTAATTGTGTATAAAATTTTACATGAAAAGCATCTTCCTTAGTATATTAATGCTATTTGCATAGTCTTCCTGTCTCCAAAGGAAAGAAGGAGTTGGACACAAGAAGTAAAGTTGAACAAATAAATTGATAAGTATACAGATAATTTTAAAAGCATTGGATAAAAATAATAGTAATAATGCCCATGTTTATTTTAGAGGGTTTAAATCAGAATATAGTTTTCTTCTGACTCTTGCTACTTTAGCTTTATCCATAAGAATGTGCTTCGGTCTTGAGAGCTCTACCTGATACTGCAGTTCTCTTCTTTTCTCCACCCCACCTTCACTGAGAAATAATTGACATACATCACTGTATACATTTAAGGTATACAGCATGATGATTTGATTTATCTATATTGTAAAATGATGACAATAGGTTTTGTTAACGTCAATCGTCTCGTACATATACAACAAAAGTAAAAGAAAAAAATACCCTCATGATGAGAAGAATCCTAGGATCTACCCTCTTATCCAGTTTCCTTCTCTTTACCCGACATGATAAACTAATTCCTTGGCTTTTGTGCTGAGCTGACATGCCCAACTTCTCATACCCAACTTATCCTGCACAAGGACCAAAACAAGTCTGAGAAGATGTCAGTCTCTGACAGCAAAACAATGCCTGGCTACCTCCTATTTATCTAATGAAATATTTTTCATCTTCCTTCTTCCATAAAAAGGTTAATCTAAATATCATGGGTTGCTTTCCTTATCTAATCAAAAGTAGTTCCTGAGACCCTGCCCTGGAAAAGTAGTTCCTGATATCCATACGCCAATTAAAATTTTTTTCATCGCATTATAACTTTTAATATTCTCCTATTTGTAGATTTGTTCATCTTCCCTCATGAGTGCATGAGCTATATCAGAGCAAGTCCATTTTCTGTTGTATTCTCTAGAATAATGGATAGAGAGTGGCTATTAATAAATATTTATAAAGGAAAAGGAAATTTTAGTACTGCTGTCAACTAATTATTTGAAGAAACAAGAAACTTCATCTCTGAGTCTCAGTTTCCTCAATGCCAAAAGGGAATGATAAAAATAACTGTATGTAGAGGGATTATGAACAGAAAATATAATAAGTGAAAGTATACTTAAAATTACAGAATTTCTAACATGCTTTTATTTAAAGTTACTTTCCTAGTGACATTTGAAGAGCATATAAATTCAGGTGTTACCCTGAAGTTGGTATAAGTCAATTAAAAATAAGAAAACTAAAAAATAGTAATGACATTTTAATATTTTTTACACTAAATAGGTGCAAGATTAAAATAAAACAAGCTTCCAAGTATGGAAGAATTCCACTAATTTAGGTACTCAAGTCCTATAGCAACATAAAAAGTTGGAAAAATGTAAAAACTTGATAAGTTTCTCCAAGGTCTAGTTGTCAAGTTCCAGCTAAAGGCAGTGCCTGCAACTAGCATAGTTTCCCTTGTTTGAGCATGTGAGGCTGTACCCAGAATGAGTGATGTCCAGAATGGGCAGGCTAGGTCTTTGCTCTGGAAGGGTTGGTAGAGAGAGGTCTTCCGAGGTGAGAAAAGAACAGGTTTTCAAGATAATTAAACAACTTTAAATAAAAAGGTTTCCAGTGATTAATTATTGCTAATTCCCTTCATGTTCCTCTTCTCTATAACCTGTGGCTTTTTAAAGCATTTTCATGTTATTCTTTGTAGTATTCCACCCAACAATGGCCTGGTCCTAAAATAGTATTCTACCTTAATATCTAGGGTTTCTCTCATCACTCAGCAACCAGGAGGCTCTCAGGAGAGAATAACCTGATATATTAATTATTCAAGTGCAAATAACTAATAATCACTGCATTTAGTTTCCTTCTTTCTTCTTCCCTGGGATGCAGGGAATGTGCCTGTTAGCTCAAGTGAATAAATTATAGAATTTCAGGTGACAAAAGAAACAGTTGTGAAAGAAACTCATAGAAAAGGAAACTCACTATTAGAACTTAACAATTTCAGAGTACATTTTATCTATTATCAATACTAATACTATAAGCAAACAACAACTAAAGCTATGATTTAACGAGTATTATATATAGTTATCTTTTTAACTTATCTCTAGTATCTGATCTGTGCAGCATGTAGGCATTATTATGTTCATTTTATGTTCATTTTATAGATAATGACATTTAAGTTCAGAGAGTCTAAGTCACTATTCAAAATTTCATATCCCATAAGCATGGAGTTGGGATGGAAATAGAGGTCCAGAGTTCACATTCTATTAAGGTGAAAATGTATCTGCTTCTATGATTCCAAAAGTTGTGACATGGATAATAAAATATTGTTTAAAAAATGTTAGTATCAATATAGCACCAATGATCTGGATGAAAAGTAAAGCTTTATTCTAAACACATTCACCTTCATTAGAAAAAACAGCTTGTTCAGTAATTTAGAATGTCTAGAGATTGCTAGAGGTGAATTCTTTATATCATATTAATCTAGGCATAAGTCCTTCCAAAATTTGTACCCAAGTCAAGCTTTTTTTGTTTGTTTGTTCCAAAAGTGGCCTTTCCCTAAAGTAATCTCCCATTGGTAGAGTATTCAGTTTTTGAAAAACTTTATAAAGAGGTTAATGATGTTGGTCACTCTACATCATAAAGTTCTTATGATCTGTTCAGCAAATAGCAGTTTTTAATGAGCTCAGTTGCCTCAAATATAAAAGTATGTTAAGATATCTAAGATGATAAAGTATGTATTGTGCAGCACTAATTATAATGGCTTAATTAGATGTTAATGTGGATTTTACGTTCATTAGAATTTAATGGTAACTGAATATTTAAGTGTTCAATTAGTCAGCATTTTCTAACCTCATATTTCTGGTGATGAGATAGTCCTTTCAAACCCTGAACCTAGTAAGAGAATTGATGTCAGTGTAAACTATACCTAACAGAGAAAATTCCCATTTCTCAAGCCTACATTTCATGCCAAGTGATAGCAGGTGGCGAAGTCAGAGAGAGCATGAATAACACCCTCTATTTATGACCAGTCCTATTTATGACCAGTCCTGTTTATGACCAGAAGGTAGCAGCTGCCATCTGATATAATTTTGGGAGGGTATTGAAAGGTCATAGTGACCAAAATATTTATTTAACGTTATTTTGTAATTTGGAGTCACATAACATTTATTGAGCTATAACTACAGGTACCCTCTCGGGGGCTTTACATATGCCATCTTCAAAAAAAAACAAACAACCTTAAATACTATTTTTACCTCTCTTTATCAGATCAACACACCAAAGCTTGGAAGTCGCTAAAGATAATAAGTAGACAATAAGTAGGCAAGCTGAGATTTAGATATAACTCTTCTAATTCAAGTGCAGTATACAGAATTCTCATTGATATCTTCATTATTCATAGGTCTTCTAGACAGGTGTATTTAAACTAGTTTCCCCTACAGTGACACTTAAAGAGAGAGATGTATCACAATCAGCTAATATTTTAGCTCTGAAAAGCAGTCTGGTAAACCAAGTTACATTATAGTTATCTAGGGCTCTGTGTATAAAACCTAAAGCAAAATATTGACAAAATTAGAGCCTGACCAATGATAGAAGATCAGGATAATGAGCAAATTCTAAACTACTAAATACAAAAGACTTTTAGAATATCCATATGTGGCTTCAAGTTATTTGAAAGAACTGTAAGAGATGTTTTATGTGTCACAAGATGATTATAGGAATAATAGGAGAATACATGGTTAGAGATATCTGAAATGTAATATGTTTCTCTGGGAGATAAGAAATGCCCTTGAGATGTCCAAGAGAAGTCTGAATGAATGCTTCACAGTAATGTGGAAAGATTCAACAAGCAATGCATTGATTGAGTTATATAACTTTTAGGTTCTTCCTCCAACCATGATGCTCTGTGATAATAAATAATCTGTTAAGTTTCTTAAAGTTTTGTAAAACTTACAAGGTGGAACTCAAGAGATTTTTAAAACAGCATTGAAGATAGTTTAGGAGAACCTGAATGGCTCAGAACAAGTTGAGGCCACTCACTAAAGCTGGCTGGAAAGGTAAATGCCATATACAAAACTTTATAAAGTATAAATCAAGAACCAATTCAAATATTGTCTGGCCAACAAAATTTCTCATTCTCTTTGTCATAGGGTCTGAAATTTCAGCATTATTGACAGATGCAATTGTTTCTTAAAGGCTAGTTGATCCTCGGGAATTTCTGTTAAATATACATATAACCCACAGGGGAGGGACACCTCCCCTGCTATTAGCAACTAACATTTTGAAGAAGTATGACAGCTAAATCAGAGTCCATCTCTTGGAGAATACGGCAGAAGATTAGTACTGCAGCCTATGAGGAAAGGAGAATTAGAGAAGATACTGAAAAAGTAAAGATGGAAAATCACAAAGTCAAAGTTTTAGAAGGACTTCAGAGATTAGTATTTCTCAATAACTACTTTAACATAAACTTGTTTTCAATAGCTACCTCTGAAACTAGATGGCACACATTCACACACATGTACTTGTGCATACACCTGCACACCACATTTTCTTACCAAATAAAATGTATGTTTATTAGTAATCACATGTATTTCCTATAAAATTAAAAGCATCTTTATTTCCTTTTTAAAAATAATTTTGAAATATTACCTATATATAGAAGAGTACTTACCAAGGTTGTTCATAAGCTGAATACACATGTGTAAACACTATGATCAAGGAGTAGAACACTACCCTGATTTAAAAAGCCCATTTCTAATCTCCTCTAAGTTACTGACTCCTTTCCTCCCCAAAGGGACTGTTGTCCTAATTTCCAGCACCATATATAAGTTTGGCCATTTTTGAGCTTTCTTAAAATGAAATTAAAATGAATCTTGAATTTGGCTTCCTGTACTCAACAATATGTTTGTAAGGTCTACCCATGGTCTATCTGTTGCTTGTTTATTTTCATTTCATTACCGTAGGAATGTATTATGATTGATTTATTATTTCTAATCTTTATGCTTATATCTCATGTATTTATAAGAAGGCGACATAATATAAAAATGGGCAGAAAAATTAAACACTACAAAGGCAAGTATACAAAGACTAAAAAGTACGTGAAAAAAGATGATTGGTGTTAGTAGTCATCAGGAAAATTCATGGTGAGATTACACTATCCATCCATTAAAAGAGCTAAAATTTAAAAGACTAATAATTTCAAGTGCAGGAGAGGATGTGGAGTCATGGCACATAAGGAGTAGCACAGAGAAAAGAAAAAAAATTAGTTAAAATTTGTTAATTCACTTAATGTTGATTTGCATATATTTAATAACTATGTAAGCACCTCAGCTTATTTATCAATTCAAAAATGAAGCTCTGATACCTCCTCTAGGGGAAAGTGATTGTGAAATGTGCTAGAGAGACTATGACTTATTTTTCATATGAATATATGTATAAGAATAAAAGCATGCCTGAACATACATATATAAACAAGCCCTTCTAGTAATTTTTTGAAATAACAAATGACTTTTTAATTAATTTTATACTGCTTAAATAAAAGTCAAATTATGTTACTTGAAATTATGTATTTGTTTATGTCCACTCATCTATAACTAGCTCTATAACCACATATAATGAGACACTTTACTTTCCAATTTTTGTGTTGTTTGTATTTTTCCTACAGTAATCATATATTATTGTAGGCATTCAAAATATATAAAATATGAAAAAAATTAATTGGTATTTTTATTTGAATAAATAATCTATACACTGCAAAAGTCATAATGAGATGCAGAAAAAGAAAATGTGGGGCAAATATTCAGGCATCTGATACCTGATTTCTTTCTCCTAGCAATCTTTGTTTGCCTCTAGGTATTCCCAATGTATTTTACTAATCTATGGCCTCTCCTACTTTCTAATGTGGCTTGACTTCAGTCACTCCAATCCTGCTATAAGACTTTAACTTTAAGCCAGTTCACCTTTTGGATTCTGGACCTGTTTTACTTCCTGATACTCATATTCTTTTTATTCTTTTTTTTTCCATCACTTTTTGGACAAATTACTTATGTTTCACTTCTCTAATGGTGATACTTAGCTTGTTGTCATTCTCCATCTCTGTATCTCATTAGATAAATGATCTTGGTCAAGTCATATTCTCTCTAAGCTTTATTTTTGTTATCTGTAAAATGGAGATGATACCGTCTCCAAGTGTTGAGAAGAACTTTAATTGATAAATTTTGGAGATTTATAAACTAATTTTCATATTAAGAAATTGGGAACAAATTAGTAGTTGATAGATGGTCATGAGGTTGTGGAGCATGGCACAGGGAATGCAAACAGCAGTAATGTAATGGCTAGGTGTAGAGCCAGAGGAGAGAAAGAGCAATCAGGGGGACTGTTTCATAAACTATATATATAGATGTCTAACCAATGTATTGTATATTCGAAACTAAAAATAAAATTAAATTTAAAAAAAACTAAAAAAAAAGTAGAAATTGGAAATAGAGAACTAAGAATGAAACAAAAGAGGAACATCAAAAATCATTGTTGAAAATAAGAAAAATTACTTAGCAAAATTGTATCTACTCTTCCCTGAAGGTCCATATATCACAATGACCATAAGCTCTTTATTCAAAAAATCCCCTCCGTACACTAAACAGCTAAATATTATGACAGTTGTAGACAATGTCATCTTAATCTTTTCCCCACTTACTGGAAATTTGATTTAACACTAAACCTCAAGGGGGCAGAGAGGTTGGATAGCAAAAGGAATTTCTCTAAGAGAGCCAATCATTAAAAAAAGAAAGAAAGAAAGAAAACACTGTTAACAATTGGTCTAGACCACTTCTCATATTCTCATTTGGCTTTCTGCCCAGATTTGCACAAATCACTAGTAATGCCCCAAACAATTCATGAGTATAGAAAAAAATAATATAAAAAAGGGCCAAAAAAGAAAAAATAAACTCAAGGGAAAAAATAACATCAGTTTTTAATTACTGGGGCACTAATGAAGACAGTGTATCAAATAAGCAGTTTGTTCTCAATGTGTTACCATGCAAAACACAATAAACTTGGAAGTTCCTGAAATAGCACTTCACAGCAAGCAAAGGAAAATGCCCTATAACAGTCCTTGGAAGAAGAAATGCATTATATTTTGCTTTATTATCCCTGGTTTCAGGTTCCAATCTAATCTCCATAGAAATGAAATTCCAATTGGGCCTCAGAGATATGATACAAACACACTGTAATCCCAATTTGAGAAAGAAATTCAAGTTAACTGAAATTCAGTTTACTCTCTGGAGAACAGTTAGGCTGAACTACTTAGAAGGGACTAAATTCAAGTTCTTAAAAGTGGCCTGGATGAATTCTAAAATACACCAAAAAAGAGCAAATATTAAAATATGAAGAAAAATAGTTTGTGCTCTCTGTCTCTTCTCTCTCTCTCTCCCTTTCTCTTTCTCTCTCTCTCTTCTGTTTTTTTTTCTCTCTATTTCTCTTTCTCTCTCTCTTTTCTGTTTTTTTTTTCCTCTACTATTTCTACCCTCATCAGCCTGTGCATCTCTCTTTTCCTTTCTTTTCACAAATATGAAATGAAATGATTGCAAAGATGCAAACGGCAAAATGCCCCCAAACTACAGAAAGATTCAGACATCTTTACAAACAGTAAACACATTTAACCACAACTCTAACACAAGGACTGTTGTTTCTAAGATATCCCTGGAAACACAGTTCTATTTTTATTTCAACAAGTACTATGTTGTTTATGATTACCAGGAATAACTCTTTTTAACTTTTTTTGAAAATACATCAAGATTTTTAAACTCATTTCATTGTTTTTTGGACACACTGTTTGATGTGGCAGTTCCCTTTTTCCTATGTTTTGGAAATTTTCTGTTTTCCATTTCAAAAACATCTGGCAATAATAAATTTTTTTTTCCCCCGCACAATTCTGAATATAGTAATTCCGTCAGCCTGAGTAACCTTATTACTTTAGTGATTTTTGAAGATATGTCTGTGTACTAAGAATGATTTTTAGAACTTGTCTTTAGTACTTTGAGAGTAAAATAGAGTGGGGTTCAAGTGGTGGTTCTGCCACTTTCTAGGCTGGTTATTAAAAAGCTGGTAGCCTGCTTTCTTCAGCCGTGAAATAATTTGATAGTAAAAGATGAAATACTGTAATGTAAGTGAAGCTCCTAGAACAGTGCTTTGCTGTGGCAAACAACCGTTTGAATGGTCATCCACCTCAGCCATTCCTTCTTTTGTGAGATCAGCTCTGAAGACACAAAGGAGGACTTTCAGGGCCCATATTTCTATCACCTGATCTGGTTCTTGAATATAGCTAATGGATTGGTGGCTTGAACTGGGCCAATCAGATTTTCTCTCTCAAAAAACTGAAACTAAGAATAGCAAGGCCATAGAACCTGGGAGCTACTCTATTTGAATCATATCACAAGAAAACTCTCAAGGAAGAAGGAAGATTAGTTCTTGCTGAGGTCTCCAGAGCTGGCCTAGTTCCTTTCTTTCCTGATTTTTTTTGTCTCTAATCTTGTGATATACCATAGTTGCCCTTCCCCATGATATTCATGCATCTTCTATTTTTTTTTGCTTGAGCTAGAAAGAAGGTTAAATGCTTTTAAACAAAAACTAACACTTAAGTATGTATAGAAGAATATATAGTAGAAATAGACCTTCAAGGAAATATGAGCTATTTAGAATTAGTGACAGTTATGTGAAAGGTGAGCAGATTTTCTTCTGGAAGAAAAACTAACAACCTAGAAACAGTTCATTAAGTTATTACTGGAGGATGATGCTCTAAGAGACTTGACCCCATAGAAGATAATGAAAGACACAAATGCCAGTCTCGCAGAATTGGATGACTGCTCCTGATTACATTGTATAATAGGACTGCTGAATCAGTGTTCTCTTGCCTTCTATAGAGGTAAGGCCATGATCACTGAAAACCAAATACAGAAATACATTTGTTTAGGTTATTTGCTTACTTTAGCTTAATTCATGAGTTATCCATGATTATAATGCACATATACTGTCACCAGACAGCTAGGAATAAACTTTGGAAGATTAGATTTAGAACTTCTAGGAAGCATCAAAGAATTTAAGAGCAGTCATGCTTTGCAGCTCCACCCAAAAATCTAGCTTAACCTTTTATATAGAGCCATTCTTGCTAAAGGAACTATCAGACCAACCGATGCCTCACTCCTCAGTGTCACTTACAAAAAAACTATTTTTCAAATATATTTGGCTAGGGATATGACAAACAATATCAGAATAACGATAAAAGGACTTACATCAAGCATTTACTGAAGAGTATCATAAAAATCTGTTGGGGGTGAGGGTAGGGAAATTGAAATCTATACTTGCAAATTTTGAAAGTTCTCAACCAAGGAAGATTGAGCATAAGCTGGGAACTGCATTTAATGTTCTCACTTGGACAGTGAGCTGTGTTTATAACCCTATAAGGAGTTTGCTAATGGAAACATGGACATCACGCTTGATCTCTCCCAGCGTTGTTGAATGATTAGGTCACTCTTGACCAATATTAGGGAAAGGTATTCAAAAATTTCAGAAGACAAACATGTTTGGTTGGATCTGTTGTGTGCACTCTTGACTTGAAAGAATGCTGAGAAAAGAAGTAACCAGGTCTTTTAAAAAGATTCACCTCTTTCATCTGGCTATCCTTTAGGCCAGCCATATTAAAAAGGAAGAGCTTCAGTTGAAGTAAGATTGCCGAAATATTACTAGAAATAAGGTGTTGGATGTACAGGGTCCATACAGCAACAGGTTAAAAGAGGGCTTGGTACTCAGTTTAGAGGATGGCTTAAGCCTCATGTGCAATGTGTTAGGAAGTCAAGTCAGTTCTTTATTCCCAAATAGATCTCTTATTATCACATCCAACTCTACCAACCCAATACAAGAAATCATCATCTCTTGCCTCCAAAACAGTCTCTGTTTATTACTAAGGAAAAACCAGAGTGATCACATAGACACATAAATCTAACCATGACAGCCATCTGCCTCATTTCAATAGCTTATTGTTGCATCAAAAATAAAATCCAAATTCCTTTTAAAAATAATTTATGCTTCTACATATCCCATCTATTTCTCCTTTTATACAGGAAAAAACATTCCTAGTTTACATGATAATTTTGTCTCTAATTTTAATTTTATATAGTTTTATTGCATATATATGTATTCTTATCTATGTCTATATGTGTGTTTGTATACACATATTTTGAATAGGGAAGATATAGACTGGGAAGGCATATTCTCAATGCATGTGTCTGGAAAAGACTTGTATCCAGGTAATATAAAGAATTCACACAGATAAAAAAAAAAAAAATTAAAAGATGGCCAATGTAGTTTTTAAAAAGGGCAAAATACTTAAGCAGACATTTCTCAAAAAATGACAAATGTCAATAAGCAAATGAAAAGATGTTAAATATTTTTGGTCCTCACGGAAATTTCCTCAGTGTGATGAAAGAGATTAATAACAACAAAAATTCCAATAACTTAACTATTCTAAATACCTGAATGTTTCATATATGCCAGGTGTTAGCTATGGCCCTAACTAGAGAAGATCAGAAAATGCTTATACCAACTTAGGCATGGGAAAATGAAACGGTACAGGAAGTTAGCTTCAACAATAGACGCTTATGAGTTGAAGAAGAATGTCACGTGAGTGGTATCAACCTCTGTCTGAGAGAATTCATTTCAATAAAGTTTACAACCATCTCATTTTTCTGTTCGTCTAAAGCAAAATTTTAAGTGCAAGCTGCTGTGTTTGGCACTGGGAATAAAAAAATTAAAGACTGTCTTCCCAGAGTTCACAGTAAGGTAGGAAATTTAGCTACTAAACTTGATTATCATAATCGAGTGTTTAAAACAAAAGTTTGTACCAAAGATTGACCTTATCTGGGTGAGTCTAGAAATACTTTGCAGAAGAAAAAACATTTAAACAGAATTGAACAATAAATAGGCATTGTGTGGAGAGAGAGTAAATAAAAGGACATTAAGGCAGCGGAAACAGCATCTCAAGGCACAGATTTAGGAAAGAGTATGAGACAATGGGGAAAGGCCAAAGACTTCACTATAGTGGAATATAGACATCTTGAGCGAAGTGAAAAACATTGCAGTACATGGGATTACAAGAGTCAGCATAAGAAGAGCTGAGCAGACTTGGAGCACATGGACTAAATTTTCTTGTTTGTGAAGAACCTTTGATAGTTTCAATGTGTCGAAATATATTGGCAATATTTATGGTTTAGAAAGATCTTGTGATAAGCAGAAAAAATACCCCTCTTCCTCCCTGAAGATGTCCATTCTAATCCCTAGAACTTGTGAATATGTTACTTACATCACAAAAAGGATGTTGCAAATGTGATTAATTTAAGGATCATAAAAGGGGGGGCGTTATCCTGGACTATCCAGGCAGGCCTAATATAATCACAAGGGTCCTTAGAAGTGGAAGAGGGAGGCAGAAGAGAGGAAGAGGGAGATTTGTTACAGAACATGAGGTTGAACTGATGCGACATGAGGAAGACAGCTCACCATTGCTGGCTTTCATGGTAGAGAAGAGCCAGAGCCAAGGAATATGGGCAATACTGGAAAGATGGAAAAGGCAAGAAAGCTGATTCTTCCCTAGAACCTCCAGAAGGAATGCAGCCTGGCTGACACGTTGATTCTAGCACAGTGAGACCATTCTCCCTCATTTCAGACTGCTGACATACAGGACTATAATATAGGAAACTTCGTTGTTTACGCCACTAAGTTTGCGGTAATGTATTATACCAGTCATAAAAATCAAACACAGATCTTATATAGAAATGAAAGGACCCTGAGGATAAGCAATGCCTTTCCTGTTTTCTTCTTAGATATGGCTCTTTCCC
>NW_006443570.1:7500613-7531188 GCF_000325575.1 Pteropus alecto
AGGATCTTGAACTGCTCAGATATGAAGCTTACGATTCTACAATAAACGAGAAAAGCTCAGTCTTAGAAGCTTGAGTTATCGTCTCAGATCTGTCAGTCACCTACTCTACAGTCTTGGAATATGTTCTCCAAAGGCTGAGCCTCACTCAGTTTTCTCATCCAGAAAATAAGAAAGATAATACTTCTCTCATTGAGTTTCTATGGGGATTAACTAAACTAAGACTCATAAAGATTCTAGCACAGTCTTTGAGTATACATGTTTAACACATGTTCATTCTCACTTATTTTCCTAGATCTCACATTACAGTAAAATCTGGATATATATATAAACATCCATATGCAATCTGGGCTGTTAATTAAGATACCAAGTGATTGATGCAAATATAAAAACTAGCAGTGAAGGTCTGGGGAAAATGACCAGAATTTGATGGTAATAATACGCTAGGAAAAAAATATTTGCATACCCCCACACATACACACACATACACACACCCATGCATCCCATGCATGCACAGAAAAACACAAATAAACTACATGATTGACTGGATTTGGGCATTTTCTTCTGGATGTATATATAGAGAGAGATGAAAAATAACTTGCCCCTCTGCCAGAGTTTTGTAAACCCACTCAAATGTGTGGGATGAATATGTACAAGGCAGTCCTAGTGAGATTCACCAGACAAATCTAAATCATCCCTTGAGGTGTTTGATTTTCTTTATTGTGTTCTCCCAGCAGGATTTTATTTTTTATCTTCCCTTAGTTTTGTAACAATATCCTGGACAACAGTCTAGGTTTTTAATTAAAAATCTCAAGTTGGTGTTACAGTTGAGCAGCTTAGTTTTGTATCACTGAACAAAGAGCTGTGGCAGAATATTGTTATTCCCCAAAGGCTGTATCTCCATCATGTGTTCTACATGCCATATTCCATTACCTTTTTAAAAAACAGGTGCTTTGTTTTTATCTCCTTCAGACCGAAGTAGAAAAATGTCACCGTCTCACTGAATGGCCTATAGATCTTAGGGAGGCAAAATACCTAAAAGTTATTCTGCTAATGATTTTTAAATATTCGATTGGTGGACTAGTCTAATGATAGCCCAAATAAAAGCAAAAAAATAAACAGAAACAGCACACGTAAAATGCTGGTATTTCCTCGCAGAACTTCTTTAACAATTGTGTAGTTCTTTTTCCACAACAAATTGGAATACGCATTATTTTCCCTATTGTATAAATAAAACAATTAAAACTTGAGTTTTAAAACAATATATAATGCCCTAAAATTCATAGATGGCAAAGCTGGAACTTGAACTCAATCCCGCCCCATGATCTCTCTAGTTAAGAACTAAATTTTTGCCAATGTATGTAAGGACAAAGCCCTTCTGTTGACTTTCATATTAATATTTTCTATGATTATTAAAAAAATAAATTTTGCAAAGATTATTTTCCTCAGATTAACATTTATGTCTTATGACAAAAATAACATATCTTTATATGTTATCTATTTATTTATAAACTATGATATGAAGTTGGAAGAGATCTGGATAATAGTCCAGACATTTATAGAGTAACTGTATGAGATTATGGGAAAGTCAAGTAATCATGTCAGGTGTTTTAATTTCAGTTTGTAAAACAAGGGGGTTTAGCTGGGTGTCTTGACTCATTTTATTTTTTTAACATGAAATATTCCATGATACTAAATCCTTGTAACTTATTATTGTTTATCCACTAAGCATAGGGCTAAGAAATATTTGATTTTCTTCTCTGGTTCTTATATGTTTAAATTAGTCTTTATATTGACCTGGCATCTGTTTTCATTTTTATAGGCATCTTGTTTAGCATCATAATATGAATGTTATGTTAGTTCTCCTCTTTAATGCATTTTTTTTTGCCGGCAAAATTAGGTTTTACAAAGGCAGTTTTCAACAGCAATTTTTATAAAGTGTTATTTTTATTAGTAGACTTACTCAGAGTAGATACAAAAAAGATATTTTCTACTACCAACACCTTGCAGTAGTTATAGAAAGCACATTTCATATATAAGGAAAATGTAGAAAATTATTACAGAAAAAGGATAAAGATTAAAGTATAAGAAGTAGACTAATGCCACTTGGAAAGAGGATCTTTAGTACATTACTTGTATTTGAAACTTAAAAGATATTATAACTAAGAATAGATAACATGATGCTAAAACACACAGCCTGTATATTTTTCAACTAGTGATTTAGTGCAAATTTCACACTAGAGACTAAATGTGAAATGACTTATTTTCATTTGTTTATATCAAAAATCACACATGTACTTTTTATCTCCCTCCCTTACTCAAGATTTGATTCAACATCATTCATTTTTATCACATCACTCACTCACATGCACCTTAAGGTCCACCTTTGAAATTCACCCTCAGCAGTGGAGTCCTCTTTCCAGCTACTTTGGAACAACACTGCTGCCACCACTAAAACTGGACATTAACTTTACTTGATACCCTTCTCTCATTTATTATGTACCTACTATGAACCATACTATATACATTATTTCATTCAATCCTGGATGTGAAATTTATTGAAAAAAACACATTTCAGATGTAGATAGATGAGCCAGTCTCTACTGTCTGCATATCAACATCCTCATCTGTTAAGATAATGACAATAAGGTTAGATGCAAGTTACATTGTCAGTAAATTGTTGATGAGCACCTGCCACTTACTGCCTTCTTGAGATATTTCTTCAAGTTTTCCTAAGACCTTAAATATAACAGTTTGAAAGAGCCCTCTCTCATTCCTTCATCTTTACTTACAACAAATATATAAGTCACGCTCCAATCTCAGACCTCTCAGGGACCTCCCCTTGCCAGCTATTTCTAATTCTTTTATAAAACTGTTTGACTCCCAGATGGCTGACAGTATGTTCTTTCTAATTTCTTTCTCCCTGCAGATCTGCTAGGATTCCTAATTGGGCAGGATGGATTCATATTTTATGCAAGGAGAATTTACCCATAATTATAAAATGCAAAGAATGTTGATTAAATTCTTCTTGTCCTATCTCCTCAAATCCCTCCAATTCCTTATATTTCTGCTCAAGTTATCTTTTTGAAATTGTCTATATGATCGCAGCTTTAAATGTATCTATATCTATTATAGTTTCAAGGATATTAAGTTCCTCAGCTTAGCACAAAAGTCTATTTATAATGAAGTCTTTGCTATTATCTTTAACTTCGTTTTTTGTCACTTTATTTCTTGAAGGCTTCATTTCAGACCTGTGTTACTTTATGCCGTTGTATATTTATAAATATCATCCTGTCTACTAAGAATACCCTTCATTTCCTTTTTTACCATTTAATTCCCATTTAACTTTCCAGAAAGATCTCACTCCATCAAGCCTAGATTACATGTTGCAGAAGCATTTTGCGTTTTCCACAGTTTGGTCTGCTTTTCACACTGTGTTAAACGGAATCATTGGCTTATTTATCTGCATCTTTCCTGAGGCCCTGGGACCTTATAGGTGGAGAATATATCTCAATCATAATTTTATCCTTATTACGGAGAAGAAATAAGACTATAGCTCGATTTTAGGTAGATCCTAATCTTCATTCCTCTGTATAAAACATCTCTCTCCATCTCTATGTCCCACAGAGACCTCGAACTCGACATATGCAAAACAGATTTTCTTTTCACATGAAACATTATTCTCTATTTCCATTCTTTTTATAAAGAGCCACAGCATCCACTCAATTTTCTAAAACAGAAATGTTGAAATCATTCTTAACACTTCTCTGCCCTCACCACACCCTAACCCTTGCCAAACTGTGACCCTTCATATGTCTTTAAATCTCCAGTCACAAAGTCTGTCTATCTCCATAGCACTGCTTTAGGACCAGTTTCTAGCAGTTCTGCTTGTAACTAATATTTTTAAAACCTAGATCCTCTGCCATTAGTCATATCTTCTCCAACTGATATTTCACAGGACAACCAGAGCAATCTTTCTCAAGTATACATCAGATTATGCCCATGCAACATCCCCCAAAACTTTCAGTGATCTACTATGGTCTTTGGAAAAAGTTCAAATTGCTTATTGCAGTTAGCAAGGACATTTACCACCTGGAACACATTTACATCAAAGTCATTTTTATCTACTTCATATATCAAAGTATTATCAAGTCAAAATTATCAAGCAGTTTCCCCCAAATGCCAGGTTTTCTCTCATCTCCAGATGTTTGCGCTGATCAATCTGCCTGCATAGCTTTCTTTTCTTCTCTTTGCTTGACTATCTAATGTTCTTTCTTCATATTCAATTAGATATCACTTCTTTCTGAATATCTTTCTTGGTCATCATGATTGTGTTACTGTGGCCTATGGTGGCCCACCGCCTACCTGCATTGATTCAAAAACTTAAATATTCAAGAACTTTGTGAATAGTTGTTAAACTATTGGTAGCTTTAAACTGGCCATGGTGAAAATATTTAAAACATGGAAACTAACAAATACTACAAAATCAGGTTTTTTTCCCCCAAAGAGCCAGTTTCCATTACTGTCTCTAATTAGAATACACATGCTTTATTACTTACTTTCATCATAGCATTATATATATATTATATTTCTATTGTTTGTTCACTAGCTTATCTTCCCATAAGTTGTAAAAGTTAAGACTAGTTTCTTTTCCTTTATTTTATCACTAACATCTTGTACATAGCAGAAACCAAATTATGATGAGTGTTAAATGAAAGAAGCTCTGTAGATAAAACAAAGAAACAAACAAAAACAGCAGAAAGAATCACCTTCTAATATGACATTTCTGGAGTTCACGGTTTTGTGCTAGTTTTAAAAGAGCTTTAGCTTACAAAGGTGGAAGCAGAAAAACAGCTTCATTAAGAGTCCAATGGCATGTCAATACTTCATTAAGTCACTCAGAAGTGAAAACGTGCAGAATAATGTTCATTCTCTAAATTTGGGGCAGTATAATTGTTATCAGCAAAAAAGTGCTCATTTCTTTTTTCTGTTTCTAGACATCTTTTAAATTTTAGGTAATTATTGTGATTAAAATATAGTAAAACCCGCCACAATACCATAGGAGTTCAGAAATCAATTTCATTAAGTTTAAGTTCATGTTATTAAGGGGTAATGGAATGACTGCAGTGAATCCACTGTAGAAGACAGGAGTCCATCACACATTTCCAAACTGATTTTATCTCAAGGCACATCATTATAAGGTTACACGCTATAGGAAAGAAAATAAAACTTTGCTATACTGAAATAAATTATTTTTTACTTTCAGTCCAGTGATAGTCAATTTATACCTAAGATGTTATTAGTAACTGTGAGAAAACTTTGATGAGATATTATTTTTTAAAGAAAAACAAACGAGGAGTTTTGACAAGTATTAAGTAAATATATGAATGAGAGCTGTCCTTCAACTCTCTTCTTACAACATTCTTTTTTTTTTTTGGCGAGGCAACCCTTGGTTGACCTTACAGGTTGCAAGGACTTTGTCAGCTTGCAATCCTTTACCTTTTATTTTTTACCCTGACAGCACCTGGTCTTTGTAGGTGGTCTCCCATCCAAGTACTAACCAGGCACGACCCTGCTTAGCTTCTGAGATCAGACAGGATCTGGCTTGTTCAGGGTAGCATGGCTGTAGACTTAAAACATTCTTGATGTCAGTAAAACAGAACAAAATCTGATGCTTTTTAACATTAGTTTTTTTTAATTATATTTAATTTAAAATGCCATCTTAGCCTTCTAAGAATCATCCTGGATATCAAAAAATTATGCTGTTTTAGCTTTTACTAAAAATTTCAATATATTTATTAGATGTCTTCTGGTTATAAATGATGGGCATCCAAGTCAAACTACTGATGAGCAAATAAGAATGCATTAACTCAAAAGAGGAAGAGTCGTGGGTCCAGTTTTAGCCATGGCTGTGTCTAAGTCCTCAAATGTGAGGTCAGGTCTTATAGCATTGAACTGAAAGGACAGGGGCATCTTTTCTGTTAGCTCCGGAAAAACAATTCAAATTATGATCGCTGTGACTTATATCATGTTGCCATCTATGAACCAATCATTTTGTCCAGAGAATTCAGTACTTTTTATTTGCCTATGCTTGTGACGGAGTATATATGTGAGAATCTAAAATGTACTTCTTTATGTACATAAAATGTTTTAAATATTTCAACCAAATTTGAATAATCTGATGTTCAACTTAAAAATATCCCCATATTTCTAAAAAGGATGACATCTAATAAAAATGAAATAAAATTACAATAACTAGCAAGAAGTTCAGTAGAAGAATGGGAGAAGTAAAAAGAATAAAATGTCACTGATCTATGACATATACAGCATTTTTTCCAGGGAAGGAAGAGTAAACACTTTTTTTCTTTACCAATAATGAGTTTTTTAATCAGTCAGTCTATTCACTCCTTGTTCTTGAGAATAATTTTTCTCCCTGTCACACTCTATTTCCTTGTCCAGTGAATTTAGGGCCTTGTAGAATATCTTAAGTGTTGAGCAAATAGGTTATCGTTATATCCAGCACCTGAAAACACCTTGGGCTAAAAACAAAATAAAAAAGAAATTGTCCCACATTCAAAGCCAAAAGATCTTGGCAGTGGATTTCAGCATTGTGATTTATGTTGCTTTGCACTGGGCAGCAGTGTTCAGCTCAGTTTTCCAGAATTTCAAATTGACTGGTCCATCTTGGCCCCACCTTTTGAAACAACAGATCTGGGTGTATATTACTCGATATAAGAGTCCTCATATGTTCCCTGAATCCAGGCTGCATCAAATAGAATTGCTCTTTAAAGTTCAGATGATGGTTTAATTTAAAAGACAATATGTACCTAGCAGGAGAGTTTCTGAAAACCTCTGGATTCTATTTTTATATCCTCTTGTGTTTTCTAAATCTTTTCTCTCATTTGCATTAGCTCAGAAACAGCTTATTCTTGTTTTCTTTTGTTTTTCACTCGAGCAGTCTGCATGATTTTCTGACTTGCTTCATCTTGATTGAAGATTCAAGGAACATAAGACCTCTTGTAACAACACACTGCATGTTTACTTTTCACTTTCCAACAGCTCAGTGTAGACTGCAGCTTACTTTTTTTGATGGGATTTCACAAAAGGACGTTACAGAAAGACTCCAACCTTCAGAAATATTTTACTAAGTCCCTTAACTCTCCAGTCTTGGTGGAGAGATGACCTTTTTTTGTTGTTTGTTTGTTTGTTTTAGAGAGATAATCATCAACATGTTAACCACCTGCTTCTTGAGTATAATAACTCTTTAATCTTGGCCAGGAAACTCTTCAACACACGACCCTATTTCAGTTTAGCCACTTTCATTTCTAGAACTATTACTTGCAATAAATGACTTCCAGGTACTAATCACTTAATAAAGTAAGACTCATTAAATTGCAATTTACAGAAACCAACTCAACGTAGTTAGTCAAATAGAATTTTGTTGGATTAAGAAATTGTGAAGTCCTGAGGCAGATTTTCTTCAGGCATAGCAGAATCAAGGCTCTGCCCCCATTACATCCCTGGGTTCTGCTCTTCTCAGTATTGCCTTCATTTTTCTGGGAATATTTCTTGTATAAATCATGGGAAATATTGCCACCAGTTGCTCACAGTATATATTTTTTCTATGGTTTAAAATCTGAGCAAAAGTGGAGTAGTCTTTCCATTCATGTTCAGAAAAGCCCCAGGAAAGCTGCTAATTTATGGCTATCCCTAAACCATTATTCTCTTCAGAGGAAAGTCAGATTCTGATTACTCAGGCTGCCACTGGAGGGCACAGATGAGGATTCACTTTGGCTCCACCCAAAACAAAGGTATTTCATGGGATTGTTCTGAAATTGGGGAGGCGTTAGTTCTTAAATAGAAGGTATATTGTAAAAAATATATATAAAAGAAAAAAATAGAAAGAAAGAAAGGGAGAGAAGGAGAGAGAAAAGAGAGGTGAGAGGAAGGAAGAGAGGGGAATGAGTAAGCTTTATATCCAACAAGTACTGAAAACAGACATGACTGAGCAATAAAACGAGAATCAGTTGACAGAGAGAAGGAGAGAGAAAAGAGAGGTGAGAGGGAGGAAGAGAGGGGAATGAATAAGCTTTATATCCAACAAGTACTGAAAACAGAACTGTATGCCTCAGCTTTCCATGTCGTTTGAGGGAGCGCCAACTATCACATAAGATCACATTATATACATGACAGAGAGGTAGACTAGGAGGCATGAAGTTATTAAAAGGAGAGAAGGTGGGTCATTTTAAAGATGGCCTGTATATTAGCATACTGATGGTATAATGCCAAGGGAAAATGGATACTACACTAATTGAGTCTAGCAGATGAATGCTATCTATATTTTCTTATGTAAGATGAATAAATTTGAAAGTCCAGTTCTTATCCAACAATCTTATTATTAGATATTAAGTATAAGTTACAGATCTTTGGCATCTACCTCATAATATTTTAAAGAATAAAGGAAAAAAACGGAATAATATGCAAATAAAAACAAGTACGAAATATATTGTATTCTTGTCTTAAGGCATTTCTCATTTCTCAAACATTGTCTCTCTTAAGAGGTAGACATGACTGAGCAATAAAACGAGAATCAGTTGACAAACACTTGTCTTCATGAAAATCATTTTTTCTCTCTTTGTTTTCATTTCTACAAACACCCCTCCAGCAACTTCAGTTTGCACCTACAAAAACACACTGCTTTTCATTTACGGTTTAAAGGAGGAAGTGAGCCTGAAAAAGCAAAGAAAATAAAACAATGAAAGACAGGCAGTTTTTAATATTTGTAAAAGTTTTAAAATTTATACATTACTTATTTTTTGATGTTTTTAGCTTAGTATATAAAATTAGTAAGTGTCACCCCAGCAGTAATCATTTCTAGGTCTTCTCTCTATCCTTCATCACTGTTACTGAAGCCCTGATCTGTAGTGATGTTCTCTAAGTTGTTATTTCTGTCTCTACAGAATATTGAATTAAATATTGAAATAAATATTGAATTAAATATTGAAATAAATATTGAATTAAATATTAAATTTCCTTAGAGAAAGCCATGCAATATGTTGATCTTTTAACAAATATTATATTTGCCCTCTAAACTTTTGATATATTCTTCTGTGAATTCAGTTAAGTTGCAGGATAAAAAATCAATATATAGAAATCTGTTGCATTGCTACATATCAGTAATGAATGATCAAAAGAAGAAATTTAAAAAAATCCCATTCACAATTGATCAAAAAGCATAAAATAAAATAAAATTCTTTGGATAGGGTAAGCCTTACACATACTCAATTTTATGTCATTGTTTTATTACTTTTTGTAGGAATATAAAAATAATATATGCCATTTATAAAAAATGAGGAATAAATTAAAATACTCAACCACACAAAATTAATCTATAATTCCTTTCCCTTGAGAGAGTTATATATATTTTTTCATATCTTATTGCTATGGCTAGAAGTTATGTTTTAAGAAGCATGGCAAAGTCACATTTATTTTTTTATTGTAAGATTGATATACTTTTTAACACATAAGATTCCAGGTGGTAATATCAACATTCCCTCAAATTATATCTATTCATACTCTTTTCATATTACTTGATATTGAACTTAACTGTAAATATGTTTTGATTATTTAATTTCTCTATATTAAATTATTATTATTATTCCATATATTAGTATGTTATCTATTTAAACGATTATAAAAATCATCTTTTTTTTTTAATTCCAGCAAGAATTCTTTGTCATATACTAGTCTAAAAAGGGATCTTTAGAAATACCGCAATAAAGTACTAATGAAAGATTATGAATTTTTAAGCCAGATATCCTGGGATGAGATCTCTTTAGGTTCTTCTTACTGTGTGCCTGTGAGCAAGTTGATTAAATATTCTAATCCTCACTTGTTTTCTCATCTATAAAATGGAGTTTATACTCTTATTTCTTACCATTTGTCTTGAGAACTGTAGTAATATATGTAAGACACCTGGCACATAATAAATCCTGAATAAATATTAATTTTTTAGAAGGATTTTGAACTGTTGCTTTACGAAAAAAATGAACACAACTCAGGAGCACATTGAGTGTGCATGTTTTCAATATTTCCCTTTACACATGTATTAAAAAAAAAGGACTTGCATTAGTCGAGAAATAGAACCAATAGAGTAGGTAAGTAGGTAGGTAGGTAGGTAGGTAGATAAGTAATAGATGATAGATAGATAGATAGATAGATTTATTATAAAGAATTGGCTTATGCAATTAAGGAGGCTGAGAAGTCTCAAGATCTCTTATGCAATTAAGGAGGCTGAGAAGTCTCAAGTAGGTAAGTAGGTAGGTAGGTAGGTAGGTAGATAAGTAATAGATGATAGATAGGTAGATAGATAGATTTATTATAAAGAATTGACTTATGCAATTAAGGAGGCTGAGAAGTCTCAAGCTGCAGTTGGCCAGCTGAAAAACCAGGAGAGCAAATGATGTAAAATCAGTCCCAATCTGAAGACCTGAGAACCAGGAGAGCCGATTGTAGAAGTTCTAGTTTGAAAGCTGGCAGGATTGAGACCCCAGAAGAGCCAGTGTTTCAGTTCTAGTCTGATGAAGGAAAAAACCAACGTCTTACCTCAAGGCAGTCTGTTGGGAGGCCTTTCCCCCTTATTCAAAGGAGGGTCAGCCTTTTCCTTCTAGCTAGGCCTTCAATTGACTGGATGAGGTCTCCCACATTAAGGAGAGCAATCTGCTTTACTAATCTGATTCAAATGCTAATTCCATCTCAAAATACCTCACAGACACACCCAGGACAATGTTTGACTGAAATATCTGGACACTTCACAACCCAGTCAAATTGACATACAAAATGAACCACCACAGAAATAGCAATGACATTCTTACGTTTTGACAATGAACATTTTGGTATGGTTTTTACTTCTGATAGTTTCTAGCTGCTAAGATGACCTCTGAAGCATAGGACATTTCCTTGGGAATTAATTGCTATACTAGGGTTAATGGCCCACAGCAATGAACTTTCTGAGACAGCCATTAATCTGCCTTGATTATTACTGCTTAATTACTAACTAAAGTCTCCTCCTTGGTATATAAGTTGAGTATCTCAGCTCAACCTCTTCCAGTTTAAAATGTTCATTCATGATTCTTCTGGGCATATAAGAAACTAATGTTGAAACAGAAAGTAACTTAAGATAATCACAAGCACAAAATATGATTTAATATTTTAAAATCAATATTAATTTGTTATTTAATATTAATTTATTATTAAATTAATATTTAGTTAATAGTATCAACATTAATACCATTCATTTTTAAAGAAAAAGTAATTTTATCACATTATTAATTATCCTTACATAGCTTATTTTCTTTTGATTATAAATCTAATAATGTTTATTACAAAAAATTTTGTGAATGCATATGTGTAAAATGGGAAAAAAACAACCCATATTTTACTACCCAAAGTAAACACCTAATGCATTTTGGATACTATCTTCATATTGTTTCAATGATATTTTTCTTTCTGTATTTTTGTATGCATGTATAATACCTTGCATAAAAAGTCAATACTATAGCATAAAGTTGTTTCTATGTGATTTCACATTCATTTTATATATTCTTTTAAATCATAGAAATTTAAACTGCTCTGTGAATTTTTATTTAATACTCAGTCTTTTCAACCACCCAACTTAGTTTAACTTACTTATGATTTTGGCTATTTGTTATGGTAGTGCTAGAACTCAAATTAGTTAAGATATTTCTCATTTATGTGTAATGAATTAAATGGCAACAATGGCAACCAAAGTTACAGTTTCAAGACCTGTGTTAACATGTTAATTTATTCTATTTATTAGCTAATACCCTAATTTTCAATATTATTCTTTAAAATGCTAATTTTCACCAAAAGAGTGACTGATGACTGAGGACAGATGTTCAAGAGTAAATCTATTATTTCAAATGTAAAACCAACTCAAAGTTCAACTCCTGTCATTGGCAAGTCACCTGCAAATTACTTGTCTACATAAAGGATAGTTTTTAAGCTCTCAGTGTTGATCAGGAACTATTTGACCTGTTGGTGATATTTCCAGGTTTACGTGAACCCTGACATCCAGGCAGGTGATGTGAGTGGACTCACGTGTGCATGCACACATGCACACAGCAGTGCCAGTGCACACACGCGCGTGCACACACACACATACACACACACACACACACGCCCCTACACACAAACCTCAGCTTTTTAGGCATTTGTCATGACTTTCAAAGAATTTACTAATGGTCAATTTTTAGAATATATAATGAACTTCTTAAGGTTCTCCATCTCTGAAAAAGTCACTACAAATATCACACTATGGAAATATTATAAAATAAATTGGTTGCTGTTTACTTACATTCTAGGTTTGTCATTGAATGAAATAGCCAGTGAGAACTGGTGTCAAAGAGCCAGGCATGTCTCTCATAACTTTGGAAGGATTTTATTTCCTGAAATGCTCCTACCTAAGGAAAATGTTGCCACATCCAGATGTCTCTCGTGGAAAGATGAAGGATGCAGTTTTTCCAGAAATTCAAAAAACATGAAAGCATGTATCAAAACAACAAGTATCTAACAAGCACGTTTCACATTTCAGATAGTCACTTACAGTACGTGTCCTTCAACCAGATATTCTCTCCATTACTTGTCGGCATTTTGTGGCATTTGGAACATTAATTTTCAGACCGTAGTTTTCTGATTCCACTTTCTTCTTTTCTACCTAGGATTAATTTTAATCAGGTGGTAATTAAAATAGGTACTGCATAACCAACTCACATTTCTGCAGGTAATTAAAGTTTCTAGAGTCATGCACTTTCCCCCTCCCAGCTCTGTTAGAAGCAGTGGCAGATAATTTGTATTTTTCCTTGCAGCACAATTCTTGTTGCAGTAATAGCTCAAATTCTAATAAATCTCTTACGAATACCTTGTCTAGGCCTTGACGTATAAGACTAAAATGATCAACTCTTCATTTGTTCATTTCCATAAAAATGTATAATTCCCAGTTGTATGCTGTTGATTCTAAAAACTATAATTTGTCATTGTTTTATTGTAAAATAGTGGGGAGTTGTGTCTCAGAAGTTGGGTTACTTGTGAGAACCTGGAACAAAGACAAGCAGTGTTTTTATTACTCCCGTTATTTCTTTCTCTTTCACAGTAAGTGAGAGTGATACAAAGGATTTAAAAAATAATAATTTCTCCATATAGAAGGGAAAAAGTAACCTTGGGAATGTAGTTATATTTCTTGTTCATTTACCATATTTCCGTGTTATAAAAACAGACCATCCACTTACCCAGAGAAGTAAATAGCTTCTTTATGCAACATTTGCTCATCATCATGACTTTTAAGATGGACTCTTGAGGAGTCTCTATGTGCATTCATTACATAACATGCAACATAGGTCCATGGAGCTGCTATACATGAAATAAAAAATGCAAAGTTTTTTCTTTCAAACAGGGTGCCATGTTTCTCACAGCTGCTGATATTTCATATGGCTTCCATCCTGAAACTGCCCGAATGTCATTGGCAGCCCCAAGCTTGGTGCATTGGATCGCTTGCCGATGGCAAGACCAGCAAGCAGCAGCCTACCAAAATCTCACTTCTTAGGGAAGGGGTTGCCTCTTAGCCACTACCAGAGTCTCTGGTGAGCAGCTCACTGTGCATCTGGTGGTTATGAAATCTCATTTCATTACACTACTAATTTACAGGGAATGAAATTATAAACAAGGTGATTACTGAGCGTAATTTATGGTCCATGTAATTATATAGCTGTCAAAGTAGTGCTGGCAGCAGGATTGTGCCGAAGAAGGCTGCACTTTTGCCTGGTCTACTGAGTTTGTTAATTGTCCACAGCTGAAAATATTTTTTCGCATTGCAAGATCAGCAACCTTCCATTTGGAAAGCCCGGCTAGAGCTGGTTATAATTACCTGCCTGACTGGAAATGTTGCCTATTGGCTTTCAAGACCTTCAGGTGATGGAAAATTACTCCTCTAGGCTTTTGGTCAGGGAGAAGAGCCTGTCTATTTTCCTGTGAGGTGGCGGGGGAAGGGTGAGGAGAACCTAATGAAATAGTAGTAAGTAATAAAATACAGAGCCACAAATATTATACCTCTATTTCTGTCTAAATATCTATCTACCTATTAAATATACTCATTTATCTGTGCATAATAAAAGCAGGAGTGGTAGAAAGGTCATTTAATATTGCTATAATGAAAAATAAATAGAAACACATTCTACTTTTGCTCTTTCTCGGTTACTTAGACCTTTAATTATGGCTTTTTAAAGCACATTGGCTTATGGTTTGAGGGAGACCATGTCTGCAGATAATCAAAAGCAGGTGAAACACTCCAGACTAACTTAACCTGTTGCCAAAATAGACAGGTGAAGAACAAAGCACAGAGTGGGTCATTAAACCAAAGGTTTTGTTTACACAGTTACAATCTGACTTAATGGGCTTGTTTCCACCTTCACCACCCTCCTACCCACCCCATACAACAGAATCGCTAGTTGTTTTGCTGTTTTCATTTTGTAGATCTTGCCTGGAAAGCACAAGCACTTTTTTATATTTCTGAGTAGCTTGTGCTACAGATAATCTGAAAGTTTGAATGCATAAACAGAGGTATGTAAACTATACTGCCTCTATAAATGAATCAGAATCGCTCTTGATTATTTTTAGCTTCCTCTGTTGTGGCACATATGTCGACAATGAGCAGATGGAACTACGAGTTGTCACCTTGTCCTTTCCTGACTGCTATTTTTAGAAACAGGTCTATCCAGACCTATGCATGAGAGGTCCTCCTGAACAATTACAAAAATTATAGTATAATCACTATTTCCTTAGAACCAGGGAATAGAGAATGAAAGCGTTTGTTCCTGAAATTTGACATGTAATTATTAACTCTAATGATAGGATGTAATTGATTTTTTTCAACTTTTAAGTTTAAAAAACTATAATAAACGGTACTACTTTAAGCAGAATTTCATGTGTCTACCAGTAGGATGCAAAATTAATTTTATTGAAGTTAATTGAGTTGTGCCAAATATACCGTGTTAATTTCCTAATAGGCCATAATGTAATATAGTTACTTGATAGCAGAACAGTTAATAATTAGGAAATAATATTGTTGGAAGGGGTCCATGAGAAGGTCTGGATATAGAAAATTTGCCTTTGTCTTGAAGTTGATAAGATCATATATTACTAGAAACCAATGCACAATTTTTAGGAAGCAATTTGCCAATTTCATCAAGGTCATATGTTTCCTTAGATTTAACTTAAAGAAGCAGAGATTTATAGTCGGAAAGGTGTTTATATGCAACATTCTTTTTTAATAATAAAAAAATTAGAAATAACCTAAATTTTATTTTATGGAAGGTTATTTTAGTAAAGTATGATATATAATTAAGATATAAGTTGACGTGAAACGAGCTAGGTAAAGCACTGTATCTATATTATAATGATGAGTTAACCTTAAAACTGAGTTAACTTATGGAAAATTGAAAATAAGTGAAAAAGAGAAAAATAAAACGTAGATGAGTTAGGTTGGTAGAATTATGCATAGCCTTACTTTAAAAGTACCATTGCTAAAGAGTTATTTGTGTAAATCACATTACAGAATTATTTTAAGACAAAGCAAAATTGGTTTCCCATCCAGAACCTATTGAATTCTGAGGTTCTTAAAGATCCTCTCTGTGATGACAGAATACTGATTTCCCAGGGAGGAGCCAGACCTCTGCAACAATTTGGCAAGTTTTAGAATGGCCAGTATATCCTCAAGACTCACCTGCTTGACCTAAAGCTGTTGCCAGCTCAGATGCATTCAGGCAAAATTGAGAAAATGTCTGTACTTTCTGAAGTGCTTCATTTGTCCGTGGCTGCAGCCAAAGGGGCAGAATTTGTGAGAGGAAAGCATTAGCAGTCAGTTTGCAGGGATTGTTTGGTGAAAAGAAGTTAGTCAAAACCAGCATTTCCTCTAAGTTAATAAAAATTCACAGTAGGGAACCCTATCTAAAGAATCTCTCTTGTCTTTGTGATCTAGCGGTAGTGAAAATTCAGCTTTAGGTTTGCAGAGTTCTAATGCAAACTATGAGTTGTTCTAATCCAGACAGTGTGAGTTATTATACTAGTGGAAAGCTAAAGAAAATAGAAAGCAAATGGAAGTTAACTTCCAAGAGAAAACTATGAGATGGTGATGACGAATAATTTCCTTTGTTCTTAAATGCTAGGTAAATCTATGGACTCACATTTTATTCAATGACAATGTATCATATTTTGAGATAAAATTAATAACAGTTCTCCAACTTTTGGTATCCAACCATGCAAATCTCTACAAAGAGGGCTAATCTCAATACAAGAGAAGTCTTCAATTGATTTGACATTGCTTAATTTAATATAAATACACACACACCTTTCGGTTACTTCTCTGAATAAAAATCTCCATATATTTTCTTAATTATGCATTCTGCTCCATATTTATGAACTTCATTGGGCATGGAAAAGATGCATTGCACCTCTTTCACCTTAGACACAATTTTCTCTCTTGACACTGAGCAAGTCAAAACAGAGTTGAGTTTGGAACCACCCATGTGGACAGTGCCTCAGTGAAAACTGACACCAGCCTTTGCAGTCTAGAAAGATTAGCTATTTTATTCTGAGTGGGGCCAACCAAAAGTACGGGAAGCTAATGCTAGAAAGCTTGAATTCATCGATGGTTTACAGACAAGAAGTCTTATAGAACAAAAGTCATGAGTAAGGAGGTTGTGGGCTGTGTTGATTGATCGATTCTTATGCAAGCTTCAGCGATCTGATTTATTCAGCTCCTGGTGGCATCCTGTCAGGGTCTGTATGGCTATGGCCAGGTGGTCTCAAAGAGAGAGAGATCTGTAAGACATTTTTGGATTGTGAGACATGATGTTATTTTAAAAGCAGAAAAAGAAGAACAGAGATATATATTCATGTTTAACAGTCTTAATTCTTTTAGTATCTTAAGCAGAATTTACCTTCTGAAAACTTCTTTACAGGCAGGCCTGCAGATCCCAGGGCATGACCATATTCTAGTGCAGCTATATCTCTTTAAAAGGGCTAATTTAATAATTTTCGCTAAATGCTAAATTCTGATATATCTGGTCTGTTACAATTTGCTGTCAGTTTTACTTTTCTACTTTCTTCTCTCCCATCTTATAAACACTCACAAATATTTCTCCATCCTTGGCAAGATTTCAGCTGCAATTGCATTTCAGTAACTTCTTCAGCATTCTATTTTATCACCATAGGCTTTCCCAAACTTGAGAGTGGGATTGGCCTGCAGGGGGAAAAAATCTGATTCTTTTAACTTCTCAATCCGTAAACAGAAAAATGCAAACCAAAACGTAATCGAATTAGCTCACTTGGGTAGAAAAGAATAGAGAGCAGAAGTAGCTGAAGTCACATCACTAGACTTTTCCTATTAAAAACAAAATCCTCATCTACTTGCTGTATCTATGATCTTCCTCTCTCTCTCCAAGGGTTCTCATGAGGAAAGATCTCTTTTTATTCCCTTGAGATGATAGGTACAAATATGTATTTACACGAGGCAAGTAAAGATTTTTTTTTTTCATCTGCACCCTAGACCCGATCTCAATCTTAGGCTTTGGGGAAAATAGCCACTTTTGTCTCCTCTTTTCTCCAAAACTTGGTTATTTATGGACTGCTATGCCATTATACTTCTTAGATCTTCTCCTTCCAGTTTATTTAGGAGAGAGGTAAGATGCTATTTTAAAATCTGTTCTGGTATCTTAGGTAGAAAAAGGTGATTTGCCTCCCAGCTCTCATTTGATCTGTCCCTAATGTCTGTTGCTATAAAGCTTTTGATTGCTTTCTCTCCCATTTCCTGAGGAGGATTGGTAAAATCCTTTTAAACAAGGGGCGTTGATCTGAACATGCAGAGCATTTTAATTGAGCTGTATTTGCCACCCTATTCCTGTAAAAAAAAATTTAATGTCTCAGCTGCTAAGAAAAAGTATTTAAACCTAGACATGATTTTCATAGCAATTTAACTGGATGCATTCAATTCAATAACCAAGTAAACTGTGAAATACATGATTTGGGCAAAGCAGGTCTCCCAAAGGAAGGAAACCATTCACCAGGAACCCTGCTCAACGGGAGGTCGGCTTTGCACATGCCTTTCTGAAAGTGTTGATATTTTAAATCTCCCCTCACTTCAGGTTAATTGGCAGGGATTCCTGCATATGTCAGATGTCATGGGAAGGAATGAGAGTATTTATCACCTTATTTCCAAAAAAAATGCATGATTGTTTTAAATTTTATTTTCTTTTTAAATTTCTCTTTTATTTTTTAAAAATGTTTTCTTCCCCTTGTGTTTATCTCATTAACACAATGTTGAATTATTTCCATCTGGCAAGCTGGGGAAATTGCCTAATACTGTGGAGACCAAGCCAAAAACTAACATGATAAGTTATTTATTAGTTCTGGCCCTCTGGTTCCTTTACCCTAGTGGGTGTTGTGGAGCTAGTTATTCATTGCTTATTTGTAATCCTTTTATTTAAAGGGAAAGCAAATGCTGTTATTTCTGCATGGAAAAGAAATACTGATATGCAACCAAATAAACTAGGAATACTAGTGCCCAGGTCCACCCCCTGAAACTGGTTATAATGGGTGGAGCTATCCATTGAAATAAAAACAAAAGGAGTGCAGGTTTTATAACTGAAGATCATTACTGATAGGCAAATCTGTGGGAATATTCCTCCTGAAAGAGAGAAATCTGATAAACTGGAAATTAGCTGGAAACATTACCAGTGACCAGTACTATGTATGTAATCTGTCAGGTGTAGACAGGAAGAGAAGACATAATGAACAACATCAACGACAACAAAAGTGAGAAAAATTAATGAAGTATAATTAAGCAGGAACAATATGACTAAGAACTAATTTTCTTCTATCTTAGTGTCTTTTAGGGGAGTCCTGATGTGACAGGACAGACTGAGGATGTCAAAAGCAAATAAAATGGTGATAAATAGCTCCTTTAACTCTTTGTAAGAGTCAACATAATAAAAGCAAATGGAACACATGCACATACAGTAATAAAATATATGTGTCCTTTACATATGCATATCATGTAGCTCACCCTGTAGTACATATAAAATGGTTAAGCAATTAACTTCTCTGCATTGCTGCTGCCAGAAGATATTTTCATGGTGCTGAGTAAGAAGAGTGATGGCATTTTTATTATTGTTCTCTAAGGAAAAATAGTGAAAGAGTTTGAAAAGATCAAGAAAGATTATTAGATGATTTTTATAGCACATCCACAAAATGGGTTATCTGCATCTGTCAGTCTTTGAGACATTCCATCACTCTTTAAATTGAAGAAGACTGATATTATTGCAAATAATCTCTGTCTATAGAAATGCAAATAAATTTTGTGGTTGGAGTATAATTGACCATTCCCTATAGGAAATAACCAGCTTTGCCCCCATTTGTACATTCATTTCAGTGTTTATGATAGCGTGCGCGTGTGTGTATGTGTGTGTATGTGTGTGTTTGAATTTTCCTTTGACCAATTGTAATATTTTACTGGTTCCTTCATTAAATAGTTAAATCTATGATGTGTTAATTTTATATTTGTTAAGGATCTTAAGTTTAAGCTTTTAGCAGTTTTAACAAAAGAATCTGCTTTCATATTGCCCCTTTCTAGTACAGAGGGAGTTGGCGCAGATAGAGAACTAAGATTAGAGAACAGTGATCCTACATGGGGAAAGTAAACGGGATCTGTTTCCGAAATGATCAGGAAAACTTCAAGAAAAACTTTATACGAATCACATTGATAAAGCTCATACTCAAGGTTCCCTTTGGTTAAGTATTTGGTTAAGTAGATATTGAACTGAGGGTTCTGATATAAGGAAGTGATTCCTGAGACTTGATGAAATATGGATATGAATGGTATAGAAAACACAAGAAGATAGAAGCACACAAAATAAGAATTGAAACTTAGCCAGACAGATATATTTTTAGCTATGCTTACAATTAGTTTCTCACCAATTACTTACTGAGAGAAAAAAGTTAAAAATTTTACATTTGCGTATACCTCTTTTTATGCGTATAATAGGTCATAATTTCATAGTATCATGTCCACTACTCTCAATATATTGTCATGTTGTCAAAAAACCTAAATTAATAATTCCTCCATGAGTTATTACAGATGCTTGAATAAAATAGGCTTTTTAAAAATATGTGTTATTGTATCCTGCATTAATAAAACCTGGTAAATAGCACCTCTTTTAAAAATCTATCTCGGCAAGACATATTTATCCAGGTATGCCTCCTGTTGCATCAACAGTTAGGATATCTTTCTAAAAAAGGAAATAAAATGATTGAATACTGCAAAATTATAATATTACTCTATTTCTGTATTTTAGCTGTCAACTATATACACAGATTTTGACATGGCCAATTATTATATCTCATTATATGTTTTCAAAATGTCAATTCTTATTTCTAATTTATGTTGTCCTATCCTATTTTGTGGTTAATGGGTTGTCTTCAGACTTATGAATATGAATCGGCAATGCCATATTCAGTAAAACTGTAGGAAAGATGAATAATCTGTCTCCAGTATTTTCTTCATTTCTCATTATTAACCAGTAGTCACCCTCACTCATTGGTGCATCATATCCTCTCGCTCTCCTGTAAATACCCTCATATAAAAATCTCACCTCTGTGCCTTCATTAGTGCCATTCCTATCAATTGACTTGCCTCCTTCCTGTTCAGCATTTGAAATTCTCATTGAGATGCTAGATTCAGTTTAAGTCATTCTTCAATAATTTATTCCTTCAAACTTTACAAACAAACCTTGATATGTCGTCAAGTATTTTCATTGAATGTCTTATTCTTACTCTGGTTTCTCCACTCTACAATGTCCTTAGCAGTAAAAACTTTGTGTTTTTTCCATTGGTATTTTAGGAGATAAGGCAATGAGATTACAGTGGATGTTAAAAAAGCCTTTTAATAGAATACGAGAACTCTTAAACATTGTGTAGTCAAAATTCCTTATTTTGCTGATGAGCAAACCAAAGTTAAAGATCTGAAGTGACTTACTCACTGTTATTTAAGGCAGATGTGAAAGCCAAGAGTCAGCTGTGAGCCTTGACTCTAAGTCCAATATTCTTTCTATCATACCAGGCAGCTTCATAAATTTCTGTTTAAGAGATAAACAAAATAATTTTGATTGAGAGCCTTAATAATCTGGCTGTTGTGGAAAACACAATGCAATAGTATTTCTCTTTCAAATGCCTTTATGTTTGTTATCTATTGCTGTGTAACAAATTATCCTGAAACACAGTGACTTTAAATAACAGTTACTATGAGTCAAGTATCTGAGCACAGCTTAACTGGTCATCCCTGGCTCAGAATCTCTTGAGAGGTTTCACTTGCAGGTTCTACTGGCAAAGAGTGGGCTTACAAGCTCATTATCATGTTTGTCAGAAGGTCTTGGTCATTCACATTGTGAGCCTCTCCTCAGAGCTGTCTCACAAGGCAGTGGGCTTTTCCCAAGTGAATGATCCAAGAGAGGGAAGGCTGGGGGGAAAATGAGAAACCAAGGTGGAATCCATTACCATTTTATAAGCTGATCTTAGAACTGATTTTCTATCATTTCTGGGGTTATTGTTGTTGTTGTTGCTGTTGTTGTTAGAGGTGAATTAATAAGTTCAGCCTACATTTAAGGGGAGAATATTACACAAGAGCATATATAGTAAAGGCGAGTATCATTAGCGGTTACCTTGAAGATGGCCTACCACACCCTAGTCATAAAGAATGGGATATTTAAAGCATAGTTATTCTTGAACAACTATCTTGGTATTCTAATTTTTAGTTCCTTAGATTACTTTAGAATTGGACAAGGCATATTTCATTAATCACTCAATGATAAGTTACCAACTATACAAGTTTATCCTCATGAGACGAGGTTAGACACATGACAAAGTCTTTGATTAAAGACTGAGGATGAACAATTTGCAATTAAAATGGAAATGACAATACTTTTCATATTAAGAGGAGAAAAACCGAAAATGAAAGTTGTTACTCTGGAGCTTGTGTCCACAAGAGTAAAAATATCTTCTCAAAATGAAGTTGAAAATGTCTAGTTTAATAAATATTGGATTTAAGTTATAGAAAGAAAGCACTGGTTTATTCTAGTAAAGTACTTTTGAGGAAGTTCCACTGATATGATTAAGATAATAACAAGAAAAGATTTAATTCTAGCTGAAAGTCCCCTAAATTATCCATGGGAATGTAGGGATGATGGACACAAATGAGGTGGGGCGCTTGGCATCTCTCAGTCAGTTAAATAAAAATCTAAAAGGTTTTTCTAGCCTGAGAAAGAAATTTTGTGCACTTAAATATTATTTTTAAATTATCCGTGCACCCATTGTTAATGTGCTTTGGATTAGTATGTCATTATATAAATCAGAATTCTGTTTCAAACTAGCTCTGTGACTTTGCTCTAGTTATTTTATTGATTTGCAATTCAACTTCCTAAGGTATAAAAGTGGTATAGTAATAGTGTCTGCCTCACATTTTATTGTGAAAATTAAATGTGAAAATGATATACGTGAAAGACTTAGAGTACATTCAACATATAAGTATACTCAGAAATGTAACATGTTATTATCAATAGAATTTAAGTTGTGTTGAGTTTACAGTTTCAATGAAATTATGTTTCTATGTGTGATTGACAGTTACTGCTCAACATAGCATTCTCATTGGTTCCTATCTATAAAATATACACATAATAAACATTAGAATATAACATGATAAATGTTCTAAGGGTTCTATAGACTTTATTTTTAATATGTATGACAACAATAACAGCTAACTTTTTTTTTCCTGTGGGTAATGATCTTTTTTTATATTCCTTATTTCATGTTATCTGCAGGCAACATACGAGTCAAATAAAATTATTGTCCCTTTCTATGATCTGGAAACTGAAACTTCCAAGATCAGATAACATGCATGAGAACACACACTTTCTATGCAAAGACATAGGCCGAGAGAATACACAATATAGAAGAATTGTCATCTGATACCTAGATGACAAATAGACTGAATTATTAGAGCAGAGCAGCTCCTTAAGAATATTTGCACCCATGTGCTATGACAAAGACTCCTGGAGTTAGAGAAACATTGTTGAACAGACTTTGCATTGCTAAAAATTACTGAAAACATGAAATTTTGTAGGTTTCAGAAAGGCTGGGAATCCTCTGTCATTGGTATAAAGACCCTCATAAAAGTCGTCCCCGTATAGAAACAGATGGCATTCATTGGTCACAAGCGATGTGAGGGGTAGGAAAAAGGACTGCAGAAAGGAAGACGAGGGTATGAATACTATTGGAATGAATATATTTTCCTCAGCCATAGGACTCAAAAGCATTTGATAAAGAGGGATTAAATTCAGTGTGTATGATTTACAATTTAATAACTGTCATTTGTCATCTAATTTGAGTGTGTCTGCTTATGTTTAGAAAAGTAGTTTGTGTATCTGAACTTTGCATAATTTATTCAGAATCAGTCATTTCACCTTATTCTTTCTGTTGCCACATTTCATTAAAAGAAATCTTTCCCATGTCCTTAAAAATATATATTTGTTTATTCTGGAAGTAATTTTCAATCGTTATATGGTGCCCAGAATAAGAAGACCTAATCAGAGGGCCAAAACATTTCCACAAGAAATAAACAGGAATACTTCTTAGGGAGGTGATACTTCGTCACCATAGTAGATCTACTCATTGGACATTCTTGTTAATCTCCCATCCCATTTGAAGGGCTCTGAATCACTGCTTTACATGCAAGGGCATGTAAATAAAACATGCTGCCTTCTGGCATACCAAACATTAAAAAAGCAATTCCATCAGAGTAATTAGGTATACTTGTCGGAAAATACATGAGCTTAGGTCTTTATCGATGGTGTTTACTGCCCTGTACCATGCCCCTGCTTGGGAACTTGGGCTCATCTCAGTTCTTGGACCCAATACCACAGAAGCAAAGGGTATTCTTATAGAATCCTCTTGTAGTCTCTTCCTTATTTTTTGCAGTCATATGAGCCTTACCTCTAATATACTCAGATAGTGGTTTTCCATCCCACTTTTTGCTGATAACCAAGTCCAAATTTGACTTACTTAGGTCTTGGTCCTAGAGAGCAGTATGATCTATTAAATTGGATCAATGTTTACCTTTTCTTATCTCATTCATCACCCCCCACCTCAATATTAGATCAGTCATGCATTGGAGTTTTACTACCTTCACTCCTTGGACCTTAGAGTTTTCTTGTCTACTACTTACTCCAGAATCCATTTCACCTCTCCTACCTCCCCCTACATATCTCTCACAAGGAGCCATACCTTATTCTGCACTCTAGTCTATTGGCCATTACTGGGGCAGCCTGCTTACCTTCTAAAAGAATAATCCTTTCCCCTGGATTGGACCCAACCTTCATTACCTCTGACCAATATTTTGTCATCTCTCTTATTTCCTAATAACTGACTCCAAATGTGCTCTGTGTAGCTGAGTATGTCAATTAAGATAATTTCCAGAATTAGCATTGACAAATTTTCACTCTATCCCACACAGGGCTTAAATTAATACTGTTCTGGAGCTAACTGCGGTGGCCATTCACCCTAAGTCCGTAGTTTATTTCAGGGTCTATTCTTGGTGTTGTACATTCTATGGTTTCAACAAATATGTAATGGAATGTATATATAATTATAGTATCATACAGAGTATTTTCATTGTCTAAATATATTTTATCTTATGTTTCTTATTTGTCTTTCTGACTCTCTAACCACATTATAAAATCCTCAAAAATAAGAACTGAGACTTATTTTGTTTAGGTATCCCCAGGGCTTTGTATTATGTCCAGCACATAGTAGGCAATAAGTAAATGTTTGCTGATAAGTAAATAAAGATAAATTTTCTTTTATTTTTAAAAGCAATATGAGAGTTATGATTCAAAATCAGTACAAGGTCATTTTCACAGTATTGCTATCCTTTCCCCCCTTTAAAGTATTCAGGTAAATATTACCTTCTAGGTGATAAAATCAATCATAGTTTTTAAATTTATGGGAAGGACTTTTTGAGTAAAACGACATTATTTCAAACAGTGCTTATTGAAATAATTGATTCAAAGTGCAGGTTGTTAAATTACATTCATATAATGTTGAAAATAAGATATTTTTTAAGGCTTATTGACTCAAAGCTATTATCTTTGATGATGATCTTTCCACTCCCATTGCCTGAATACTAAAAAGCCCTTTGTATATATTACTTTTGGGAGAATTACTAATACAATTTCTGGTTTGTAATATAAAGTACTCTAATTATAATTTAATGCCTCTTATTGATTGTTTGGGACTTTGCCTGCAATTATATATTCAATACACTCACATTTTCTATGAATTGTAAGAGACTGAGACTTATTTAAAGTGTATTTGGTTCAATTGCCCTATAAAGATTCTTTGTCTTTTCATAAAAATATGTAAAATTTCACCTGAAATTTGACATTAAAATTTAAAATGAGAAAGCAAAGTAGGAAGAAAGCTATTGCCCTTAAGCAGTTTGACTTCTTGCTTGGAAAACAAGCAGAAATCAGCAACAGAAAAGCATGTGGTTCCTTGCAACTAGATACTGCACTTAAAAACCCTGAGTTTAAAAACCTGTTGCTGACAATTTTTTAATTGTATAATCTTGGCAAATTACTTATCCTCTCTGAACCCCAGGCTTTTCATCTATAAATTGGGACATTACTAGCTACAGGTAATGACAAACTAAAAGAACTGAAAGAGATAATAAAATGCTTTTGGCTCAGTAGACTACAAAGTTGTTGACTTTCAAAACAGTTTAAGAAGAGTTTCTTGGACTGTGAATATTTAATTAAGGACTTGTGGGAAAACAAATAGTTACTGACTCTGTGTGAGGTCTGAGAACTATTCCCTCTATTTCTTTTAGGCGACTTTCCAGCCTTGGTTATCTTCTTATATACATATACTGATTGGTATTTAGTTAAAAAAAAAAATTGAGAAGCAGCTATTCAAAGCTCTCCTATATTGCTTTCTCCTTCCTGGTATTCTTCCTTGAAAACTCCACCTGACTTAGCCTCCTCAGACTCCTGGTTCCTTTTCTCAACTGAGTGAGACCACTAGGCTCCTTCTGGATTGCAACTTGTAAACCCACTCTAGGCAGTAATTTGGGGCAATAAATTGATTTCACTTTATTTTCCTTATCTCAGAATTCACTGTCCTGTGAAGCCTGATGCCCAACATCTGAAAAACATTGTTCTATGTATTTTGTTTAGTTAATTTAGTTATTTCAAGCCTTTTGTATAAATTTGGTTCCTTTACTCCATCTTGGCTTGATGAGAAAGTACCCAGATACAAGATAGAGGATTCTCTATCAGCTTGGATTTCTGAGTGACTTTGTGGAGCATGGTCTTCTCTAGCCATACCCTACTAACTTGTTGTGAATATGTTCTGTGAGCAAGAAATGAAATTTGTTTTGTTAATGAGTCAATGAGTTTAATTCGTTAAGCAACATAAATTACTCTGTCCTGCTTAATGTACGTGCTGTGGGAAAATGGCATTGATTGCGGGTGCATCACTTCTCACCGTCCTTTTAGATATAGGAAAAGTAATGGGAAGGAATATGATGAGTCTCTCTCTCTCTCTTTTTTTTGCTTCCCTAAATCCAAATGCTCTCCAAATGTTGTCAATTTTTTTTCTGATGTTTCAAAAACATCACATTAACTTTTCTATAAGAGACCTTACTAAATGTAGTAAAATATCCCCCACTGTTTTCTATCTTTTTATTCTCATCATCTCACTCTCAAAAAGAAATACTAAGTTCTCAGGAACATATTCAGACTAAGTAATACTATAAACCCACCTTAACTAAGAACTAAGAACTAAGCCTTGAGAAAATTAAGCAAATTTACCAGGAACCTAAATGCTTTTCAGCTCAAAGGTTAATTCAATTTATTGAAGATAACAAAATCTAGAATCTTAATAATGTACCCATAATGTACAAGAAAAAATTACACCCGGGAGTAAGAAAATTGATCCAATATCATGAGGAAAAAGTCAGTAGAAATATAGCTAAATGTGACATGGATCGTGATATTCATGGACAGAACTTAAATTTAATTATTTTAAATATTTTCCAAGAATTTAAAGGAAAAAAATGGGCACAATAAATGTTCATATGGAGAAACTAGCCAGGAAGTAAAGCATTATTCAAAATAATCAGATAAAATATAAATATAATACAAATATAAGTGAATATAAAGTACTTAGTGCCTAACATTTAGTTAGTACTACCTAAGTGTTTGCAAAATGTAAATATCCAGTTGTTTTTTCTGTTACTCATCAAAATAATCAGACCCAATACTTACACTTAATAAACATATGTTCTATATTCAGCTTTGGTCTATTTCTCTTTGTTATGTGGTCTTTATGAAAAAAAATATTTTTAAGACCTAGTTTTAAGAGCTTTCTGCTTCATAAAGAAGCTATCAACTAATCTTTTTTTTCTATAAACCATTATTATTAGCCATAATGCATTGTCCAGAATTTGTTCATTCAATGATTCATCCAACATGTATTTATTGATTACCTACTAATGCCAGGCACAGTGTCAGAAATGGGAGATGCTGCAGGTGACAGGGCTGGCTGCTCTTATGTTGCTTACATTCTACTGAGGGAAAGAAAAACAAATATGTGCATAAAGTAATTAATGTTTTTTGAATTCACAATGGAAATAAGAAGAATAAAACAAGTGGATGTGCTTTAGCCCAGTAGGAAGAGCTGAGAGCTATTTTATATTGGGTCATTAGAAAAGTCCTCTCTGTGACATTTCAGCTGTGACTTGAATACTACGAGGAGGCAGCATATGAAGACCTAGCGGGGGAAAAACCTATTGGAGCTAATTCCTCTTATCAGTCAGGTTTCAGTTAGGAAAACAGAAAACATCCTAGTTATTTTAATAATTAAAAGTTAATTTTGAAATTTGTTTCACCATGTGGTAGAAGACTAACCAGGCAAAAAGCGATTGCTGTATTAAACACAGAGATAGTTACTGAAGGAATCAACTTCTACTTGGACTGTAGGCACCAAAGGAATAGTGTTCTTAATAAGTTCCATGTGTGGAAAAGGAGTACTATATGGCTGGGGCTCAGATCCTGAAGAGAGGGTACTTTATGGCTGGTATTGGTCTCTCTGAGGGACATAACAAAGCTGGTTCTGGAAATACAGATATACCTTGGAAACTAGAACCAACTGCCACTGCCCGGGAAAGAAGTGTTACCAGGGTGACACTGATAACAAGTGTAAGCAAGCAGAAAGAATCTTTTCTTCCTTATTTAGCTTTTCATTCTCCTTCTTGCACTCTGCATAAGCATAACCTAACTGAGATCCAGCAAGTAAAGTAGTGTGATTTGAATAGTCCCAACTCAAGCTGAGAAAAGGTACCCTAAAAACCAGGACTGGGCAGAAGTAGAGTGAACATAAGGGAACTTGTATGAAACAGGTACTGTTGTAGGTAATTTACAGAGTATAGATTTTATTCTTTAATTAAAGATGTGATAGGAAGATAACCAAGAGTCCTAACTATAGAAGGAGATTTGATTTGCATATAGAAAAATATTAAGTTGCTATGTGAATAGTAGGTTGGAAAGTCTTAAGAGAAAAATCAAGAGGATCTGTTTTGGAGGCAATTTAAGTAGTCTGGGTGGGAGACTCAACATCTTCTCTTACCTGGTTTATTAAGAGAGCTCTTAAATGTTTTTCTTGCTTCCATTGCATTACTGCAGTGCAGCTAGAGTAAGAGTTGAGTTTATTTTACATTAAGGAGACAGTATCATTCTGCAGGGATACAAAAGCTTTCTATTACACTTAGAATAAAAACGGAATACCTTACCTTGTCTCTTAAGGCCATACACACTCTACCTTCTGCCTGCCCCTCTAAGGTCAGCTCCTCCCAGCCCTTCTTGCTCACTTAATTGCAGCCTTGCTAGCTTTCATGAAATTCCTCTAATACCCTGCAATCAGTCCAGCCTCCAGATGTTCAATGTTCACTGTTCCATCTGCCCATAATGCATTGCCCCTGAATTCTGTTGACTTGTTCCCGTCATTGAAATTTCTGGTCAAATGATACCCCCTCAAAGAGGTCTTCTCTGATCCCTTTGTATAACATTGTCTCTTTCCACATAACCCGCCTCCCTTTGACTTACTTTAATATTCTTTAAGGTGTTTATTATTATTTGAAATTTTCATGATTTGCTTTCTTGTTAAAGTTGAATGTCCCCCAGTGGACTATAACACTCTAAATCAGGTTTGTTTTGTTTTGTTTTGTTTTTTTCACTACTGTAACCCCAGTGGTTGCAATAGCTACCAGTACATATGACATATTCAAGACAATTTTTTACATAAATATATTCAAGTAGATATTCTTTTCATTATATGATATAGATTCTAGCTAGTGACAGAGCTGAAATAAAACCTAAGTTCCCTTCATTTCCCTTAATTATATTCCATAAGCAAATTATCACAATTTGTAATTGTATATGCAATTATTCTTTGTGAGATGTTTATGAAATCTACAAGTAAAAGGAAACTATTTTGTTCACCAACGTATCCTCCTTAGTTTTCACAATTCCTGAAATGTAGTATATGTTTAATAAATATTTGCTGAATACATGAGTGAATAAATTCAAGAATTTATATGTAAAAATTTGATATTTATAAATTTGTAGGGTAACAAACAAACAAAAAACAAATTAGAATGAATTCCCTAAGCCACTCTCCACAGATGGCCTTGTTTCTCTAAAGCTTGCTATGAATATATTGCCCTCTCTTGGTCCACTTCAGATTAAATTAGAAAAGGCACACTATATCTATCCCATTATTATGTAAATTAGACTCTAAAGGGATCTATACTCAAAGATAACTATGTAACCAAAATTTACCAATAGGGGCTTTTTGGATTTGTGGATGAAACTCTCTTTGCAATGTACCCAGTAATAAGGCTGTATGTGACAGAACAATTGTAACTAAACCTATTGTGTGTATCTTTCAGCCTGCATGATTTTTAAAGTACTTTCAGGTTTAAAAATAAAAGGACCTTGACCACAGTTTCACTATTAAAGATTGTCACAATAATACAAAAAATCCCTAGGCACCTGGCTATTAGCACAACGAGCTACTCATTTGAAACATCGTTGTTTGCTTTTCACAGCACCAGTCTAACTGGCAACAATCAAATAATCAGTTTTACAGAGGTGACTTTTTATAGATATGGATATATGTGAGCACTGTGAGTGGAAGTGGAGACGGGGAGGGAAAGAAAGCTTGGAGCTTTTGTGTATTCAGAGTGCTATACTCTCTACCCAAAGGAAAAGTAGTATTTAGTTCTACCCCTTCATTTCTCTGTGCAATAATGTGACCTGCATTAATGGTGGTCTCAGAAGGGAAAGATGAGAGAAAACAATAGTGGAAGGAGCAATTTAGGAATAAAATAATTTGCATTTGTA
>NW_006443570.1:7531348-7554681 GCF_000325575.1 Pteropus alecto
CCAGCTAAGTAACCAAGCACTTGCCTAATAATCATTTTCTTGAATAAGGTCATTGTGTTTTTGGCATCACTGGTATTTTCTGAATTCCTCTCTCCCAACAGAACGACCTACCCCTTCATGCATTCAGTTCCCTACAAATTCTTCCTCTCCTCTCCCTTTACCACAATCTAGTCTGGGATAGATAAGTTAATTATAGAAATTCAGAGTGTGAAGAAATCCTTAAGGATTTGCTGATTCAAAATTTTGTCTGCGGCTGGAACTCCTCTTAATTTCTAAGTAATAATAAAGGACAGAAACTCTATAAAATAGTTTTTTATTTGTGTAACTCATAAAATATATAGATTTCTGAGGTTTGACGCAGACGTTCTGATAAATAGATGCCATTTCTGAGGCTGGAATCAGGAATGCATTTTTAGCAAGCAGTCCAAGTAATAGATACTTCTCAATGGTTTTCATTCTATTTATTAACTGTTTTCATGTTATTGAAGTTACAAATATTTTAAACATTTGAAAAGTCAAGAAATAATTCAAAAGAGCTGTTATTATATACAATATCCAGACTAAGCGCAAGCCTCATTTTTTGTTGTTGTTAGTTTGTTTGTTTTGGCCATATATGAATCAGACAAATTTTAAACAAAATTTTACAGATACATTTAAAACCTCATGACCAATTTAAGATTTTTCTATCCTCCCTTGAGCAAACTAGTACCCCAAGTTCTGGTACATTTTATATTTGAATATTTCTTTATAAATGTTATATTCAAGTGTAACATCATACACAGAATTTCAGAAAGCATGAGTATAGACCCTGATGAATTTTACATAACAATCTGCTTTGTAATCAGCACCTGGCCAAGAAACTAGAACATTCCCAGCCCCTCTTGCAGGCCCTCTCCTGAGGTTCAGTTCCCTGGTGTCCCAGTGATACCTTGAGGCCTTTACTCCTAAGCCTTTCATGAAAGGATTTTAAATTTGCCCTTTTGTTCACTCGTTTCCCCAGTATAGTAAGACACCCAATAGACCTGCTCTGCTTTTCAGCAATATTCTGCTTGGCTTCTTATTCTTTTCAGCATTTTATGTTTAATATTTGTCCAGTGATTCAAATGGAAAACAATGTTTAATGTTCTCATTTGTTTATATCATGTATTTAGTCTGGGATCTGTTCTCAAATTCTGACTGTCTAAGACCCTCTACCATGTCAATACAAGATTCTTTTTATATATTTATAATATATATAAACATTGTATATATCATGTATATATGACCTTCCTCCTGCCCAATTTCCTCTATTATTAACATCATGCATTAGTGTGGTACTTTCGTTGTAATTAAGGAGTTAGAAATGATAAAACATTATTAAGTAAAGTCCATAGTTTACATTAGGGTTCACTCTTTATGTTAAACATTTTATGAGTTTTAACAAATGAGCAATAACATGTATATACCAATACAGTATCATACAGAAGAGTTTCATTGCTTTAAAAATCTTCTGTGTCCCATCTATTCACAGCCCTTCTCACCCAAATCCCTGGCAACCACTGATCCTTTTACCATCTCTGAAGTTTTGCTTTTTCCAGGATGTTAAACAGAGTTAGACAGTATGTAGCCTTTCTAGATTGGCTTCTTTCACTTAGTAATATGTATTTAGGGTTCCTCTGTATCTTTTTGTAGTTTGATAGTTTCTTTTCATTGATGAATAATATTGTATTATATGTATATACCTTAGTTTATTTATCCATTCACCTAAAGTCATCTTGGTTGCTTCAAAGTTTTGACAATTATGAATAACATTCATATGTAGGTTTTTGTCTGGATATGTTTTCAATATATTTGGGTAAATATCAAGAAGATTGCTGGACCATATGCTATGATTATATTTAGTTTTTTAAGATATTACCAGTCTTCCTAAGTGGCTGTACGATTTTGCATTCTCATTAGCAACGAATGAGACTTCCTGTTTCTCCACATCCTTACCAGCATTTGGTGTTCTCAACGTTTTGAATTTTGGCCTTTCTAATAGGTATAATGGTATCTCAATGTTTGTTTGTTTGTTTTAATTTTTAATTCCCTAATGACATATGATGTGGAACATTTTTATATGCTTATTTCCTGTCTATATATCTTCTTTGGTGAGGTGTCTGTTCAGATATTGTGTCTATTTCTTTTTAATCTGCTTGTCTTCTTAGTATTGAGTTTTAAGACTTCCTTGTGTATTGTGGATAACAGCCCTTTATCAGATAGGTCTTTTGAAAATATTTCTCCCAGTTTGTAACTTACCTTGTCATTCTCTTGACACTACTTTTCACAGAGCAGATGTCTGAAATTTAATGAAGCCCAAATTATCTTTTATTTTTCTTCATGAATCATGCTTTTGTTGTTTTATCTAAGAAATTGCAGAACCCATCACCTAGATTCTCTTTTATGTTACATTCTAGGAATTGTATAGTTTGTTATTTTACGTTTCTATTTGTGACCCATTTTGAGTTAATTTTTGTGAAAGGTGTAAGGTGTGTGTGGGTTCATTTTGTTTTGTTTTGTTTTGCATGTGGATATCTAGTTGTTCTAGCATTGTTTGTTGAAAGACTATTCTTCTTAAATGAATTACCATTACTCCTTTGTCAAAGACCAATTTACTATATTTGTGGAGTCTGTTTCTGGACTCTCTATTCCATTCCTTTGATCTATTTGTCTACTTTTCACCAATGTTATATTGTCTTGATTACTGAAGCTTTAGGTCATTTAATGTTAGTCCTCTGACTTTGTTCTTCCCTTTAGATATCGTGTTGGTGATTCTCGGTCTTTTGGCTTCCCACATAAACTTTAGAATCACAAAATACTTTGCTGGGATTCTGATTGGTATTACATTGACTCTATAGATCAAGTTGAGAAGACCTGACATCTTAACAACATTGAGTCTTTTTAGACGTGATCATGTAATATCACTCCATTTATTTAAATCTTCTTTGATTTCTCCCATTAGACCTTTAAATTATAACCAACTGTTTTGGTTGTTCCCAGCAGGATCATTGGTCTATCTAAAGCCTTTCCATTACAGCTGGAAGTGGATTATCCTTCCAGATGATACTTAAAGTCTCTAAAGCTTGAGAGCTATTGTAATGAAGAAATAGATTTGAATTTAATATAAAGAACCACATTTCAGGGTTGAGAATGAATTTAAGTCAAGAGTAGACATAAAATTGAATGCTCTCAAGATTTAAGACATGAGCTCAAATTCTTGGTCTAATATTTACTATAAATCCTAGACCAGTTATTTGATGTCTGTGAGCATCAGGTTCCTTAACCTACACCCTAAGGATATAAACATTATCAGTTTGAAATTGTTTGATTAGAATTAAATAGTATAGCACACTTAAATTGCCTAATAAATGTTATTGTTAAATAATATAGCTTGTCATTGATTATGGATTTTAATAAATAAGGCATTTTTCATTGTGGATTTTTATAAAGCAAGCATAAATAAAGAAATGAGAATATACTTTTTAAACAGCATTCCTTTGCCCAAGAGATCTGATATTATGTCAGGGATACAGAAATTTTTCTGTCCACCCACTACGATGAGCTCTGAAGAAATGGCAAGAAGACTCCGCAAATATCACAACCAGACATTGACTCATTTCAGGAGGCCTACTACTCATAAAACTACACGTATCCCAAATCATGCTACCTCCACTATTCTTCAAAACTCTCTTCTGGTCTTCAAGAAGTAGGGTAATATGGCAACTTTTAATGCCATCATCAAATTATAAAACATGTAATAATTGTGACTCTCCACCTGTACTCAGCTTCCAGTGCTGGTAAATACATTTTGTATTAGAAATATCTCTGGAAACCAACACACGTTGGCATTTTCACTGCTTTAACCTTAGACTACCATCACATTTTTACCTACTACTTTTCTAACAGCTCTGCCTCATATATCTTTTCCCATTATAAGATATCTTTTTCACTGTTGTTCAGTAGAGATTTAAAGTTATATAAGATGTGAAAATAAACATTTTATTCTTCACCTAAAACTATTTAATTATCTCCTACCACCTATCTAAGTTCTCACATATCCTACTTCAAAATTACCTGGACTAAATTTCAGAGTGATATTCTTTAGTCGCAGCCCAGGACAGTGGCCAGTTTATCCTGATTTTAGCACTGAAGTTCTTGCATCCCAGGAAAACCCTTATTCCCAGAAAAACTAGCATGACTCGTCATCCTAGATATCCTGAATCAAAAATTTAAGCAAAACTGTTTCCTTCTTTTGCTTAAATATCATGAAAAAATGCGTATATAAAACAATTCTCAAATTTAGTGCTGCTTTTCAAGCATTATCTTGGCTTAACATTCCAGCAAGCAAGATTTGGATGTATCATATTTTTAGGACATAGCTAAAAATATGTTAAATCCCCTGGAGAGCCCTTAATGGATATTTACTTTAAGATTTTTCTCATAAGATATTTGCTCATAAGCTATGTATTGGTCTTGCAAAAATAATTTGAGGATTTGGAAACCAAAAGAAGTGATTAAGTCAAATCGAATTCAGCAATGTCTTCATAGTGTTTTAGATAATAGTCATTTTCCTATAACATATAAGATCTCCATTCATAATGGCTCTTAATAATATGAATAAATAACCACTGAATGGATTACTAAAGTAGAAATAGTCAAAATTTAGTTGAATATTTCAGTTGAATAATTTAACAAACATTTTTATGTGTGTTTTTTCCTTATTTACTTTTTTTTAAATTTTGTTTTGAGCATTAGGAATACTATGATGACTCTACTATGGAGCTTGTTGTGAGGAATAATGGAAGAGAGACACTCTCAAACACATGAAACCCATATTTCTCCAGAATAACAACAAAGGTAAGTGAACACTTTTCAGTTTGGTTTTGTTTCACCATTGAAACCTTGCTTTCTCTTGGTACCTAAATCAAGCATGACTATGTAATGTGTCATCCAAACTGGAACACATTCATAACGAGAGCTACTGGACACACACACACACACACACACACACACACACACACACACACAGATGTATTCATAAAATATTTAGTCAAATGACGTTATTATACTGGTGAATTTTAAAATAGTTCTTTTACAAAAATATTTTCAAAAACCAAATTCTTCCTAAAATTTAAATACTTCTGTATATTAAATACTATGGTGATTATCTAAATTAAATATCCCTATATATTAAACATTTTATCAGTTATCTATTTATTAACATAAACTAGAAACTTATTCTGATATATGTTAATAAACTTAAATTTGCTCCTTAGCTATATCTGTCAAAACTGTGACTGGATTGTTTTCCTGAAAGATATTTTTCTTTCAATATAATAGTTAAAAAATTACTTTCACAAAATTTATTCTGATTGATTTCAAACTTGAATTTTTAAATAGTATACAATTGACTCCTGTCTATAAGAAGACAATACTATTTTTAATTCATTCTCTACAAATGTTGAGATACCACAGGAAATTCTGTAAAGTGGAAGATAGTCTCAATTCTAACATTGTGTTTCAAACTATTTAAATATCTCAGCCCAAATATTTTCACATGTACTGCCTTTTGTATCCCTTCTGAAACTTTTCTTCAAGTATTTTTACACAAGTAACTTTTTAAGTAAACTGCCTCTATATCTAATATATTGGCTCTTTCACAAATATAAAAAGCTTCAATATCATAGACCCAGTTCATTTTAACTGAACAATAAATGTGTCCAAATAAAAATAGTAGCCCCATGAAGGAATCAGAGAATCTAAAGTTTTTTTTATAAATAGAAATATCTCAAAGCAAATTTTTAGAATAGCAAAATTTAAACTTTCATATCATTTGATCACTTTATTATTTAACTCATCTAGGTCTTTGTTCATATTTATAGTAATAAATTTTAATTAATTGCTCTTTTAAAAGTACTTATTGTAATTGGAATTGGCTAAAAGTTTTAATAGCTGATTTAAAATTTTTTCCATTCATTGACTAGTTTGTAAATTTCTACTGATTTTGAGCTAAATGCCATCAAACCTTAGAAATTTAACTTACAAAAACATCTAAGATCATTTGTTATGAAGTAGTTATTCAAAGTGTCAAGCTAAAACATTTCAAAAATCTAATTAATTATGTGAGAAAAAGAGAAAGCACGTTTATATCTATTATGCTTAGAATGTTTTTGGTTTGTTTTATTCAATATCATTGCAGTACAAAAATTATATAGTTCAGCTATTCTAACTCTGTGTATGATTATCTAAGTACAAATATACATTTGCAATTTTAATAAGCATAGATTATATTTTGATTTCAACTAGAAGAATGCCTCAGCTTATTTGGATATTATTAATGAATTAATTGTGCCTGACAACCTATTCCAAGTACGTGTTTATCAATTAAAAAAAAACACAACACTTTTTTACCGTGATATTATGCTATACTAAAATTTGCATCCACATTATCACTGCAAACACAAAGATTAAAGTTTTTTATCTTTAATGTTGGAAAATTTAACATATTTTTACAAGAACATTCACAGTAATATCTCATACTCTAGCTTCAATAAAATAAACTTTATAAAACTTTATTTTGGATGAAAAATTGAATTGTATTAAGATACAGAACCATTATTGGAATTATCTAATTTTCTATTTGAAGCATCTCTGTTGATAAAAATTGGCATCATTACTGATTAAAAAAATAAATGAGTGAAATTAATTTTGGCTAGTTATTTATTCTAAATGTAAAGTCACACCTCAGAGGTTGATATATAAATATGTTTTTAGCAACTGCAAATATTAAAGCATTGTCTTCTGAAACAGTCTTATTTAGTAACTAAGAACATTTGAAATATATGCTCATACTTCTTTAGCAGATTTGTTTCTTCTGCTTTTCATGTCCTATGATTGATATTTCTGTGAGTCCTATGGAAGATCATAAATATTAAATATTTTGTGTATATTGTGAGTTCATTGTTTATGCTATTAAAATAGAAATTCAGTACTTATTTATTAAAAATGAACTATAATTTTCTAGCTTATTCTAAATTTATTACAAAATTGAAAAATATTCAAAACTAAAATATAAATAAAAAGTTGTAGATTTACATTATAATGTCATAGGTTTATATCAGACAGGCTAAAACCACACAGCAAAAATATTTGCTAACTAATATGTCTTATAGCTGATCAGCTCAGTCTCTCTTTCTCGGCACAAATTTTCTCACATTTTCCACGATGGCCTGTTGAATGATGGCCTGGTGGCTTCATGCATTTCAGGCCACCATGGCATGAGCCTTGAAACAACTTGTTGTTCCTACTTGTTGGTAGGAACAGCAGCATCAAATACCTCTTCTCCCACTGCTCAATGTGGGAATACGTTAGCTGTCCCTAACCGTGTGTTTCTGAGCACATTCACTATATTAAAGGGTTTCTTGCACTCTGTACTTAAAAGGAAGGTGTGAATTACCTTAGGTATGGCATGAATTATTGCTAGTAAACTTTTAGATTTAACCACATGTTAAATTAAAAACTATTTTTATTGTACATTTATTTCACATGATAATATATGAGACCAGAGCACAAATTAAAAATTCAACGAAGACTTTTACCAATTACATCCCAGCTTATTTTCATGCAATTAAAGTCACATTTAATAAAAAAATGAGATATCCAGGGCAACTGCTAAACCAGATGTAACTTGGGACAGCAGTGAAGAATGGGATACGTAGTTACCATATCCTTGACCCACCACAACATCACTTATTAAGGAGTAGCTCACCTAGGTCCCTTAAATCATAAATGACATTTCCTTGTACTTTATGTGATGATTCTCCAGTTTCAGAGCTAACTCTTCCTGGTCACATGTCCTTTACTTCTTGTATTGGCATCAATTCTCTTGTAGCAATTTCTGCTACTGTCATTCCTTCTTAATGGTGTCTATTTTGACATTGCTATGAGCAATCTTCTCTAGTTGCCAAGTTTAAGTGAAAAATACATACTTTTCTCCCAATTATGCTAAACTTTATTATTAGACTGGAAAGCAGGGCAGACTCTTGCTTTATTTTTGCACATTTATTCAGTTCGTTATATTTCTCCTATCTTTAATAATCTGACATAATTTCCCTGGAGACATAAATCAGGAGATCATTTGAATGATTCCACTTCTTATTTTCAACCTGAATTCTCATGTACTTGCTTTGGGATAAATACCTTCTTTTACATGAACCCTGCCTGGAGATTAAGAGTTAGCCTAAAAAAAAATTAAAAAATTAAAAAAAAAAAAAAGTTAGCCAATGTTTTCTGACTTCTTAAGTCATCACCCTGTACATCTTAGCCTGGACCCTCCAATAAGATCAATTGATGACTTTCGTAAATCAAATCTCAGGAGGGCAGACAAACATCATTTAACACAGACTACAAAATTTAGGTTGTTGAATTTACATAGATTACATAGTTTAGATTGTTGACCTGGAAACATCTAAACATAAATAATGACAGTTCAATATTAAAATGTTGTAACTCATGTTTCTGTTTCAATGAGAATATGATGAGTGAGACAAAGTTATATAGAAAAGGTGAAATTTGAGGTAGATCATGATAGATGAATCAGAATTACTTAAACAGATAGAGGAAGGAAGGACATTTTGAGTGGAGAAAAACTACATTTCAATGAATTGATATGTGAAAGTTTCACTTATTTGAAAATTAATGAATGTTTCTGGAAGACAGAATGAAGTGTTTTTGGCAGAAAGTACAGGAGTTAAGATGTCAAAGACATTGCTACACTAAGAAATCTGGACTTCATTTGGTTGAAGTAACAGGCAGACACAGGTTTGTTAAATAGAGGAATAGAATATAGAAATTTATAGAGTAATAACTTTTATAGCATTTTAGTTAATGGGTAGAAAAGGGAATAAATCAGAAGCAGATAATCTTACTAGGAAACAAATGAAATGTTCTAAAAGATAGGCTTATATTATAATTATAGATTTTTAGGTGCCTAAGATTCTGATTCAGGAGCCTAGCTATACGTATTTCTAATAGGAATGGTCAGTTGTTTAACTGGTCAGACGTTCGGAAAACTACATAAACATCCTCACAATAATTTGGGTGAGAAGACCCAGCTATCAATCACTTTGTTTTTATTTTTTAGAAGACAGTAAAATGAATCAGGATCTAGTGTCAGGGAAGGGTAGCAAGATAATTTTTGTCTAGAAAGAAATGAAACAACTAGGTCAACACCTACAACAGTCGATAATCAAGTGGTCCTAATTCTGTGTCAATAAACAGCAGAATTTGCCCTGACATCCCTCTTGTGAAAGCTTTAAGGAAGTAAATGGGTAGATTTAACATTTTTTGACCTGGAATACACTAACATAATATCAAAGGAACGTGGGGGATTTATCCTCCCTCGCATCATGAAGAACTAAATTGATGAGAGAAAGTTTCAAGGATAGGTCAGTAGCAAATAAACTGACCCTTTCCAAAAAAGATATCTCCCTTTTATTGTAAGAAAGGCAAAATTAGCATCTGTGGAGAAGAGATTTTTCTGGTGACAGGTAAGATGTAGGTTTCAGTTATTTGATTGCAATGTTTAATTGACCCTTATTTTAACCCCAGAAGGCAGATTAATATAACAATGATGTACAACAATAATGATAATATTAATAAGAACCTAAGTAGATAAAGTGGTTAATATGTGCCCCAAACTCTTCTTTTTAAAAAGCATTTTCCAATTCAATTTTTTATAACTTTGTGAGTAAATAACTCATAATCTTCATTTTACTGTGGAACATATTGATGCTAAAACAGGTTACTGACACTAACCAAGTTTTTGGTTAAGTAGTTTAGAGGTTTTTTTTTTTTTTTTTAAACTAAATCTAACAATACTATTAGTCGTTATGCTATACTCTGTCTCCTCTATCCTAATGACCTGGGTTTACTCTTCTGACCTATTTAAATATTTTAAAGTAATGATTAGGCCAGCTGAGACTATGAGCTCTCCAGGGAAAATCAAAGCAATCCTTAAATGTGTATTTAATTCTCAAACATATGGGGCTTTACTAGAGTCTTTATGCTCTTCTTTTATAGCTTAAATCCACTATGACCCAAAAACTACATTATATGGTGTCAGGCCTTTGAAATTTGTTGCACCAGTATAGGGACAATGCGGAGAAATGTTTGTATGCTTAAAATGACTATTTAAATTGCTGTTGCCAATTGCTGTGTGTATGTATCAATTAGATCAACTTTGGTATGATCAAGTCATCTATAAAATTTTTGTATGTTAGTTTTACCGAGTGCTAAGAGAGGTATATAAAAAATTTCCCAGATTATCTTGTGTTTGTATGGTTTTCCTTCCACTTCCATAAACTAGATAGATAGACAGACAGATAGATAGGTAGATGATAGATATAGTGAGGCTCTGTTTGAAATTTAGAATTGTTAGATATTCTTGATGAGTTCAAACATTTAATATTATTTTTTCCCTTACTGTCATGTGTTTTTTATCTTGAAGTCTACCTATTAGTTAACTACATAGGCTTTCTTTTTGGCTACACTTATGTGATACAACTGTTCTCCATTCTTTTTTGTATCCATTTATTTAAGATATTCCTCCTATAAACATCATAGTGTAGGAGGTAGTTGTGACTTTTTTCTTTTAATGGAATATTTAGTCAGATTATCTGTCATACTAGTACGACTTATTTTATTAAATTTACCATCTTAACATTAGCTTTCAACATGTGTTATTTGTTTCTATTTATCTCCTTTTCCTTTGGTTTAGTATTTTAAATATTTTCTACCTCTCCACTGTTGGCCTGTTAGTTATAAGCAATTTTACCATAGACTCTAAAGATTAAAAAATATATTCTTACCTCAGGGCTTTACAACACTTTCAGTACATTTTTTCCTCTCCCCCACTGTTTTCATGATTATTGCTTTTTTGCATTATAAGCTTGAGAACAAGCTTTGATCCAAACAATTTTGTATTGAAAATAATGGTATATGTTGATTTTTTTTCAATCTATATTCACTGATTCTGATATATGTAGTAAAGGATTATACCCTGAGAATGAAGCGCTGGCATACACAAGGCAAAGGACCTGATAGTAAGAAGATAAACCTTGTTGGATTTCGTTATCATTTAGTGTTAAAGTGTGTTTATTTAGGGTCTACTATGTGCCAGATACTGTACTAGAATTTGAAGATTCAGTAGTGAGCAAGAGAGATGTATTCACTGGCTTCTATAATACTATATTCTAACAGAGAAAGAGACACAAATCAAAGAGATGTATATACAACCTAATTCCAATGATTATGAATTTAATTTGCATGTTTAAGGAAAGCAAGTAAAAGTATGCAGTGGAAAGCAGAGTATGGGCAGTGCGGATGGGACTATTTTGGGGTTATCACAGAAACTGTTTCTGCCTATGGAACACTTATGCTCTGATGTCAAGAATGAAACAAAGCTGACTGTGCAAATAGTCAGGCCAAGTGTGATCTATTTGAGGGAAGAGAGGAGCTACTGCTTGTTTTCCAGCCTATGTGATTGATGAAGATAATCATGTTAAACTTGGACATCACATGTAGAAGATGACGGAATTCAACTTTGAGGAGCCTGGGTTCCTGAATAAGTAGTTAGAGGGGTGTCCTCTTTCCACTAAAAAAATAAACATTTTAGTCTCTGAGCAAGAAATAAAATAGTCTTATAGTTGGGCTATTACATATTTTTAAGTTTGTTTATTAGAGCCATTTGCAGCACTCGAGCTAATATTCATGGGGAAGAATCTTGATTTTACTCTTAAGTACAATGCAAAACTATTGAAGACTTTGAGTAATATGATTAGACTTACGAATTGACATTACTCTGATTGAAATACAGAAAATAGATAGAAGGAGAGCAGGGATGGAAGCAAAAGTACCGTTTCGAGGTTGGAGGAATATTCCTGGCAAGAAATATGATGTTCCAAACTAAAGATGAAGCAGTGAATATAGAGAAGAGTGGATATATTTTGTGTTATTATCTGTAGTATATCCCCCCCACACACATTAAAACTGTAGATTACGTGTGTAATAGGTATTTCTCTCCTTAACACGTACTAGAAAATAAAGTATATTAATGAAAAAGAAGTATATTAATGGAATTGGTAATGTGGACATTTGATATTATTAATGGGAGAGATTACAGTTTCACACACACATGTGAAATTTGAGATGCATACAAAAAAAAGTCTATACATGGTTTTAGGCGCACGTCTCAAATACGCGGAAATAGTATTCGGTGATTGTTAAAACAGCAACAACAAACAATGAAAATCAAAAGCCTTAACATCTTCACCAGAATTTGGTATTGTCAGGTTTTTAAATTTTATTTTAATTTGCATCATTCTAACATCATTCTAATGATTTGCATCATTCTATGTGTAGTAGTATCTCATTGTGATTTTAAGTTAAAATTTTTTTAATGGCTAATGAAGTTGAACGTCTTTTCATGAGCTTATTTGCCATGTGTATATCTTCTCTGGTGCATTGTCTGTTCAAAACATTTACCTATTTTTAACCGAGTTGTTTATTTTCTTATTAAATTTTAAGTGCTCTTAAAATATTATGGTTTTAAGTCCTTTGTTGGTTATATAACTTCAATTTTTTTTCTCCCAGTCTATAGTTTGTCTCTTCATTCTCTTAACAATGTATTTCACAGGAAAAAAAAGTGTTTTGGATATTGATAAAAATTAAATTTATTAACGTAAATTAAAACCAAAATTTTTAATTTTTAAAAAAATTTAATTTTAAAAACATCTGGTATGTGAGATACCAGATCATATACATATTAGAATGGGAAAAAAAAGTGACAATACTAAGTGTTGGCGATGGTATAGAACATCAAGAATTCCCATATATTACTTGTGAGAATGCAAAATGACAGCCACTCTGAAAAACAGTTCAGCAGTCTCTTATAAAATTATACCAACACTTACTATGCACTCCACCAATTCACCACCTAGGTATTTATCTTTGAGAAAGAAAACTTTTGTCTATACACAAACATACACACACACACAAAACAAAACAAAAACAATAACAAAAAACCCTGGGCATTAATATTTATAACATATTTATTCATAATTGCCCCAAATAGGAATTTATTCATATGTCCTTATGGGAAAATCAATAAACTGTGGTAACAGTGATAAAAATGAGTAAGCAATTAATACAAGCAATAACACTGTTGGATCTCAAAGGCATTATGTTTATGGAAAAACTCAGTCAGAAAATTATAAACTATATAATTCTATTTATGTGACATTCTAGAAAAGTCAAAACTATAGTGATTGGGAACAAATTAGTCATTGCCAGTTATGACTGGAGCAAAGTCTAACTGCAAAAAATAACACGAGAGAGTTTTCATGGGCTGAACAGTCTGTATCCTGATTGTGATGGTGGTTACATGACTCTACACATGTGTTAAAAATCTACATAACAACTTGAACTGTACATTATAAAATCAATTTTACTGTTTGTAAATATAAAAATCACAATAAAAGTGTGCTTTAAAAAGACACTTCAAAACCATTTTCTTTAAGGCATAAAAAGTGGTCCATAAGATGCAATTCAATTTGTTGGTGCAGATTCTAGTTTATAAATCATTCAGTAGTTATAGACTGCCCTCTATATCTTTGTTTATTTTAAAGTAAAATTATACAGAATATTGAATTTCACACTTTGAGAATCATATTTTATTAGTTGTTTATATACAATTTTTAAAAAGGGACATGGGAAGTAACTTAGAAAATTAGTTTCAGAAAAAATTAATTGTATATAAACAAAGTCATAATAATATATAGTAACGATAATGAAACATTTCTTGTAGCTTCTTGGAAAGCAATTTATAATCTCAACCAAGCCTATGTATTCCTCAAATATATATTAAATTTGAAATTGTATTATAGAACGTATTGTTATATATTACAAAAGAAGTAACAGTTCTTTACTATCTTGCTGTAACTGGTTTGGAATTTAAAGATAATGCTGAAGTTAATGTCTCAGAGAGGGTATGTGTGTGGGGGTTTGTATGCAGACATTGAATGTTGATACATAGGAGTCTTAGACAGACTTCTATTCCACAAGACAACAGACAGTTTTATTTTCCTACTTGTGCCATAAAACCTAAAGAATGTAGACCTACAGACACATCTGTATACCAAATAATTATTCACATATTACTCTCTGCTACTACTTTGTGTGTCCCATGAAATGAGTATAGTTTTTATTTCATTATCCTCAACACTCTCAGATTCCTGATGAATTTTAAACTTTCAATAAAAGTACATTTAACTGGATGGCTAAATGGATGGTGGATATATGAATAAATGATTGATTAAATAATTAACGAATTAAAGAGTAGCAGTTTTCCCCATTTCTCACTTCTCATTTGAAATGTCAGTAGGCCAAAATCAATCTAGTTATATTACGAGACATACATATTATAATAAAATATATATAAATCAAAATATATGTACGTACATATATATGTAATATAATTATTTTAGGAATAATGATATTAATAAGTCTTGAAAATATAAATATATATGTATATGGATAAACATTTATAATGTATATTATATTAATGTATGTTATATTATATTAATGTATATTAATATAATATACATTATACATCCAGTTCCTAGCCTAGTGCCTGGTTCAGAGGAGGCATCCAGTTAGGGTGGGTTGTTCAACTCAGATAGTACATGACTCAGTAGGAGGTTTTATTTCTTTTGTATTATTATAATGTATTATAATATAATATACATTATACATTTATAATGTATAAATAAATTCATATTTTTTCAAGGCTCTACTATCATTTTTTTAAATATATTGAGTAGGTCATCTTCTGGAACACATCAACATCTACAATGAAAATTTTACTACTAAATCTATGTAGAACACCTTTTCTATTTTTTTTCTATATTCAAGTCTATTATCTTTTGTAATAAGTAATTTCCTCCCAGGTACACATAACTCACTTTATCTGAAGCAAAGTGATTTTAAGGTACAGTCTGAATTTTGCTGTGCCTGGTTTCAAATATTGAGCCATTCACTTTTTGGCAGAAGAGGCTTGCTCAGTGCCAAGTAATTTAGAAAACTAGAAGGAACTCCATTTGGAAGTCAGGCAGAGCAGAAACAGGTGCCAAGTTTTCTTTTTCTATCAAATGATAAAATTGGTAAATGACAGTGAATTTTGCATATCTTTACTAGTAGGAACAAATGCAATTCAAAAGACTCAAAAGAAAAGCTTTTCCCAGCCAATGGGCATAGCACTCACTTTTAATCCAGTTCCTAGCCTGGTGCCTGGTTCAGAGGAGGCATCCAGTTAGGGTGGGTTGTTCAACTCAGATAGTATATGCCTCAGTAGGAGGTTTTATTTCTTTTGCCTTCACATATTAATCACAGTATCAGATAATCTACTTCTCAGCTGAGCTCTATGGCTCTTCTTGCTATTTTCTCTTGAATTTACTAGATCTCTTTAAATTCTTCTTGTCAGTAAGTATTTCTGGCTTAATTGTTAGCAACTGTAGTCTACAAGAGCTGCATAAAGTTGGAAAATAACTAATTCCCAATACATATTCATCAGCGTGATTTTATTTAAAAGCAAATGAATAGCAGCAGACCGTCCTGCTTCCTAAAATCACAGAATTAAATTACACACCGTGATTTAAATTTTGACAAGACAAAAAAAGCAGTGTGAATTGATCCATTTTTTCATCTATGATTTTGCAGTCACAGCAATATTGTTTGGCTTGTAATAGAAAGGCTATAGGTAAATTGTATTTTAAAATGGCTCTTGGCATTTTAAAGGAATGATCTTATTTAATGGTGATGGAATTCAATCAGGAGAGGTGTAGAAAACTGCATTTTAGAAGGACTAATATAGTTTATAACTACATCATGGGAGAGAACTGCCTAGCATCCTTTTGAATAAAAGTATTCTAGGGTACCTGGCATATCACAAGCTGAACACATAAGAATAATGTAGGCTACTCAAAAAACATCCACTTTGTTTAAAAATGTTCAGCATCTTGGATGATCAGCACCATATTTCGTGGCAGTTCTAACTAGGACTTTGGTCTTTCTTGAGCTTGGTTTCAGAAATGTGTCTCAAAACACAATGGACAATTTTTTTTAAAATTAAATTTATTGGAGTAACGTTGGTTAATAACATTATATTAGTTTCACGTGTTCAACTTTATAATACATCATCTGTATATTCCACTGTGTGCTCACCACCCAAAGTCCAGTGTGATTCTATCACCATATATTTGACCCTCATTATCCTCTCCCCACCCTTCTTCCTCTCTGGTAACCATCATACTGTTGTCTGTATCTATGAGTTTGTTTGTTTTGTTTGTTCATTTGTAGCTTTTTGTTTTATATCTCATCTAGGGGTGAAATCATATGGTTCTTTTCCTTTTCTGTCTGACTTATTTCACTTAGCATGATACTCTCAAGATCCATCCATGTAGTCACAATGGGACAGTTTTAAAGCACTCTTAGAGGTTAAGCAGCTAAGAATCTGCTTAAAATACCCAACAGCTTACCAAATTGTGTGCAACATTTCTCAAAAAAAAAAAAAAAGTCTAAAGGTATAGCCTTCAGTTATCACTGGCTTTGGAATATGTCATGTTCTTTCCCAAGGCACAGATTTTACAGGGCATACAAAACACCCTCCTTTCAGAATGTGTAAGCCCTTCCAATGTCTTGAAGGTCCACCTGCAGATTGGCCTTTTCTTTGAGCTTCTCATGTAGAATGTGTGTTTCCTGCTCTCAATACTTGTTCATTAAAGACTTACAGAACAAATTGCGTATGGTGGATGTTGAATGGTGTCATGAATCAAATCTGAAGTTTTCTATAGCTACTATGAAATGTGGTATTGAGAAATGAGAATGAGCTTTATATAAGCAGTCAGGGCTTTGGATCTCTGCTTCTAATGGACGAGCTACTTAACTACTCATGACTTCTTAACAACCTTCTAAATATTGTTTTCATAATACTTAAGTGAAATAATATAATGAAAACATTTATAACAAGGGGGCTAGTGATAGAGAGGCCATGGTATGGAGTCAGTCTGAAATTATTTAGATCTTGGCCAAAGCTGCTGGGTCTAAGGGGGTTATGTAACCTTTATAGATCTCAGTTTCTGCATCCATATAATGGAGGTGATAAGAATGTACATCCCATAGGATGGTTTAAATGAATATCACATTTAAATGTGTAAAGTATCTTTAATCACAACACCTAATATATGCTCAAAATTTTATAATTATGTTTATGACTTTATGTGTGTATGTGTGTGTGTGTGTCATCTTGCCTTGTCTACTTTCTTGTTTACTTCTTGTGGGGAGGGGTCATAAAATAATGTCGAACAGAGGAAAGTAGTGGGAAGAACACAGGATTTAACTTAGGGAAAAAGAAACTTAACTGTAGCCTGATTCTTTCCCCAAATAAGTCCTCTTCCTCTAGCACTTAATAAAAAGTTGCAGTATAGGGTTTTCATATTGCATTCATATGGAGATACTCAACCAAATGTTTGTGTTAAAGCTTTTCTAGGACGTCCATTTAACCAGTGTTGAAACCAGCTTTTTCAGGAGATGAAGGGCTCTTGTAGCAGAATTTTTCATATAGAACATCTATTAATTAGTTGCAATTCTGGCTTACATCTGAATTGTATGCAATTTCATTTCTAAGAAATCATCTCCATTGAGTTGCAGAGCACTTCCTGCATGTCCCCATAACTGCCATTCTACTTGAGCCAGATGCCAATTGTGTCCATCAAAGGGAGGACAGCAACCTATTGAGGTGAGCTGACTGCCTGCCCTTTTGAGTGATAAAAGCTAGAATCTCTGGATTTTGTCAGTTCTCAAAGTGAACATTTTACGGATCACTGCTTTATTGATCCCAGGCCTATCCCTATTGCTTCTATTCAAAAAAAAAAAAACACCAAAAACCAAAAACCAAAAACAAAACCATTTAATTGACTTTAGATTTGTCATATAAACATAGCTTCAATCTCAGACTAATATATAAATAAATATCACAGTAGCTAACACTCAATAACATTTAGTTGACTGTTATTTAATAAGTCTCCTAATTAACTGGTTTCCTAATCTTGACATGATGGAGGTTAAGTATAATCTGTTTCCTTTCTTCTAGTAGCATAAAAGTGCTCAACTGCTGTAAGAAATTTCTTCTCCTAGTGATGTGTCCAGGTATTTTGGTATTATTCAGATGCTTAACATAACGAACTAATTGTAAAAAAAAATCAAGTGACCTAGGCTGTATTCCTTAGAAATTCGATGCTTACCATGTGTCAGAAATTGTGTTAAATTCATTGCAAACATTAATATATGCCTCTGGAGTCAGAGCGGTGGCTTTAAATTCTCATCTGTAAACGATACCAAACTCACAGGCTTGCTGTCATGAAGAAATAAGCTGCAGATATAAAGCATTTAATGTAGTGCTGGGCATATAGGACAGTGTTGAGTTCATGTTAGACATTTTTGTAATTATTACCATAATAATGGTATTATGGTACCATTATTGTCATTATTATCACAAAAATTGGTATAATATATTATGTCTATATTATTCCATTATTGTACCGTATTATAAAATACTCTAAATATATTTATGTATATATGCATACATGTATATACATACACACATCCATGTATGTGTATTACATAATATTATACTATAATACGAACTTTTCCCATGTTACAGATGAAGCAGTTGAGGCTTAGAATAGTTAAAAAACTTGCCAATGTGACAAGGGATATATATTGTTGAGCTGGAACTCAATCCCAAGCAACTGACATGATGTTCTACCACTTTTGACAGTGCACCTGTAGTCTGTGAGTTTTCAGAGGTAGAGTTTTTCTCTAATAGACACATGTTGTAATTTCAAGAACTAAGTAAAGGAGCAAAAGATATTTCCAATTTAATAAAGCCAGATAATAATTTTTTAAGAATTGGGAAGCAGAAATTGGTAAGCTTGGTATCAAAAACCTAAAGACCCAGGTGGCTGGTAGGTAAATTAACACAAATGTATAAAGACACATTAGGTGTAAGAATGATGGAGCTTTTGATTAACTAGAGCATAAACTTTAATGATGTTGATTCTTATCATCTAGAGATGTGAGTACTCCATAACCAATTTCTCAGAAAGGGACTTATATATTTATTTGCATACACTCTGATTTTAAAAATGAAAATTATTTCAAAATAGTTTAAAGCATTGTGAAGTGTAAATAAAGTAGTTCCTCAGGTTGAATTTGGCCAATGGGCCACCAATGTGCAATTATCAATGAAATATACTATGAAATCAGAGACTCCTTGAGTGACGCTTTTCTGATAAACAATTGTATTTCCAATGAGCTGAATACTTTTGAACAACATCTGCCTATTAAGAAGTTCTTTACATACAAAGAGCTGAAGAAATTCCACTCAAAGACTCAGCCTTACTCAGGTAGTAAACACATTGCAGTCAAGCTAGGAAATGAACAAGAAGCTGTGGCTACACTCAGCTGTGAATGCTCACGTAGTCTATTTTTCTAGTCCACACATGATGTTCCAGAGTAGAGTCTTGGACATTCACTTATTCTTAATTCCCCATCTCATCTTTTCCCACTCACCTCTCCGCCTCCCCCACAAATTCCCCACCATTCTTTAGTACTTTGTTTTGTCTTGGTCTCTTGAGTTACTTGGATTGGAATTCTGTAGTAAACATCTCTCTAGTTAGTTGCAATCCAGATAAAAATGTTGATCCTTGCCTGGTCATTTATCTACTGTCTCTAGTTGTTATTTAGAATTCTTCTTCATCCTAAACAGACATTCCTGGAGGGGGGAAAAAATGCATTACCTCCCACCTCACAGATAGTGATCTTGCCTGGAGGCTTCTACAATTGAACCCCACACACATTTATGGATTGCCCATCTCAATACTGACATTGGCAAACTGATTTGGTCTGACGCACTTAGAATACGCTTAACGGGTTATAATTATTACTATCACGCATTTTTGTTTTTATTGTTACATATGTATGGTCTTGAACTATCTACCGAAATATAGACTTTTTGTGCATAGAAGCTATAAAAACTATTAAACCCTGTCATATATAACAAAGCACAGAATTTAGCTGAAAAAAAAAAGAAGTGACTTTTCTTAAGTGCTCTGCCTCTATTTTGTCATTTAGAATAATTATCATGGTTTTCTTACTCAGAAGTGAAAATACAGAGATTTCTGATTGCATTAAAAATGTTGGGAAGTGTCCCTTAGTCTAGTGGTAATCATTCCTGAAATGTGATTAGTACCTTTTACTCTAATCGTTTTCACCACTCCATTTTTCAGCCCCCACATGAGGTCCTAGATTACTCTCCTCCCCCTGAGGTTAAAATTCTTGCATATTTTGTAGTCAAAACCAAAGGTTTATAGCACTGTCAAAAGAAGAAAGTGGAATCACATTGTTTTAAGCTTGAAATAAAAATTAAACAGACTGGATCACATAAAGTAGAGTCTATAGAGCTAAATCTTACCAGACCATGTCCTCTAATTAATCTAATGTAATGAACTTAAAATGCTCCAAAAGACAGCTTAGAAAATTTAAAGGATTTGCTAATACATACAAAGATTCTATTCCATTTCCTAAAGGGAAATGAAATGATCATAGGCCAAGATGGAGAACATTTCTAATCATGGCATATAACATCAATTTTCTTACCAGGACAATCAGCAACATAGCTAGAATGAGGAATTGAATTCAATTTATTTTCATATGTCATCTTGTATACCAAATACCTTCAAATGTGAGGGACAAAATAATGAGATAACATTTATTCAGTACTCTGAAGTAAAATTTCCAACTCTTGTGTGTCCCAGTGGATTGATCTGTGATTTCTCTAAATAGGCAACAAGATAGATAAAGTTTATCATGCCCTACTTTTTCCCGCTTCATTTTTCCTTTTTGCTTTTCATTCCCAATCACATAGAATTTGTTATAAGGAACGCAAGGCAATTCAAGAAGATGAAGATGGCAATGCCAGGGGGAGAGTGATTACAGATCTTTTAGTTACAACTGGGGACTAACCACCGAGAATTCAGGCTCGATACTTAATTCATTGAAGGTTAACAGCAGCATCAGGTGAAAACCAATGCTTTGTGAGTGTCTGGATGGATCTCTGTGGAAAAGTAGTAAACTTATTTGCTAGTTTTTAAAGTATTGTCAGATCAAAGGGGTCATGTAAATACTTTTACCTCTTTTTAATGTCCAAGTTCAGAACACACAGCACTCTGATAAAAAATATCTCATAATACTCTAGTGAGGTCAGTTGAGTTACCAACAGCCCATTGTAGGGAATTTTACATTACTCCAAAGTGTGCTGATAAATGATAAATTTTGCAGTCTGTCACTAAGAAATGTGAAAATTTCTTTCTGTTGAGCTGGTAACTGGATTGACAATTTTCAATATCGCCTCTCACCACCATCATCACCATCATACAATCACTCTTTAAGGATGAGAAAAATGGAGTGGTGAAATGTTGCAGTTATTACATGTAACATCCTAGTTACTACTTATTCTAAAAATAAAAAACTGTGTAAAAAACTGTGCTTTATCAAAACCTTTTGTGATTAAATATAAATCATGGGTCATGTATAAGGAATATTTATATTCTTTATAAATATTGCTTTCACCGTGGTTCTAATCATGATGTTGAAAAGCATTTTCCCTTGAAATCAAATGCCTTGCAATTGTACGGGTGTTGTCAGTACAGTCAAGGAAGGTGAAAATAGTGAACTATTCTTATGCTTCAAAAACATCACCTTGAGTCATAAGCATAGTAACTTTTTCCTCAAGTCTCCTTCAAAGATTTTTCTCAATCAAGTCAAGTTGTTAAATGTTTGCCATTTAATACATTTACCTTAATAATTTTTGTGTGTGTGTAATATCAAACTCAGATTTTCCATCTATAATTCTTTCTCTTAATGAATGTTTTAGCATTAACTATCAAAAAGCTACTTATTTTTATGAAACCTAGGGATCAAATATCAGAAGCCATTATTTATATGATAAACCTATGACTTTTCAAATTGCTTTGAAGTGCTATACAGAAATGCTCTTTTTCTCTTTTGTATTCGCTTTATTGTTGCATGACATGTTGCTATTTATTGTGAAAACAAATCTCGAAGAAAAAAAAGGGGGCGCTATGAAATATTTCTGTGCACATCCATGATTTTTTAAAATAATAATGTCTTAAATGAAGTCATTAGTGAATGAGCTTAGCAACAAAGGCATTTAAACTGTTTGAAATACTTTTAAAACCAATTTTCTGAAATTATGAATAACCTTTAATTTCTTTAATTTATTAACAAAGTTACAAATTTTGAAAGGTACCTAGAGCCTTGTCCTTTTTTCTATGTCATGTCTACTGAAATTTTCTTGAATTAAATCTGTTTATTTGACATTAACATAGAGAAGTATTGAAACATTTTAAACTACATTATTCATTTATTTTATAGGAATGGACTTCACTTACCTTAGAGAGTCAAATATACTCTATATTCAACTCTGAAAGATTTTAAATGGCATTTATTACAATTCACAGAGTGAAGTACACAGGAAATGAGTTACCTGGAATACTCTTTTCAGAAAACATTGAGAATACAATTGGTATGCTTCACATTTCTAGTAATTAGCTGCCTAAAATGAGTAAAAAGTGGATTTACATGTGGTAGAAACGTAATAACCAGATCGTTTAAACCAATTATATGGAAATTCTACCTGACACATGGTTTTAAAATAGAAAAACACATTCAAAATAAGATATCTGGACTATAATCATAGTGTATGTGTATGTGTGTGTGTGTGTGCGTGCATGTGTGTATACACACAAACAATGTCATTATTATGAAAATTTAATGAGAAGTACAATGAGCTGCATAGCTCTTCATTTTGAAGCATAACCTAATCTTAAATAGTCTATTGACATTTATTATATGAATTTTATTTTTCAAATAAACCTATCGTATTTGTTTTCAAGCTTGACATCTTAAACTACCTGTTTTATAATTATAGATTTTATATCTGTATATACACATATTTGTATATTTGTGTGTATATGTGTATATATATATATATAGACGTATGTGTGTGTATATATATATATACATCTATCTATCATCTATCTATCTATCTATCTATCTATCTATCTATCTATCTATCTATCTATCTATCTATCATCTATAGAGAGAGAGAGAGAGAAAGA
>NW_006443570.1:7554699-7558093 GCF_000325575.1 Pteropus alecto
GCATGTTAATGATATTAAAATTTCACTGGTCAAGTTTTTAATCTAGTTTAACTATTTCCAAAACGTGATACAAGATGAATATTTAGATTATATTTAACTATTTAAGAAAACACAGTATTTATCTAGTGGTTTATCAAATTAGAAGCTTCCTTAAATATCACTTATTTTAAGGATGAGGAAATTAAGCATACATGATTATCCAAAGTTAAATAGCCTATTTCTGAACTCAGTCCCAGCTTGAGTTTCCTCTCTCTATCTTAGCTGCCCCTCAGGAACCCAATGATATCAAAAATTTTCTTCAATGTAATCATTTGTATTTATAATCAGGCAATATTGTTAAGTAACTCCACTAAAAGATAAATTCAACTAAAACTATCCATTCGGTTGTAGCTCTACACATGTAAAAGATGTTCTAGATGCTCATGACTAATTAAATTAGTTACATTAAAATGACATTAAAATAGTTACATTAAAGCTCCATAGTAACTCAATTATAGTAATGAAATCTGATAAATAAGAAAAGAATACTTGCTTCCCCAGACTTATCACCTGGGGGTGACAATTCATTTGTGTCCGGTATAATTAATACGTTGTATTAAATTCTTCACAAATAAGAATATATCCAAGGGTGTAAATCAAATACATTATATAAATATATACATCAATGTTCATTTAGAAATTAACATAAAATAATTATTTTTATTTTATGAGATTTTTTTTCTTTGACATTTCAAGCAGTATCATTTGTTAATTTCCTTTCTCTCTTTTCTTTCTGAAACCTGCATTTTGTTTTTGCTGTGGTACAGCTTCCTCCCTACTCTTCCTTTACATTTTATAAATAATTCTTTAACTTTGGCAAAAGTATTATTTTTTCTTTTGTATTGACTGCTCATTTTCTCACTACCCACATGTAGTGTGAAGTTGTTTTACATTATGTGTATGTTTTACATACATCATTTTAAGTATTGAAGTTAGAGAGAGAAGGTGCTGATAACTAAGCATTTTATTTCCAGCTGCACAACTCAGCCTAGAGGGACGTAGGCCTTCTTCACTGAGACATTCAGAAAAGTCACATTGATATTGTTTTGCAATGGCCCATCTATTTAAAATGTATGAATCAAATAAGTATTTAATAATAAGATTTAAAAAAAAGAACTCTGCTTATTTCCTTTAGTGATTCCAGGATGTCTAGAGAGGCAAAGCAACCTATTTAGAAACTTTACTGTTTACACATTGATGATGTTTTCAAAGGTCCTCGTAGTTTAAGAAAATTGAATCCATATTTACTTGGCCAGGTGTTTTACAAATAGTATCTCACTTAAAATCTAAGTATGTTATTGAGACAGAAAAATATTCCCAAGAAACTAAATTGTATTAAGTCTCTTAGGCAATTACTTGCTTGCAAATAACAAACTCATTTCTGTTGTTATAACTGGTCAACCATAGCCCTTCCTTCTTTCCATCTCCAGACTGAAGTAAAAATGCAACAGAACTTCTGCTCCTCCCCTTTTCAGTATCATCATGTCTTTCTCTCTTTACATCTGCTTCTGACTCTGATCTTTAATTTAGACCAAATTTTCACCTCCTAGCTTACTCTCTAACACAGAAAAAAACCCTATTCACTTTGCAGGCCTTATTTTCTATTCAAGCCTTTAAATTAGTTGTGTAAATATTTGATATTTTCTTTGCTTCCCTTAGAGTCTAATGGCTTTTTAATTTCCTAACAATCCAGCATGATACCTAATAGATGTCATCTAATGGAAAGCTTTGATAGTTACAACTTCTACTGTGGAAATTCCTTGTTTACATCATACTTTTCAAATTCTTTATATTATTCCAAACCCTGACTATTTCCCACATCTGCCAAAATTCTTTAAGGTTTTCTATTCTGACTTCCAAAACATAATCATTACTAACTTCAATGGCATCAACCGAGTGACAGTTGTCTCATGCCTCCTCGACTTTGTTTGCATTGCTGACACCTCTGTGTTTATTCCGCATTAGCCAATTCCGATCACAGTCACAGTGGGACTTGAGAAAACACTATCCCCTTCTAGGGGAAAATGAGGGGAAAACACTATTCTCCTCATTTCATAAGTCTCCCATCTAGGCACAGTTTCCCCTATGTAATACCTCACTGAAATTTCTCTTCAATCTTTCAGTTCACTGCAATGTACAGTCTGCATATAGAATTCAGGTTTTTAACTTTATATGGGTATCATAGACTACCTCATAAAAGACCTCAAGGGTCATTGAGTTAAATAATGATCTTTCACATAGATGTGCTTTGTCCTTTGGATTTCTTCCAAGTCTTTTGTAATAGTCCTATGTATTTTACAAAAGCCATGGTCTCCCTCTCTTTCCTACATGTCCTCAATGGCACTGCTCACACTGGTTCTGCATTGCTCTGGTCTCCGCTATTTGATTGACTTTTTCCCTCACTTAGATATGGTGAAAGAGAATTGGAGAAATGGATGTTTGTCCCAAGGAAATTTGATTAGTTGATTAATTTTTTCTAACAGAACCCCATCTAGCTCAAGATGGTATTCATCTTCATGTACCTGAATAAAACCATTTGATATTCTAAGCTAAGGTTAGAAAAATCAGATGAGATAAGAAAGTCTCATTTCTCTCTTTCTTCCATGTGGTGCATTCTGCGCTGCTTGTTTCTGAGTGTTGTCCTGAACTTTATAGATCACAGTTTCCTAATTTGTGGGTAGGGCAGTTCTGTGTTATTGGGAGTCTACTGGATTTCAGAAATGGATCTCATATGGCTCTACAGAATGCTTACTCTCATCTATGAAACGCTGTGCGATGAAAGTTTTCTATAAAAGTAAAATTGCTCTCAACTTCCTCCCAGTCAAAGAGAAATGATTGATCCAGTCAAACTAGAGCTTATTCAGGCAAAGCACTCTTTCAAAATCCCCAACATGAAAAATCATTTTTTTCTACTTGATATTGAAACATCGAATATTATGGAAATGATTTACTTGATAAAGAATTCTGCTTTTAATAATTCATTTTTAGTACTCCCATTTACTAAACATTATAAATGATGATAATAATACTATAAGTTATAGATATGGGGACTTATATCAGTCACTGCCTTACTCTCACAATCTAATACATCAAATGCATAGTCTTGTGTTTCCAAAATGGCCACACATTAGATTTGCTTACAATTGGATGTTTCTTTTAAATATTTCCCCTAACACACCACTCAGACACCTCTGTTAGCTCTACATCTTTATTCACAGAGCTTCCTCCCACCTAGAATATCTTTGTCTTTCTCTTTGTTATCCAGTTTTTATATATTCTCTTTTTTCAGAGAATTTCTAAAAACAATTACCATCTATTTTTGACTGAATATCTGGTTGGACCCCAGTGGATCACT
>NW_006443570.1:7558129-7582765 GCF_000325575.1 Pteropus alecto
GAGCTGATTGAATGAGAAGCAACACGCTGTGGTCATAAGCAACTCTATCACATTTTCAGAAATGTTCAGTAAGTCTCAGCAGTAAATTGTCTTCAGCAGCTCTACCACCTGCACAAACTTCATCAAGAGTGTGTGCAGCTGATATGAATACAGTTAATGAAGGGTCCGAGTCAAGATTACCAGTAAAATTCTTTGAGTGTTGAGCATTGATTAGAGCACGGGTAAAGTAGGAGATTTTGTGAATGAAGAGGATACAGGCCAGTAAAGAAAGAGAAGAGAGGCTGACTACTTTCCAATACTTTCACTCAAAGCTTACTGTCATTCATATAGTTTATTATATTCCCTAGTGCTACTGTCTCAACGTAACTTAATAGGAAATACATTTGGAGTCAAACAATGATATTAGGACATTGTTATTGGATGTCAAATCTTGGATGAGATCCAGGAAGCCAGTCTTAAGTATATTTATTGGTCATTTAGCAACTAAATAAATATCTGATTTATAAATTGACTCGTAATTTTCTCCATAACCTGACACATTTTCTATTCAAATATGGAGTAGCTACAATATAAGTGCAAAGACAGGACTCATAGAAGACAAACAAGATGTGATAAAATCTAAACCCCAATTTTTCTAGGATATATAAACTTAAGTAAAAAGTTTTCTCAATTAAAAGAATTGGAATAATTCATAATTCATGGGACTTTTGTTAGAGTAAAATAATTAAGAAAGTGAAAGTTACTTGTGATCATAAGATATATTATAAATATATGTTACTACTATTCCCCAAAACGCTCTAGTTTGAACTAGCTATTGTTCTGGATATATTTAAGTAAGTTTTTCTCATTTCTATTGATCTGTAATCACCCATTCCATCTCTCCTAGTTAGAATGTGTTCCACTGTGTAATTCAAATGACATTCTTGGCACTGATGACATGCTGATACCTAAGAAAGACATTCCAATTCTCATAGATTTGTATTATAGACCTTTGTCACATGAAGGACTATTTTCAAATTTACCATGAAATACCAGGTAGCTATTTTGGTCTGCTACTGAGCCCATATTTACATTTATGTAATTAACATGAAGAAGGTTTTAGAATATCCCAAATTATATTTATTTATCTATTCATGTGTGCATACATTCACACCATCAATCACTTCTTCTACCATTACCATGCTTTACGATTAACATCTGTCAGAAATTCCTAACCAATTTCAAGGACTAATTCAGGTCTCATCTCTCTAGGCCTCACTGATCTTTGCCTCTTTAGAATTTCTGTGAAATGTGCTATTGTTTCTCATGCATTAATCTTGACTTTTGTATGGTTGCCAGAAAGATGAAGTAAAAAGGATGTTGTAGGCTTAAGTAGAATAGAGAATCTGAGCTGAAATCCCATGAACCATACAGGAATAGTGAATTAATCTCTCCAGTCTGTTTTCTCATCTATAGATAAGAGAATATTAATATCCTATATTGTTTTTTCCAGGTGTTAATAAAAATAGCTTGTACAAAAGAATCCAGCATAATGTTTTGATAATAGGAAATGTTTAAAATTTTAGTTCCTCCTTATCGATTATCTGTGTCTCTCTGTTAGGTCTTTCAAAATAAGAATAACATAATAAAATATATATATTAGCTTGAAAATCAAAAGTTAATGACTATTTTATATTTTAAGATAATGATTATTAAACTTTGGAATGTATAAATATAACCAGAAATAATTGCTCAACTGAAGACTATTGAGGCTCCAGGTCCAGGTGGGGTGCTCTGGAGTAGGGCTCAAGATTATGAATTTTTAACAAGTGCCTCCTTGTGATTTCATAGTTTGTCATCTGCATATAACATTTTGAGAAATGTTGTTAAGGAGTGATTTCCAAGATAGTCATTATGTCACTGCTAGAGGTATAAAACAATAGCTAACTGCAAGTTTCATACAATAACATCTCATATTGTTGCCCTATAATAAAACCTGAGTAAAGACAAGTCTAATTGCTATCTCACATACACACACAAAGATTATTCCATATGCTAATAATAAACCCCATAACGTTTTTGTTTCATAACCATATTCTCCAATGAGTAGTATAATTATCAAGGAATAATTGATTTGTAGTGGATGATTCTGTGGTCTATCAATTGAATCCTCCAAGAAAATAGCATGTTTCAAAATGAATCAACTTCAGGCAATGATCACTTTATTTTTATTTGGTGTTCCAGATTATACATTTTAATCTTAAAAGTAAATGCATATTCTCTCAGAAACTGAAATAAAAGAGAAATCGAAGGATACAAGACTGTATTACTCATTGCATCTTTTAACAAAGATGAGTGACATTTTTTACATGACTTCTTTTACTTTTGGGAAATAGTGAGGAAGCTATAATATTTCAATTGTGTATACTGCCCAATAAAAATATATTGATAATCCAGTGTTATAGGCACCAGCTCTGAAGTAGTAAGGAAAACATAAGCTCCTGATTTCATGGAAATTGCAATCCGGAGAGAGGCACAAACTGAAACCAATAATTGCAAGCATCTATGAATACTTCATGGCCTTCGTTTCTTCTGTGATCAAGTAACAAAGGGACATAATCAACCTGGTCGATTACAGAATATAGAGTTATAAACCAAGGTTTAATTTCTATTATTGCAAATATATATTTCAGCTCTGCCTCTGTGTCAGGTATTGAGTGATAAAGATATGCAAAACCCGGCCCCTATCCTTAAGGAGTTCACTGTCTAGTGGTGAAAACCAACAATTAGAGCGGTGTTATCAATGTTACCACAGAGGCCCATACATAAAACAAATGTATGTCTTGTTTTTAAAACCCACAAGTATTCTACTGTGCTGGAGTAGAAAACATAACACAGACTATTCTTTTGTGAATACTATACAAACAAAGACATTTGACCTCCTGTCTGTGACAAGAATATCAATAGCAGAATACTTTTTTTCTATTTAGAGCCGGTATTATTCCTCTGTGCTAAGCTGCTGCAGATCATGCTAGTGCCATCCCCTGCTGTCTCTTCGCACTCTCCACCTGGCCTCGCCATGCAGGATTTCCCGCTGGTGTGGGAAGGGCCTCTCCTTTTCACCTTCAGGCAGTGTCCATTGCATGAGTACCAAGTCTCCCTAATGACTTTATTTTTTCTTTTTAGTGAAAGGCACTTTCAATTTTTTTTTTTTTAAATTCCCAAAGACTCAGAGGGCCCACACGGGCAGAAAACAGTCTCAGAGACAGACTCCAAAACTACTTTCTCTCTTTAATTTATTGGACATTGCTGTGAGTCTCAGTACCTGTTTTCCCTAGATTTATTTTCCTTATAGAAGACCTCTTGCTTCCTTCTTCAAAATAGGCTATTTTCAGGTACACCACAGCAGACCTCAGATATACTCGGATCCTTAGGTGAAGAAGGTGTGATGAATAAGGCAAGGTTGGGCTGGGGCTTATCCCTAGCCCAACACACAAAGAAACAGACAAATAAATTTGCTCAACTTGCAGCAAACTGGTCAGACTGTCCAGCCCAAGTCTTCATGATATGGGCTTTAAACCACTGCTACTCACTTTCTTCTCTACAAAAGATAAGTGAGGCTCATTTCAAATATGACCCATTTCTCTCAAGGCTATTTCAACCAAATGATCTTTATGCTTTGGGAAACAAACAAACAAACAAACAAACAAACAAACAAAACCATAAAATAAGTACATATGGCTTGGTGAAACATATCTTAACATGCAGTGCAGCTTCCAAAACAAGCTAAACATGGGAAAATTAGTCATCAGAGTAAAGACGGCGACAGAAGAGAAACTTTGTTATATTTCCTCCCTAAAATGGACAGATTTCTCAATTTGCCTTTGTCAGTGTGTAGAGGTTAAAATTTTAAAAATCTAAATGAAAAATAAACATTTGCTTTTGTTTAATATTGCAATCTTCATCTGAGAACAAATGTATTTCACATCAGGAAGTTACTTTTACACAGATCCATCATATCACTTTAGGTTTTATCATCTGCCGTATATGTTTGTCATTTCACCCTTGCTTCCAGATCATGCTTTGTTGACCTGGTCTTTCCTGTGGTGGTACAGGGAATGAGAGTGATCAAAAAAGACAGTGTAGGCTAGTCCATTCAAGAATATACTAGCGCCACCCTAGGGAAATTGAAAGAGACAGCATGGTTGCTAGTTTACATAGAAGAGTGGTTCTCAAGGGTTTTCTCTGGGCCAACAGCATTGGCATCACCTAGGTATTTGTTCTAAATGCAAATTCCCAGATTTACTTACTCTGGGGGTAGGGCCCAGGAATCTGGGTTTTAACAAGCTCTCCGGGGGATTCTAATGCACACCAAAGTTTGAGAACAAGTGAAAAAGAATACAACCGAAGTCTTCTGTGAGCTCCGTTCCTGCCCTTAACATCATCCCCAGTACTTCCTTTCCTTACTTGGTACCAATCATAATTGTTCATTAACTTACACCTTAGTTTACTGTCTTCATCATTATGCTTCATTAACATCTGATTTTAATTAGTAATATCACTAAGGGGTTTTAAGTCTCCAAAGGATAGGGGATTAAACTGTGTCATCGGGTCTCCTCTTGAGACCTTTTATTCAATCACCTGAAGACTTTTGTCTGCTTATTGTGTGTGACTACCTTCCACCACTGATCATTCCTTCCTGTGCTTATAGTTCTTATATAAAAATAATAATTATATGGCTTCCTCTCAATTCTCTGCTACTACCTTATATTACTTACATAATGAAACATAAATATGTATAGCTACACTTTATAGGCAGCTATATAATTAACAGAAGAAATATAACATCAACTTCCCCCAAATTTTAAAAAGTAATAAACAAACAAAACTCATTATCATAAGGTTGGTTTTTTTATAGGGTTGTTTATTATCATTTTAGTGTCTTGATTTTCTTTTTATTGATTATTATACTTGCTCATTCACATCATTATTTTTACTGTAACTTCATCTACCTTAGACACATATTTTACTCATAGTAACATTTTCCCTCAATATTGATGAATCTTACTTCTCCAAGAGACTTCCAATGCATATATCAAGCCACTTATTGCAAATGAGTCACTATCTTTTGACCATTTTAATATATATATACACATATATATACTTGTACATTAAAGGGCACAATTTAGCATCATACTATTATTCATGGCTTTAATATAATGTCTGTGTTCTAGTGCACATTCTTAATTTCATCCCACATGTCTTTGATTCACTATAATATCACCAAAGACCACATGATAAAATAAAAAATTACACACTATCACATTGCCTATTGTATCAGAAGTCTGGTTTTCCATTCAGCTGTATCCAATCTAAAAAGTTCTTCCCTTTGGGAATATTCCCCTGATACCAAAGCTATCGGGAAAATAATCCTAGGGAATAGCCCCTGGTAAGCTACTGTATCACCACTTCTCCCTCCCCAAATAGTGTTAATGATGCCTTACTTTCCATCATAGCTAGAAAGCCAGTATAGTGTGCTTGTCAAGAGGGTGGATTCTAGGTTAGTACCACATGAATAAAAATTGCAATCCCTGCAGTATAGCATTTGTGTGGCCTTAGGCAAGTTACTTAACCTCGTACCACCTCAGTGTCTTTGTCTGAGAATGAAGATGATAATAGCAACTACCTTACAGAGCTGTTGTGAGAATTAAATGAGTTAATGTTTGTAACATGTCTGGTGCATGGTAAGCATTTCATAACTGCTAGCAATAATTAAATCTCACATGGTAAAATAAGTGTATAATTACATTGGAATCATTTAGGTTTATTTCAATGCCTTAGGCTGAGCAGAGAAGTCATGACAGTCATACTCTAATATTCAGAGTAATATTTGGTAATTGGCATCATAAATGATGGTTGACACAGGAAGACTCATTTACCATGCCAGAAAATCTCTGGACTCATCGGAAGCAGATACCTTTTGCTCTAGGGAGGCGTTTCATTTTGCAATGTTGTACTTCAGATAAGCCTAGATTTCTATATCCTGTACGAGAAATGTTACATCGGACACATTTGGTTTGGATCAAGGCTCATAATCCTAGTATTAAAGCTCTCCAAATATCTCTTTTTCCCAGTTTAGAGTACAGTTCAAAAGACAAGAAATCAGCAAGTACCGTCTTAGGGAAGCAAAATTGTGGAAAAGGCAACTAACCATAAACCATTTCAAGTCTGGATTTTTCAGAGAATTGTCCACATCCACCAAACAATACCAAATAATTATGTACTGTTTGAGCCTTCCATGGTTTATCAGGGATTGTTTAATTAAATCATCATTTATAAAATATTACCATTTTATAACTATGTTACTATATCGTTAGTGATATATAATAGTGACAATGCCTTCTGGGTCTGAACACTAAGACCCCAAATATCACAACAGCCTATCTTGTATTAGCTTGAGTTTAAATATAATAGCTATATCACAAAATTATGTTAGCATTAACTCCTTCATGTTTCACATTGGCTAAATTCATTTTATTTCAGCTTGTCACATTGAACTTACTATTTTTTTCTCAGTCATAATCAGTTAAGGAAAGTCCGATTAGATGTATTAAATACATGAATTTTTTCTCTTAAGAGATTTACTTCATTAAAATGATATACCATGCAGAAGTGAAGGAGGTGAAACAGATGTCCAGGGAAGAGAACAAGTGTGTCTTTATCCTAAACCCATTGAGAGAATCTGTTTATAGCTTCTTTGATAGTAAACTATAATGAAATAAATATATAAACATTTAATAGCCACTGAGTAAATAAATTTTTAATATGAGAAAGTTAATTTGAAGTAAATACGTACAGGAAAATAATAGCCAACCAGAAAAATCTAAGGTTGACTTTCATTAATTCATCTAGGACTGAAATCAACCAATAGCAATCTCCTCAAATTCCAATTGATGCTTAATTATTTACAGACAATACAGATATAATTTCATACTTATACCAGGACCAAATGATAATTAACAGAAAAAATGAACTAGTTTCAAATGCATTTTTTGCTTTTATGAATTCATCTATTTCACAAATCTACCATGAGGTCTAGCAAATACCAGTTTCTAGAGTATTCATTAACAAATTTTAGACTTATACAATTTAAATAGTTCTAACCCACATAATCTCATTTAATTCTCACAATAACTCAAGGAGGAAAGGGTCATTTAAAGAAATCAACTTTTTTAAGACATAATATTGTACCACTTTATGTATACAGTTTAGTGAGTTTTGACTAACTTATATACTCATGTAACCACCACTAAAATTAAGATACGTAAATTTCTAGTGCCTACAAAATTCCCCCTTATCCCTTTCCAGACAAACTTTCCTCACCCCTGATCCAGGAAATCACCAATTGGCTTTCTGTCACTCTATATTACTTTTGCCTTTGTAGAATTCATGTGAGTCATGTAATACATGTTTTTATGTCTGGCTTCTTTTGCTCAGCACATTTTTAAAATTCCTTTATGTTTCTGCATGTATCAGTAGGTGGTTCTTCTTATTGCTATATAGTATTCCATTGTATGGCTATATCTCAGTTTATCCATTCACCAATTAATTAATATATTTTTTTTATTATAAATAAAGATACTACAAACATTCACGTGCAAGTCTCTTCATGGATATGCCCTTGAATATTAAGACCTGAAATCATAAAATTCCTAAAAGAATAGGGGTAAGCTCTTTGACGTTGGTCTTAGCAATGTTTTTGTGGCTGTGACTTCAAAGACAAGGGAACGAAAGCAAAAATTTTAAAAAATGGGACTACATCAAACTAACAAGCTCTACACAGCCAAGGAATCCATCATCAAAACAAAGAGGCAACCTACTGAATAGGAGAAGATATTTGAAAATCGTACATCTGATAAGGGATTAGTATCCAAAAAATATAAAGAATTAATACAACTCAACAACAGCAACAACAACAACAACCAATCTGTCCAATTAAAAAATGGGCAGAGAATCTGAATAAACAGTTTCCCAAAGAAGACATACTGATAGGCAACAGGCACATAAAAAGATGTTCAGTATCACTAATTATTAGGGAAATGCAAGTCAAAATCGCAATGAGATATCACCTGACACCTGTTAGAATGGCTATTATCGAAAAGATAAGAAATAGAAAGTGTTAGAGAGGTTGTGATGAAAAGAAAACCTTCGTACACTGTTGGTGGAACTGGAAACTGGTGCAGCCACTATGAAAACAGTATGGAGATTCCGCAAACAATTACTATAACTACTGTGTGATCCAGCTATTGCACTTCTGGCTATTTAGCTGAAGAATAGAAAAACACTAATTCAAAATGATATGCACTTCTATGTTCGTTGCAGCATTATTTACAGTAGCCAAGATATGGAAACAATCTAACTGTCCATTTATGGAGGAATGGATAAAGAAGATGTGGTAAATGTATACAATGGAATACTGTTCAAATATAAAAGATAATGAAATCTTGCCATTTGAGACAACATAGATGGACATTGAAGGTATAATACTAAGTGAAATAAATCAGAAAGAGAAAGACAAATACCATATGATTTCACTCATATGACTTCTTAAAAAAACAAGCAAACAAAATAAAAAAACATAGGTACAGAGAACAGATTGGTCATTACTGGAGGGGAAGGAGGTAAGGGGTAGGCAAATGGGGTAAAGGGGTTAATTGCGTTATGGAGGATAGTAACTAGACCATTAGGGATTAACACTTTGTAATATATACAAATGTTAAATTAAATGTACACCTGAAACATATAATAATAAAAAACAACTTAATTCTATGTTTTCTGGTTCCATATTTGTTGATCTTTTCACTACATTACCGCTTCTCATTTTATTCCTTCTGTAGTGAAAGAAAGTTCATATCAAAATGTATTCTTTGATAGATATTTTTCCACTTCAAAGTAAAATTTAATAGCATTTAACATTATTTCAGCTACTTTCAAACTCACGCTGAGGTATTTGTACAAATGAGGCCTATAATATTAAGCCTGAATAAGCACTACAATTTTCCAGGTAGGTAATTGTGATCTGATGCATTTCCGAAAGTCTGTTTGTTGCTCTCATTGTTGAGGTTGAGCATCGTAAGCCTGCAGGAATAAACAATATTGAATCTATCTTCTGCAAATTAATTACATGTGCCACTTTCTAAAGAAAAATTTTAACGTTTTTCTTGTACAAAGTTTACAAACATTTTTAAGCACAAAAGGAAGAAACTGCATCTCTACCCCAACCCCTTGTCTTCAGGAGCAGGTTCTAATTCAAGAGCTCTGTAATAACACTATAAATGAAATAACATGAAATCAGGAAACAAAAGATTTGGCTTGTCTTGCTTCCAGGCCCAGTTCTGCTTGCGATCATGTTACCTTTGTCTTTCTCAGCAAATGTTCTGTCAGGTATTTTACATGGTTTCCTAGGTTAGGTTCTCTAGAAGCGGAGTCTTAGTTGGAAATCCCCTTGCTCTCAGAGAAACAGATAAGCAAGTAAATAAATCAGAATAGAGAAAATGGAAGGAAACACAAATCTGGAATGTAAACTAAAACTCAAGCGTCTCTCTTACTTGAGTCAAGAAAGCAGGGTTTTTGTATCTCTATCCTGCACGAGGTGTTGTTGACCACAGATACCCTAGGGTGGGACCAATGGCCTAACCCCCAGACACTTTCCAGTGAGGTGGCTTCAACTGCACAAAGGCAATTCTTACAGGTGAAAGCCAGTTTTCAAAACACTGGCACAAGCCAAGAGAGGGACACACTGATAGAACTAATAAAAGTGATCCTAGGGGATCCAGCAGAGCATCAAAAATTGCTGTCACACCTGCACTACCTTATTCCATTTTCAAAACATTTTAAATATCTCATCAACTTTGCAGGAGAGAAATTAAGGCCTTAAGAGACTAAACAAGTTGTCTGTAGGTCACACGTGGTCAGTCAATAGCAGTGCTAGAATAACCATGCCTGTTGTGCCTTTTATTGATGTAGCTTCAAATCAGAGACGTAGAAAATATAGATTAGCTTTCTAAGATCTAAAACAGATCAAAGATTATACTGATGACAGAGGTGGTCACCACTAATACTGGCATTATCATTTTTTAAAATGTTTCTCTGATACAACTCGTTTTTGCAGAAACCTCATTTCTACCCACTGAAGTCTTTTGAATGCTTTCTTTAAGCCTGACTTTAGCATATCAAGAGAGCACTTTATAAAATTTGCTATTTGAGCTTAGCCTCTTTCTGCCCTGCTCTTCTCTAGAACATTATCTGGAAAAGTTGCTTTCTTTTTTGAGTGTCACTTCTCCTATTCTTAGGATTCACAAATCCCTCCTTCTTAATTTTTTAAAATAAATATAATTGTCTTTTGTGGCCAGAACTGAGGGTTGGATAATTCTTTCATTGTCCTGTGCCCTGATCTTCTTTCTCATAGACAGTACTTTTATAGCTGGAAATGCCCAGAAACACATGCATGACTTAGTGTGGTTCATGTCAAAGGAGCACTGACTGGCAGTTGCAGAAATTTGGGTTATAAGCAGATCTTGATTCCCGTTTGCAGTTATCCTTTCATCGAAGCATAAACAAGATGCCTTCGGAAATGGACAGAGAAAAAATAACCAAGGCAGACATGAAGAATCACCTAAACCAATGATTCTAATATATGACTGCTCCTTAGAGTCCTGGACTTATTTTGACTTATTAAATAAGAACAAACAAAAAAAATGTTCATGAATTTTCATTTTCCAAGGTCACCGTTTCCAAGTTGAGTAAGCAGCTCCAACTACTAAAATACTCTGTCTCCTTATAGCCTTCTCCCTATGCCTCTTGGTTTCATAATTCAAAATGTATACTCTCAGCATGCTGTAATATAATACAGGACTGAGTGACAGCAAAACACAATAATTAAGATTATTAGCTCTGGAGTGATACCAAATGCATCATATACTTGCCCTATCATATACTGATTGTGTGATGTTGGGCAAGCTACTTAACCTCTCTAAGAGTCTAATTATCCATATTATGGGGGTAAATCACAGCACCTATCTCATACTTTTACTATTTTATAAAAAATAGTAAAATAATTGATAGAAAGTGTGGAGACCACAGCTGGACACTTAGAAAGTGCTTTATAAATATTAACCGTTATTATTTCCATTAAAATTAGAAAGTTTTGTTAAATAATGAAGAGTGGGGGGAGAATTTATGAAAATTCATAAATTGAATGAATGGTGGACATTGGCTGTCAGGTCATGCATAAGAGCACAATCTTCAAACAGTGAAGCCTCAATGTCTTATATCCACGTTTCAGAGCCACCAGGACAGAAGAGTAAATGTCAAGGATGAGAATAGTCTATAACATATATTCTACATCTAGAATAGGAACCTGGTGAGGAAACTCTTAAAAAGGAAGGAAAATTGATAGAACTACAATAATCGATGAAAAATAAACTCAAAAAATTAGTGTTATATAATCACTAATATATTTATAGTGTAATTTTGACATGCCCGGGTGTGCACTAAAAGAAAAAAAAAAAGACTAGGACTAGAAAATAGTTAAATTAGAAAGTGATTACTCACATCGGAAGGGAATTATTAGCTTTAAGAAAAGAATGCACCATAGGGTTCTTTATGTATCAAATTCTTCAAATCTTCAATGGTTTGTAAAGGGGCCAAGAAAATTTTAAGTTAAATTGTTAACAGTTATTGTCAATTAAACTTAATCAGAAATCAAGGTTAAGGTTTAAAACACTATAATATAATGAAACGGTACAATTAAATTGAAGAGGCACTGGGTTCAAATCTTATTATGAAGGAAGAGAAGGATGAATAAAATATATTTATGATGTATTTAGTCTGGGTTTCCCAGAGAGCAGAATCAGAGACAAAGAACTGAAAAGAGTAAGTTCATTTGAGAAGTGAGCGATGAGGCAGTGAATCACAGCAGAAGGAAAATCTAATAAAATAAGTACTATTGAGTCGCATACTATACTGGGAGCTGGTATTGATCTTCCTAAGATCTTTGGTGGATCCTAGGAAATGCGTTTTAAAACTTTCTATCTAAGGAAGGATAAAGGAAGACAATTACACTTTAGTTCTCACCCCCAATGGTCAACGGTGGTAAAGCAGGTATTAATTCTCCTACCCTTCTGGGTTGCCCATACTTATGTGCAAAGTAGGTTCTTATAGATAGATCAGAGTTATGGCAACAGAAAAACTTGGGACCAGAAAGAAGAAGCATACAGTGCACGATCAAACCGTGGTGCTCTCTGATCTCATCTGCCTAGACATGAAACTGTCGTCAGCTATAGCTGAGAGTAGAGTAAGAGTTAGAGCAGAGCGTATTGGAAAGAGTAAAAAAGGAAGGTTGAATCCACAGCCCATACACATCTTACAATCTTAGGTGCAAAGAAAATACACATAAACATCGTCTGAAAAAGAGACATAGTGATGAAGCTGCAACAGAGAGACAAATGTGCTGTTATGAAAATATAGCATGGGGGAAACTAATTCAAACTGAGGTGATTTAGGGAAAAATGCAGGGTTTAGGGGGAAAGAAATAAATTGCATACTAAACATGAAAGCTCATAGGATTTTCACAAGATAATTAAGAAAATATAGATATTTATAAAAAAAACAGGGGCATATAGAACTCTTTTAGAAAAGATGTACATATGCTTAACCTATATATAAGGTGTGGTTGGGGTACAGTCACAAGAAAGCAGGTTGATTAAGATGGAAAAATAGATAGAGGACAGATTGAGCAAACTGTTGACCCAAGCCGGGTTTTGTTAGTGATCATGAATGGTACTTTGCCTATTGAACTTTCTTATGGGAATTATCATTTTCTTATTTGATAAAGGTCTGATGTTTTTTTTTTTTATTTACTCTTCTCTAAACAATATCTGTGCAGAGTAGAAATTTTTAATTTTAATAAAGTCCAATTATCTTTTTCTTTCTTTCATGGAGCAAGCTTTTGATGGTGTATCTAAAAACTCATCAAGTACTAGATAATATAGCTTTTCTTCTGTTTTATCTTTTAGATGGTTTATACTTTTACAGATTAAATTTAAGCCTATGACCCATTTTGGGTTAATTATTGTGAAAAGTGTAAGTTCTGTACCTAATTCTTTGTTTGTTTTGCATATGGATATCTCCTTATTTCAGGACCATTTCTTGAAAATACTATTTTTGTCTCACTGAATTCCTTTTGTTCCTTTATCAGAAATCAATTGACTATATTTGAATGGGTCTTTCTGGGACCTCTTTTCTGATCCAATGATTTATGTTTCTATTCTTTTGTTAATAACCTCCTGTTTTATGGTATTTTAATATACTATTCTTTTGCTAATACACTGACTAATGTAGCTTTATAGCAAGTATTAAAATTAATTACTGTCAATCATACAATTTTGTTGTTCTTCAATATTGTGTTAATATAGATCTTTTCCCTTTCCATATAAACTTTGGAGTCAGTTTACAATATCTACCAAATTGCTTGCTACGATTTCAGTTGAGATTGTGTCAAATCTATAGATCAAGTTAGGAAGAATTGACATCTTAAAAATAGTCCTCCAATGCATGAACATGGATCACCTTTCCATTTATTTAGAACTTTGACTTTTTTCATCAATGTTTTATAGTTTCTACATATAAATTCTGTAAGTATTTTGTTAGATTTATACCTAAATATTTCATTTATTTTGATAGCTCATTTCTACTTAGTGCTGAGTAATACACATTGTCTGGTTGTACCATTCACTGAAGGACATCTTGGTTGCCTCTATGTTTTGGCCATTATGAATAAATATGCTATGAACATTCATGAGCAAGTTTTTGTGTGGACATAAGTTTTAATTCATTTGGGTAATATCAAGAACCACAATAGGAGGATCATTGAGTAAGAGTGTATTTACTTTGATAAGAAACTACCAAACTATCTTCAAAAGTGGCTGTACCATTTTGCATTCCCATCAGCAATGAATGAAAGTTTCTGTTACTCCACATTCTCATCAGCATTTGGTAGTGTCAGTATTTTGGATTTTGGCCATTCTAATAGGTGTGTGGTAGTATCTCATTGTTGTTTTCATTTTTCAATGCCCTAATGACCTATGAGGTTGAGTATTTTCTTTTAATTAAATGTATTGTGTAACATTGGCAAAAAACATGCAAGTTTCACTTGTACAACTTTAAAATACATCATTTGTATCTTCCATTATGTGCTCAGCACCCAAAGTCTACTCTCCTTCCATCACAATATATTTGATCCCCTTTACCATCTTCATCCTCCCCGCAACCACCTCCCGTTCTGGTAACCACCATACTGTTGTCTGTGTCTATGAGTTTGTTATATTATACCTTTGACATTTTATCTAAAAAGTCATCACTATATACAACTCACCTAGATTTTTCTCCCCGTGTTATTTTCCAGGACTTTTATAATTTTCTGTTTTGCATTTAGGTCTGTGATTCATTTCAATTTAGTCCAATTTTTATTATTTCTTTTATTCTGCTTTTTTTTTAGACTTAAATTGCTCTCTTATTGCTAGTTTCCCAAGGTAGAAGCATAGTTTATTTATTTTAGATCTTTCTTTTTTTCTAATATGTAAATCTAATACTATAAATTTCCCTCTGAGTAGTTTCCACTTCATTTCACAGTATTTGATAAGCTGTCTTTTTATTTCTATGTAGTTCAAAATTATTTTTTCCATGTAAGTTGGAAATTCTGCCATTTAGATTTTAATTTCCATATATTTAGGTATTAGCAAGCTCTCTTCCTTTAATTAATTTTTAGTTTAATTCCAGTGTGATCTAAAACATACGTGCATGATTTCTATTCTTTTAAGTTTGTTAAGGTAAGTTTATTGCCAAGGATATGGTCCATATTGGTAAATGTTTCATGTGAACTTGGGAAGCACATGTATTCTGCTGTCATTGGATACAGTATTCTGTAAATATCAGTTAGATAAAATTGATTGATAGTGCCATTGAAGTCAACTATATCTTACTGATTTTCTGCCTGCTTGATCTATCAATTACCAAAAAAAGGTGTTGAAGTCTTGGACTGTAAGAGTGGATTTGTCTATTTCTCCTTACAGTTCTATTAGTTTTTTCCTCTTGTTTTGTTAGATGCATACTTGTTTAGGATTCTAAAGTTTATATGGAGAACTGACTCCTGTATCATTAGATAATGACCATCTTTTCCTTGTTCTGAGGTCTGCTTTGTCTGAAAGTAATTTCACTGCTCTAGAATTCTTTTGATTAATATAGGCATGAAATATCTTTCTCTACGTCTTTACTTTTAATGTATCTAAAGTTTTATATTTAACATAAGATTTTTTTCATAGCCAATATATAGTTAAGTCCTCTTTTTTTTTTTTAATCTAATGTTGTGTCAAGTAAGAAGTACTAAGATAAATAGGCTTTCAGTGTGAGGATATTTATTAATCTGGCTAGAAATTAGGTGGTATTAAATATGTGCTATATCTGTAGATGTGAGAAGATCTAGTGTCCCTGCCTTTATCTCTCTCTTTGATTTTGGCCTTCCCTAAATATCCCCCCTCAGTTCTCTGAAGATACCAAAAAATGTCATTGGTTTTTACTTTATTTGTTTTTTTTCTTCTTGTAAGGATGAGAATTATGACTTCTAAGCACTTTACATGTGAAATTGACAATGGAAGTCCTCTCCCATATATTTTTACAATACATTAGCTAGTGAAGTTCCATTGTTTGCAAATAAAAAAAAATTGAAGTGATGTCGAATAGTAGCAGGCAAAAGATATTCAGGGAAATATGGTATAAAATATATAAAAGTTTGAAGGGGGAGGATGGCTCTTTCTGGTGGCATGAGAGTGACAATCTTGAATTTCTGTTTTCACTTCAAGGAACTAATGGAAACTCGGGGATATTATATGGCTGCGCTGAAAGCATTTTCTATTACTTATGCCTTCAGAACTGATATCATCATAAAAATAAATTGAAACTCTTAAGTTTATTATGTTACCTGTATAGAAATTTCTTGGCTTCGCATCTTGATACTACAATTTCCACAAGCCCATTTCTTCTTAAGCTCTCTCTCTCTCTCTCTCTCTCTCTCTCTCTTTCTCTCTCTCTCTCAATTATGAGAAAATTGAGTATGAAATACTCTAGTAGACAATTCTTCATGTTTCACAGCTAGAATTGTGCTGTATGCCGTGGGAGATCACAATAACTGCCTTAAAACAGTCAGAATTTGGCCCATGGACCTAAGTATAGGCTTACATTTAAATGGGCCATAGGATAGTGGAATGAACAACTGATAACATCTATGTTTGCCAAGAAAAAAGAAGAAGGCAGTGGCTGTTGAGCGGACAACCAAAATTATCTGCTAAAGAAATCTAACTCATCACCAAATTCTGTTGATAGACCCTTTATCACATCTTTTCTTTATATACCCTTCTCTAATAACCATCATCACTGTCTTAGGTCAGGGCTTCATCATATCCTGATTACTGCAATACTTCCTATATAATATAACTGTCACTGTGTTTTATTTCTTGAATAATTCATTACACAGCTGTCAGAGTCAACTCTCTAAAAGAAAAACCTCATCATCTTATAGCTTGTTTAATATCTTTTAAGAAATATCCATTATTGAAAGGTAAATCTCTTAATTTAATGTAATGCTTTCCATAATCTGAAACTTGTCTTATTCTTTAGAGTTTTCTCTCTAGATGTTTTCAAAACCCCTAGAGCTAATACTATTGACCATGCCGTTTCCATAAAAGATCATACGGTCCATGTCACCCTAATTGTGATCTTGCTGTTCACTCATTGCCTATTACAGTCCCTGGTATCTGTTCCCTGTGAAAGAAAATGGTATAGGAACATATATTTATAGGGAAAGTTTTCTTACACAGTACAAAACAAACTCTAGTCATAAATGAAAAGACCAATAAATTTGACTAAATTAAATCCAAAACAGCATGGATGAATCTCAGAATTATTATGTAGAGCAAAATAAGCCAGCTACAAAAGAGTACTTTAAATGCTCCAAATCAAAGACAACCATTGATAAATCAATTTTAAAAATTTTAACTATATGCTAAATAAAGAAGACATATGTAAAAGGAAGAATGCAGAAATATTAAATCTAGAAAGAATGGAAAAAGGAAAACCATACAAGCATTAGCCAAAAGAAACCTGTGTAACTATATTAAGTTCCAAACAGCAATAACAATTTTTGGTCCTAGGGATCAGATCAATCATTGCCTAGAGTGATAATGCGGGGTTTTGAATGCAAAGGGGCATGGGTGAGCAGGCTAAGATGAAGATAGTGCTTTAAATCTAATTATCTAGTGAGGTTAAACAAACTTACATCTTGTTGCTAAGCAATTTTATACCAACACAAATGCATGCTTATGTGGAACATAAAATTTGAATAAGAATGTCAGCAGTATGAAAACAATACAAATATCAAAACCTCCTTTTAATAACTTAGGTATGTATTATCATTGCCTCTCTTTGGCAGAAGCGGACACTGAGGCAGAAAAAAATAACACGGTAAATAAGTGGCAAAGACAGTATATGCAGCTGGCAAGTGCAGCTTCACTCCCCTGCTCTGAACTACATTGAATTTATGCAAAAGGAGTATGTGTGTATCTCACATGAATTTTACTTCTTTCTAAATGAGCACCTGACTGTAATGTAGGAAAACTGGTTTGTAACATTAGTTCCATTCTTTGTAGCTGAGTATTCCTCTCAAAGTCACTTACATTTTCTGGGATTCAGTTTCCCAATTAAAAAAAAAAAAATAGGAGTAATTCTATCTTACCATGATCACTTCACAGGATTGTTTTAAAAGACCAAAGGAATTGAATATGTATTAGCATTTATGAAATGTAAAAGGCTAGAAATATAAACTAGCACCATGATAATAATTATCCCTGGATGTGAAATTATATTTGACTTATGTACATATACAACATATATATACCTGAAGGAAATACTCTCATGATGTTAATCAACCATACCTGCAGACAGTCTTCCGATAGCATTAGGTACAATTATTATACTAATATCACATATAAGCAATATAATTGTTGAGGAATAAAAATACTAATAATATTTCTTGACTTCTTTCACTATGTATTTTACCTTCGAGGTATTTTAGCACTTTATAAATACCATTACAACAGTTCTAACTCTAAAAGATTGTGCCTTCTGAATTAACTTCAAAATTAGAAGGTATTTCTTGATAATATACAGGTTGAATTGTGATGGATTCTAAGAGAAAATGCATTAGTTTATGGTAAATTATTCTCAAGCTATATGAAGTATGTCTTTCTTTTCACAAGCAGAGTTGATTTTACTCAATATAGCATATCTCGGTGCTTTTAAAATCCAGGGGGAAATTATATTTTAAATTACTTAAGGGAAAAAAGCAGCATTGCTTGACATCAAGGATTAACTGCTCCTACATAAGTTAGTATATTTTTAAAATGTGAAATATCAGTATGCTGATTTTGGCCTCTGACTTTAGAACTCAAATGTTACAGATATATTTTGTGACCATTATGCAAAAGATACCCAGGATTAATAAGCTCAGAAGATTAATGAAACAAATGTAAAATTTTAAATTAATTTATCTGATAGTCTAAAAGTTTTTACATTTTAAGTATTACATTCTAAGAAATTTGATCCGTTTCCTAGAGTAACACTAAATAATAAAAGATATACGTTTAAATATCAATTGAAAAAGTATACATAGAGTCTCTTCTATGTGTAAGAAACTGTGCTGAACATGGTAAGGAAAATAGATTTATAAGGCAGAGTTCCTTTTCTTCAATGATTCATAGCCTTGTTTGGAGAATCAAATTCAAATAAGGCAGGCCATGCTATGTGTCAAAGAGTTAAAACAAAATGCTCTGAGGACATGAAAGATAGACAGCTTAATTCAAGTTGAGGAGATTAAGGCAGAGCCTTTTATACAAACACATATAATCTCTGTTTATTTTGCCTAAACATGTACATGAGTCATATTGACAGTGAGTGTATTCACAAAACCCTAGTGGGTTCATAAAATTATTTGGCATCTTACCCTGATAAGAAGATAATTTAACTGTGTATTTATGTGTAAAATAAGTTGTTTAAACTAGATGATTATTCCAGCCCCTTACATTCTTTAAAAATTAGACATTTTTGCATATTGACGTGAGTTATTTACCCATGTGGACAATGAAGAAAACTTCTTACTTTTTTTTAGAAAGTATAATTTTAAAAATACTAGCCTTATTTTTATATGATAAATTGTGATAATTATCTACTATGTATGTTGAGGATAATCAGTTATCTTTGGAAAAATAATTAGTACGTGGAGCTATGATGTGATTTTCATAACACAAATGAGATAATTAACAGAGACTAATATATGGGCAATTGACTTTTTTTTTTTTTAATTTTTGATAATCCAAACATAAATTTGTACAGTCTTTAATAGAGGAAATCTCTGAGTAAATTTCAGTTTAATGAATGACTTGCCTAAGGCAACCAGATTATAAATCCCACGGCCTTGACCATGAATTTGTTCTTTTGACTCCTAGTGCCATGTCATTTCTCCTTCCCCATGTTTGGCTTCATTTGTATTCATGAAATAAGTCTGAAAATAAACTCAATCATACATTAGTTTCTAGTCAACTAATATAAACCTTTTACAAAAATATCACTGTTGCCTCTGTCATTAAAACTACCAAGTAACAAGTATTTAACAAACATTCATTATATGTCAACTGGGAAAAAGAATTGGAAAACATCACCTATCTAGAATGCAAGCCTTTATGAGATTCAAGGGAAGAGAGGTCAGGGGGTCGGGGAGAGCTTATAAAAATCAGAAGATTGCCAAAAACAACATGGAAATTAAAACCTTTCACAAAATCCTTCACTTATTTTTTTACTTAGACTTCAATTTAGGCTGCTGACTCACTTTTCTCATTTTTGAAGACTAAAGAAGTTTAGAAAAACAAATTACGAAGGAACAGTGGGGCTGAACTGGGAGCAAGCACCAAAAATAAAAAATAAATAAATAAATAAGTGACAGCTTTCTGTTGCTGCTGAAATTCTATTAAACTAATTTTAACTAAATTGAGGCTGAAATGAAATATAAAATGAGAAATAGTTACTTTAAAAGCACAGCAATCGTGGACCATTTGGGTTATTACAGGATACTACAATGCATGTGTTTACTTTCATGACCATATATATTGTACAAAATAATGCAAAACTATGTAAGGATTCTGAAGAAAACATTTTTGACATACTTGAAAACATTGCCTGGTAATTTTCAAATGTAAAATGTGTCTGGAAGAAAAAATTTTTAGATAATATATTCTTTGCACTTCCAGTGAAATTAAGGAACACACAGGTTCTAAACATAATTTTAAAATAATGTGACATTCTAACAAATATAGTATGGAAAAGAAAAGATAGAACTTTATAGCTAGAGAAATTTAGCAGATATCACCCTGACCAAGTGATGAAGGTTAACTAACAAGTTTAACGTCATCATTAATCATGCTGATATTAAGGATTCCCTGACATGTTGTCATGAGAACACTATTTTGCCTCTGTGTTTTTGCCCCCAAAATTACAACCACAGTCTAATTACAAGTAAACATCAGACAAATTCAAATTGAGAAACATTCTATAAAATACTTGACTATGTGTCTTAAAAAGTGTCAAAAGTATGGGGGAAAAAAAGAGGAAAGGCTGAGAAACTGTCAAGATTGGAGCCAACTAAGGAGCCATTACAACTAAATGTAAGCATGAGTTAGATCCTAGAATAGATAAAAAGGACAATGAAAAAAATGGTATAATCCAAATAAAATCCTTAGTTTGGTTAACAGTACTGTACCAATGTTAATTTCTCAGTTTGGGTGTATGTACCATAATTTTGTAAGATGTTAATATGATGGGAAGATAACTGAAATGTATACAAGGACTCTCTACAGTATCTTTGCAACTCTTCCGTGAATGTGAAATTATTTCACATGTAAAATAATAGTTAAATATTTTTGAAGATGTGACATGGAGAAAAATATTTTGACATTGAGTTAGGCAATAGAATGGACAGCAAAGTGCACAGATAGAAGGGAAAAAAATGATGAAAAATAGACTTCATCAAGATTAAAGTTTCCTCTTTAAAAACCATAGGAAAAGAAAAAAAAAATGGTGACCCATAGATTTGGGAAAACTTTTTGTAAAACATGTATCAAACAAAACATACACAAAATATATAAGAACCTCTTATGATTGAAAAAATATATACAAAAACATTTACGTAAACACTTCACAAAAAGGAATAGGAGTAACAAATGAGCATGTGTAAAATGTTCCACATCACTAGGAAATGCAAATTAAGATTACATGAGATCCCACTAATACTAGCATGGCTAAAATGAAAAGACTGATAATACCAAGAATAGGGTAGGATGTAGAGAAATCAGCATTCTTATATATTGTTGGTGGAAATGCAATTGGCAAAATCACTTTGGATAAAAGTATGAAATTACTTTATGATGTTTATCAAGTATTTTTCATATGATCCAGGGATTACCATCCAACAGAAATGAAATTGTGCATCCACACAGAAATGTGTATGTGAATGTTCATCACAATATTATTCATTATAGCTCTAAGGTGGAAAAAAACATAGTCTTTCAAATGATGAATGAATAAAGAAATCATGGTTTATCTATACGATAGGATACTACTCAATAATAAAAAATAAAATGTTAGCGCACAGAATAACATGGATAAATTTCAAAAACATTACGCTACAAAAGAAGTTAAATACAAAAGGCTATGTGTGTGGATCAATTTATGTAAAATTCTAGAAAATGCAAAACTGTAGTGACACAAAGTAGATCAGTGTTGCCAGTGGCTGGATGTTAGGGTCAAGATCTTAGTGCAAGCTTTTCAGGGCAAAGGGACTATTCCAGCTCTCAATTATGGTAGTGTTTACACAATGACATACAATTACCAAAATATATCAAGCTATATCCTTCTAATTGACAAAATGTATGTAAATCAAACATTAATAATCAAAAAAGAGGAAAAATAATGTAAATTGATTAAAAATTGATAAAATGTAAGCTATCAAACATGAAGACAATAAGGATTTAAATCATAAAAATATTTACTGAGTCCATAAAGAAAAAGTTTGAGGTGGGCAATTTCGGCATTATTTCAGCAGTTTCATGATCCCAGGTCTGTATCTCTGCAATTGTTTTGGCATCAGAATAGTGGGCATTCGGTTCTCATGCAGTCCTACAAAAATCAGGAAGTTGGAAGAGAGGAAAGTATTAGTGTCTTATTGCTGCCATAACAAATTACCACAAATTTAGTAACCTAAGTAACACAAATTTATTATTTTTTAGTTCTGTAAATCAGAAATTTGACAGGTGTGACTGCTAAAATCAAAATACTGGCAGGGCTGCTTTCCTTTCTGGGGGCTCTTTGGGAGAACCCTTTTACTTGTCTTTTCAGCTTCTAGAGGTTGCCTGAATTCCTTGGCTCATGGCCACTTCCTTCTTCAAAGCCAGCAATGGCAGAGTGAGTCCTTCCAACATCAGACCTCAAGGACCCTTGTTTTGCCATGACTACAGCTAGGACAGTTTCTCTGATTTTAAAAACTCTTGTGATTAGATTGGATCTTCCTGGATAATCCAAGATAATCTCTTCATGTCAAAGACATACCTTTTAATTACATATGCAAAGTAAAGTAACATATTTACAGGTGCCAGGGATTAGAACAAGGGCATTTTTAGGAGATCATTTTTCTGCCTACCAGAGAGGGGGGCAAGTTGATGAGCAAACTCTTAAACTACTTCTTTAATCAGAGAGGAGATACATTTTCTAAAAGCTTCAGAATATAAAGGAGATGGAGAAAGTAATTACTATCTAGCTTTTCCATCTTCTACAACGAGAGAGACAGGCAAGAAAAATGTTAGACCGCCACCAGGATCTGTCACATTCTGCTTTTCCGTGGTTTTTCTTCCCAGAAGAAAATGGCAGAAAATGTTGAAATGTTTGAGTAGTCAAACTCTCCTTTAGCTCTGTGGCATTAGAGAGATACGGTAACATATGCAATATCACAGGAAAGAAAATATCTAAAAATTTTCCTTGAGTCAAATTTTTAAAAGTGAACTCCAGCCAACTGAAAGGTAAAGGATGATGGCTAACAACATTTGAGATTGAGACCTTGCTAAGTGCTGGCACTGTTCAAAGCAACTAATGTAGTTAATTCTCACCATACTCTTATAAAGGAGATACTACAATTAATCTCATTTATAGACAAAAAAACAAAAGCACAGAAAAATTAAATCATTTTCTCAAAGTCACTTAGCTCTCTAGTGGTAAAAGAGCCAAACCTAGCAATTCCAGCTCCAGAACTCATAAGTATCATCATAAAATTATAATTACATAAAAATTTCTGGTGCCTATGAGAGAACCAAACGAAAACTTCTAGAAGATGGCTGGATATATCCAGTCTGTATTTCAGAAGTGTGGTCTGGGCCGGAGACATAGATTTGTAAATATGGAACATTATAAGAATACACATCTGTCAGGGAAGCTGGTGGCAAGAATTTGGAAGGAATATAACAAACCAGGGGGTGGGCAGTAGATACGTGGAATTGGAGATCACAGAAAACTGAGGGAAGATCAGAGTGGGTGGCAATTCAGAAGCTAGGTAGGCTTGGAGTAGCAATGGCTTGACAAGTCCGGAGGTTACCAGGGAACATGTAGTGACCTAAAAAAGCAAGTCTGAAAAATCGGAGGGAAAAAAAAGGCAGAGGACAGGACTCAGTGTCAGCAATTGCATCACTGTACATTCGCATAATACTTTGTTTTCCAATTTCTGATTCTCTTCCATTGTTTCTCATCTAAACAAGTATGAAATGCGAAATGAAAGCAAGTATTTTCCTTTTGTTTATTCTAGAAGTTTGAATGTGCTTCTCATAAGGCAAGAGCCTGATATTTGCAGAGACAGGTTTTTGAAAATTGAAAATCGCTACTGCCAAAATGGTGGCTAATCATGAACAGTCTCAGAAGTATGCCATTAACCAAGAGAGAATCAACCACATTTAAAGATGTTAGATTTATATAACTTCCTGAAAAAAAACTTGGCACTTCTTTTAAGGTGTTAGTGCTGTTTTTTATTTTTCCACTGAATCTTACTTTACCTAACTGTCCGAAACATCCTTTTTGTTCACTTAACGATATAACATGGACATCTTTCCATATCAATCCATATAATGTCATTTCTTCTTGATGGAATCGACATTTCTGATTCCTTCTAAAAATCCTACCAAAAAGCCCCTTTCATATTCTGACATGCATTAGAAACAGCAAGAATCATTCAGTTCTCAATGGGCTTGCATTTTGGAACATTTCAGAAACTCTCTGGACTTCTCTGCCATGTTTTATTAACATTGATTCTCGGCATTATATTAGAATAGATTTTATTTTCTCTTTATGTCAATTACATTGACTGACAGTTTGCAATGAGTTTCCAAGTAACACCTAGGGGATGCTTAGGTTTCCTACTTTACTATTCTTCAAAATATTGAGAACCTGTCACTAAAAGTC
>NW_006443570.1:7582832-7620026 GCF_000325575.1 Pteropus alecto
CCAAATACAATAAGGCTTTAGATTATGCAACTACCCGACATATGGATTTTTAAAGAGTTTCTTCCCTCCCCCGCACCCTGCCCCGGTAATAATCTTGAACAGTCTGTGGGAGATAGTTAAGACATATTTGTTAATGCAGTCATGGTTGTTTGTTCTGTCTACATGAAGCCAAATAACTTTTTTTAAAGCATAGATATTAAATGATTAATCATGGCATTGCTCCAAAAATGCAGGCTTCAAGCTTAGATTTGGGTTTCCTGGGAATAGAATTAAGCTAGATAACTGATTTGTACGAATCTATAAATATTTACCTTGGCAGTGAATAGAGTGGATCACTACACCAGCCATTTACTTTGATAATAATTTGAGACGTTAACCTACAATTTTGTTCCCTGGTGGCCTTGAATGTTCCCTGGTGGCTTTGAATATTCCAAGTGTTAACTAAGCCCTTTTCTCCTGTTCTCAGAATCTATTTCTGCCACAACCATTCCAATATCCATTTGCAGACCTTAATGTGTATTTCCCTTTTTTGTTGAATTGATATGTCTCTAATAATTTATTCTTCTGGTCTGTACTATGGACCTTGTTTAGCTAATATGCCCATCATTGAGGGTTAGAAACCTCATGTCTTAGCATCAAAAGAGGAAAAGATTTTTAAAAAAGGAAAGAAAAGTTTATACAGAAAATGCATCAGTACATATGTTTTTAAATATTAATCTATTAGAAATATAAAATACCATATGCAATGCTAAGGCAAGTTATTACTCAATCAACGCTATGTTCTTTCACTTTAATTTGTCTACTAATACAGAAGACAACTCTGAAGCCAGACCACTGAGCTTAAACTTCACTAGTGGTGTGAATTTAAGCAAATTACTGTAACTGTTCCGTGACTTATTTTCCTCATCTGAAAGATTCAGAATTACATACAATCCCATAGTACTTTTATGAAGAATAATATATAACTAGATTATTATATTCAAAGCACTTAGGGCTAGGACAGTGCCTACCATATAGTAAGCATTTATTAATCCTTACTGCATGCAGTCAACATAAAAATTGTTTTTTGTCAGAATATTCCAGAATGTTTTTCTTTTTACTTTTCAATTCATATTATTTCAAACTTAATTTGACACTTTTGACAAAAGGAGGTATGTCTTCTAATTATTTGATAACTATGAAGTGTAGGGGTTTGCACAATGTGTTGTTGTCTTCCATTTCTCACCTCTGCCTCTCAGAAACATTCTCCATCTTTGTCTGCCTTGCATTGTGTGAAGGAATATTGAACACTGTGGAGCACATTACCAGAACTCTCTCATAAGCTGGCTTCCACTTCGGTTTAGCCAGTAGAAGTCACCAGAGCAGATCAGAAAAATAGAGGAGAGGGAGGTTGGGGTATTTCATCTCCTACTTCTTCCTTTCATTAACATTGTCTTTGGCAAGCAGTGCCTCTGTCAAGATTAGGGTCTACCACCTCTGCCACAGCTCCAAGCTCTCTGACACTATTTCTCTTAATGCAATTTTTGCCCTACTGGTGAAACCAGCTTCTCAAAATTGTTGGTTTCATAGGATTTCATGATGCACAATGCCACCCTGTGAAGTAGTCTTTTAAAATACTCTCTATTTAAATTATCTGGAACAAATTATATCTCTAATAATCTATTTTAATATAGTGTGACATATGTATCTACTTTCATGTTACAGTATCAAACTTATAGGTAAGTGATTTTTAAATATGTGATTATGATTTCCAGTTGCCAGTTACTATCTGAAAGAATATAAAAGCCATGTCCCATTCCAACCACCATTGGTGGAAGATATATTTTCAGCCAAAGCATCCTTTAAGTACAGGTGCTGTATTAATGATATTTATTATAATTTATAGTTATGCATTCAGGTCTTCCTGGCCTTTGCCCAAGTGTCACTCTAATGAAATGTATAATAAGAACATGAACCCAGTTACAGAAATGGGGGGAAAAGATAATAGAAGAACATTCAGTAGGTTTGGTATTCCATGGGTGGTAATCCAGAGAGAAGTTTGGTATCTGGGAAAATATCTATTCATTATAAATGCCAAGTGGTCAGAACCTATAAAGGGTTATAATATTAAAGATGGACAATATTTTCTTGTATAGAGTGGTAGGAAAAGAGCCCGAGAAAATCTATCAGCAGATTCCAGAAGTCTACCCATGAAAGGATCAAGAACTCAGATCGGCCTCCAGAATTTGGAAGGCGGTTGTCACAGGGAAATGTGAAATGTTCATATTACGAGCAAGGAACATAGGGAGCGTGAACACGGATCCACTTTTCAGAACTGGGATGCAAGATTCAGGCTTGGTCAAACTATGTGAAGAATTGATCCATACATAACATGTTTTAAAACTTTTTATTTTCTTTTATATTGCGGCATATAACAAAGAAAAAATGACCACATCATAAATGTGAAGTGATATAAATAATTGTAAAGTGAATATTCCCAACTAGTTTCCACCCAAGTCAAGAAATAGTATATTCCCAGCATCCCAAAAACCTCTCTTCTGCCTCTGACCACTCATGACCCACTCTCAATATTCTAATTTCTAATCTTATAAATTAGGTCAGCCTTTCTTTTTAACATCATATAAATGCCTTCCTAAAGTATATATTATTTTGTTTATAGCTTCTTATTCAGTATTATATTTGTGATATTTATCCATGGCATTACACACAGCCACAATTCATTTATATTCAGTATCACATGTTATTCCTTTTTTTGACCATACTGTACTACAAATTTATTTATACATGTTTCACTCATTCTACTACTGATGGGTACATTTTTTCCAGTTTGGGACTAGTAAGAATAATATTTTTATGAAATAATGTTACATGCATTTTGATCCAATTACACTTGAATATCTGTTGAGTATATATGTATAAAATGGTTGGGTTATAGTGCATATAGTACTTATTTAACCACAGTAGATAAACCACTTTCCAAGAGGGTGTACTAATTTCCATTCCCAGCAGAGTACATAAATATTGTTGACCTACTTCCTTGTGGGGACTGTGTTGTCAGTTGTTTTTTATTTTGATGAGACATTCTGATGAGTCGATAGCGGTATTATTGTACTTTTAATGAACATTTATCAAACAATTAATGAGATTCAACAACTTCCTATAGTTTTATGGGACAATTGTATCTTATTTTGTTTTTCAAAATGCCTGCTCAAATTACTTACACATTTTTCTGTTGTATTGCCTGGCTTTTCTTTACGCATTAGTATAAGTTCTATATATAAGGGCTGCAAATGAAAACTTTGTCATTTACATGTGTTAAAAATATATATATTTTACTATACAATAGCTTGCCTTTGTGCTCTTTTAGTATAGTTTACTGAACAGATGGTTTCAATTTAAACATAGTCCAAATTTTCAACTCTTTCTTATATTGAGAATAAAAAGTTGTATTCTCCAGGTTTAGAAAGAAAGTGGAAAACATGCTATCATTTAGCCCAAGATTCAAGCCTTAAGCAAGTAAATAAGAGCCTGTTTAATCAGCTCCAGTTATGAAAATTCTGTTTCAATATGCTTGTTTCTGAGTGTCGGACAGTCCCTAAAGGTCCCAGGCTTCTTCTGCTCTATTACTTTTATTTGTAAAGTCAGCCCATCCTTGGACTTTAGGCTTCCCCAAAAAGTCTACATAAAATCAGCTCTCTGTTCTGCAAAGACAGCTTTCCCTTGCCTGGGATGTAATAATTTCAGCTTGGTTTCAGGTATACATGAGGACCAATCTTTTCCCTCAGCAATACTAACATTCACTGTGACTTGTTTAAAAAATCTGACAAGTATAAAAGTTAATGTTCACCCAGAACATTGCTAGAAGCAGAGATGAAGAATAATTATATGTAGGACCCTCAAATTAGTGAATGACACAAAATAGCTGTACAAAAGAGAGTTTCTCATTTCTAATTACACACCAAGAAATTCTTGTAAAATGAAGAGATGGGGAAGTACATAATTTGTTCTTCATACCGGAGCATCGTTAGATGTAAAGGAGGCCCTCTTTATAATTTTGATGGGACCATAAGCATAAACCAGGACTGTCCCTGGAAATCTGGGGCTTATGCTCCAACAAATTATAGAATTTTGTCTACAAATTTGTATCTGTTTTTCTGCTCTGTTCAACAAATTATGGAGGTTCTTTTCATTAAACCACAGGTAAATCTAATGAATCTGTTTGGCTCTTTCCCCTGGTCTCCATCTCAGTTCTTAATTAACCTTCTAAGCATGTACCTATGTGTAAAAGAACCTGACCACTTTGACCATGCTAGGTTTATAAAGAAATAGAAATCACTTAACAACCAGTAAGAAAAGTTCGATGATATTGAGAGACAAAGAACTCTTTACCAGAAAAAAAAAAGTGTTTTAACCTCTTATAATTTAAGCCCAAATACTATGGTTCAGTCTTAAGTCTTGCCCATAATGAGTAGTTTTTACAACCTCTTCTCAGGATTTATAAAAATACTTGAGCTTTCACAAGGGAGTTTGATGTTAGCTCTATTCCATAAGTTTAGATTGTACTTACTTTTATATATTATACAATTTCTATTTTAAATTTATTTATTGTTACAAAATGAAAAAAAAAATTGAACAAGTTTTAGGGCTTGCTCTGAATGGAGCTTGGATCCACAAAATGGAGTAAGCCATTCTCTTCAGTTTGCAAAACACTATTATCGTTGTTCTTTTGTGAATACATTTAATTTTTAGATTCTTTGTTATTCTTTTCTTTTGCTTCCCATAAGCACAGGTATCTATGTATTTTAATTACGTCCTTTATTATTACTGTCCATAGTGGTGGCCATGGAAATGTGTCACTAAGATCTCTCTTCAGGACAACCTGCTAAAGGGAGCACAGCTGAATGACTCTTTTCTGCTACCCACTATTAGGTCCATCATAACCTTCATTGGCACAGATTTCCCTGAGCTTCTTTGATCTATTGACAGAATACAAAGGGTTATTAATCCTGGACCATTCCCACCTGATGTAAGATTCCACTAATGGCGGCACCTTTGGCTTGGGGACTTTCTATTTGCCTGTCATTGAAAAACTTCTTACAACATTTTTTACCCCCCCCTCAGCTTTCACAGGAACAGACTTGTGTCACAGTCGGACAGCTCTTCCTGAAGATACTTGCACACCCCTCTCTTAATTTTCACAGATATTTTATCAATAAATCCCACATAACTTTAATCTCTTCTTGACTTCTAGCTCTTGGAAGATCAGAACTGATACCTAACAGAGACAGGGAGAGAGAGGGAGGGAGGGAGAAAGAGAGAGAGGGAGGGAGGGAGGAAGAGAGATTTAAAAAACATTGCATTGCTTTATGAGCATGTGAGTTTTATTTATATAAAAGATGCATTGCTGTAGATTACCTTTAGAATACTTTTATTTAATTTTTCTGCTAAACATTATGTGTTCTTGGGGGAGATTTATTTCTTTTCATTTTTTTTCTGACCAATATGGACTATTCTAACGTATAAATATGTCACATGTAGCTTTTCATTTCCCTTTCCGTATATCCCTTAGCTGTTTCTGGTCTTTGCTACCATAAAGCATGTTGCTATAAAGATTCTAGTTAGTTTCTTTTTGTAAATTGATTAATGAGTTTTTTTCCCCCTGGGGTATTTCGGATGCCGGTTATATAATTGATTGTACAAATTATTGATTGTTTATAGGATAAGTACTCAATGTCCTTAAATACTACAAGCAGCTTTTGTAAATAGCTCCATCAGTTAAAACTTCCACCAGCAGTGCAGAGGGTACTCTTTGCCCACATTCTTACTATCACTTGCCATTATTTTCTTTCCCAATTTTTTCCAGTCTGATGAGTGATATGTCAAATTGCATTTTGCTGATGATTGCTAAAACTGAGAATCTAGTCATAAATAGATTAGCCATTTAGAATCTTTATTATTTGATTTCTACTAGATTTCCTATCCTTTTAATCTCATAATTTCAAATTTTTCTCCTTTTAAATTAGTTTTTTTTTTTTGGATGTTTTGTGTGTGTGTGCATGTGCCAATACAGATGTCATTGCTTGTTGTTACAGATTTATTAAGGTATAATTGGCATATAACATATTATACATAAAATGTATAATTTGACAACTATTGACATATGTATGCACCCAAAATATTTCTTCTTTATCACTGCCAGTTCATATTCCAAGTTTGTTTTGTCCTCTATTTCTCTCATTTTTAATCTCTTTATACACTTCTTAAATTCCTTCCAGAGAGAAGTATTATTTCATTTAATGTTGTTAATATTTTTGAGGAATATAAAAGAATATGTTTACCCTATTTTCTAGAATAATACTTCATCTAAAGTTACATTCTTTATTTCAATTTTTATATCTTTGTTGTGTTTTTCAGATTTTTTAAAGTTATCTCCAATAGGTTTGATTTTTAAATTTTTTAAAATTATTTTATTTTTATACATTTTAATAAATGGTGGCATACCTATTCACTGTTCCCATTTGCTTAAAAGTAAAGTGGAGATGGGCATCCATCAGAGCTGATTTAGCCAAGGGATTTATTTTTTGTGTGTAATCTCAGAACATTTGATAAAAAAATTATGCTTTGACATTTGATATAGACATATAAATTAATTAAACAAAATCGAGAGTTCAGAAGGAGACCCACAGTTATATGAATAATTAATTCAATAAAAATGCCAAGATGATTTACTAGAAAGAATTTTTTTCTCTTTGTAAATTGCTGGAGTGATTAGATGATCAAAATTGTAAAAAATGAAAAAAAAAAACCAAATAATTAAAAAGATAGAGCATTGACCTATCCTGCTCTGCTCACCACATAAAAGCAGTACCTGGTATTAGAGTGGAGACCAAAACTTAAAACCTAAAACTATAAACATATAAACATATAAACATAAAACTACAAACACCAAAATGTAAAACCTAAAACTATTAACATAGATGGAACATTAAGAATCTCTGTAACTTTGGGTCAAGCAAAGTTTTTTTTTTGTTTTTGACAGAAAATAAATATGAAATATAAAATATACAAAGTGGTGTTGATCTTTATCAATATTTGAAAAGAAACTGTTAAGAAAATAAAAAAAAGATATGGCACCAGTGAGAGGAAATATTTTCAAAACACATATTTGAAAAAGAACTTATTTCAAGAACATATTTTTAAAAACTCTTAAAATTCAGTGATGAGAAAAAAAACCTCCTGATAATAAATCAGCATAAAATGTGAACAAACACTTCACCAACGAAAAATAGAGATGGCAAATAAGCACATGAAAACCGTTCAAATCAGTAGTCATTAGGGAAATGCAAATTAAAATCACAATGAGATTTTACCACACATTTACTAAAAAGGCTGAAATTAAAAATAAAATAAAACAGGCAGTACAAAGTATTGGCAAGGATGTGACACAATTGGAACTCTCATACACCGTTAGGGGAATGAAAAATGTATTTAACAATAGAAAGGAACCAACTACTGATATATGCTACAAAATGAAGGAAGTCCAAAAATTGCTAAGGAACGAAGCCAGAACTCAAAAAGCTACAGACTTAATATTTCCATTTATATAAAATTTTAGAAAATGTGAAGTATAGGAACAGATATCATATTATCAGTTGCAGGGGTTAGGGGTGCCGGATGAGGGAGGCTGACTACAAAAGGGAATAGGTAATTTTGGGGAGATGCTAAAAATATTTTATATCTTAATTATGTTTGTGGCTATATAACTGATTAAATTTATCAAACTTCCTAGAACTGTACCAAAAAAAATGAGTTTTACTGATGTCCATTACATTATCAGTAAGCCTGAACTAATAAAAATGTATGTTCTGACAACTGCTCTAGGAACGTGTCCCTTCTCACCAACTGATGTGTCTTACTTTATAGTCTAAAATTATATTTTTATTTGTTTACCTGTTTATTGGTCAGTCTCCCTACTAGTATGCAAGCTCCTCAGGGACACTCCTTGTTCATTATGATATTCCTGGACTGTAGAGTAGTGGATGGTCCCCAGGAGGTACTCCCATGTGAAGGTTTTAGTTCAATAAATAAATAGAGTTAAATTTTTGCTGTTCAATTTTTTTTTATCAGCTATAGAATGGTAGCAATTTGTTTGCTTCCAACTTTGTTTCAACTCCTGACTTAGAAAATAAATAAATAAATAAAATGAGTTGGTTTTCCAGGATCCAGTGGGGTCCTTCCTTCAGCCTTGCCTCTCCTGTCATACATATTGTGAAACTGGGTCATGAAAGAAACTTACCTTGCTTCCTCATCTGAAGAATATGACCAATATTATCTACTCTTCAGGCTTGTGGTAAGAATTAAATGAGATGGGTATACAATATGCCAGGTCCAGTGCTTGGCCAGTAGTATTATTCAATACAGATCTTTCTTAAAAAAATATTCAATATATATTCTTTACTTCCAAAAACTGTATCTTCTGGACAAAACAAAATAATACCATTAAATATTGGAAGAGGAAATTCAATACTTTCTGTCTAGATTTCTAAACAAATAGAAGGATTTTTTTTATGATTTTGCTGAACACAAAGTCCGATGTTTTCTCTGTAACATATGAAATCCAAGAACAATTTTCTATGCTGATTTATTGGCATTTTAATTCTTTCTTTTATGAATATTGATTCTTTGCTCTAGATATATTCTACCTATAGCTAATTGCCTCTACCCCCTACTTCATGTTCTAAGCTCCTCAAGGACAAGAACCCTGCATTATATTTATTTGGACCTTAATATTTTGCATTTTGTAGGTGTTCCATAAACAAGTTGACTTGTTGACCAAGCTGTGAGAAGGAGCTCAGTTATATATTCAGAAATTAATCAAAAGATTGAATGTCAATAACAAAAAAACAAAAATAATCTTCCACTGCTTTTAAAGTTTTCTTCAAAATTAGATTATTCATTTTTAAGATAATTTAGTAAGCACATCCAGGAAATTTCCCCTGTAGTCAATTTAACATGTGCGCGCCCTTGACACTGTGAACAATTATTCATGCAGTGAAGACAGGTCGACCTGTTGTTGAAAAGGGCAACTGGCTCATCTTTCTTTCTTGCCTCATCTAATTCTACTTTGGACTTGAGGAATGAGGAATGGTCTTTCACAAAGAATGGAGCACCATGTGTTGCCCCAAGTTCTACTACTGAAAAGTGCAAAGACTGGAAAAAAAAAATAAAGAAAAGAAGTGGAAAAAGAAATTTTATCATCTTCCTCTCTTCCTTTTCACTCTTCTCAACCACGGTTTGCTTTGTTTTGTCTAAAGTTACTTTGGACCTGATTATAAAGTGCTAATTTCCAGAAGGCAGTGACTGAAATTATGGTCAAACTTTATTTTCAAAATAATATATATATTTTAAAAATCTGGACTACACATATGATCAGAAATTAATTATCTTTACATCAATTCTATGAGTTCCCTTATGCTGAGAATAGCCTTCTTTAACCATGTATATTTGTCATCAGACTTGAGGTAAGGATTAAAATAGATGAGTATATAATGTATCTCAGCTAAGTGCTTGATAATTAGCATAAATCAATAACTGTTTTTATTCCTCAAACCTATCCTCTTGCTGTTTTCCTGAATGTTCTTCCCCAAATTCATGTACAATCAGGGCTCAAGTCACGTAATTATACATTTTACCTTTTTGTCTACTCATTTGGGAGGCCGAATATAAAAAAGTGTAGTAGATTGACCATATTTGACAATAGATCTCTAACTGACATCTCTGCACTAGTCAATGTGGAAAGCCAAAGCACAACTTCTATATCAGCTGGTCCAGGAAGCCAAACTATAACCTCGGTAGTAATCAGCCAGTGGTCAGGATTTGCCAACTTCCTTAGTGTTTGTCCCTGCTCAGGACCTACCCGAGAAAGCTAAATATGCTCTTTGATGCAATCACATTGGATGCCCCACTTCTTGTTAGCCTGCTTCCAGCTTCCCCGAGCCCAAACTTTTAATTAGAACATACCTGAAAACTTCCATTTTTTCACTTTAAAGTTTTCCCATTTGTTATCTATCTTTGTGTGTCTGCCAAATGCAAATGATTATGCTGGCTCTCTTGCTATAGCAAGCTCTGAATAGCCTCACTTTGTTTTCGTTTGGGTGGTCTTCATTTATTTATACACGCTCTTCATTTGAACTTTGTCATATTTTAACTTTGGAAATTGTGATAACCTCTTCGTGTTTTCATCTCCACTTTTTTTAACTCTCACAATATTTTGCTCTTGTACATTTTCACAGTTTGATATTTCCAAATTAATCCAATTGTGTCAGCCTTCACTCAGATGTTTACAAATGCTCCTCATTTCCTGAAAGATAAATACAAAATGTTTCCTATGGCCACAGGACTCCATGATTTAGTGTTATCTTAGTTTCCTTTTTCACCGTTTCCATTTATTCCTTGTAATTAAAAAACACTATTTATAATTTCATGTTTATGGCAAAACAAGTCAGTGCCTTCATTCCTTTCCATTTGCTAAACCTTTTTCTTCAAATTATTTCTCTTAACTTTTCCACTTAACACACTAACTCATTCTTTCATTCTCAGATCAGTTCTGACCTTTGATAATCTTTCTTATTTTCTCCAAAGAAATAGAAACCCTGTATGTATTTTAGTTATCATTATTATAACAAATACAGTATAATGTTGTACTGGCTGTTTAGATACTTGCTTCTTTTCAAGATTTCAAGATGATTAAAAGAGTTTGTTTGTTTTTTTTTCTCTTTCCTTTTGTATTCCCAGAGCGTGAAACTTAATAGGTGCTCTAAAAATGTTAGTCGCATTAACGCAGGTACAGATGGTTGCTTGGGAAAAGAGCCAATTGCTCTTTTCTTTTGATTATTTACAAATGAGTTTAGATTTATTTTTATATGGAGAATATTATAAATTGCTTCTTTTTAAGCACACATACACAAGAGAAACAAAAAATCCCACATCATCTAAGTTTGCTACACTTTTCGTCCATAATCCAATTGTCTAATATCCTGAAAGGCTACTTTTAAGTATCGTGAAAGAGGCCACAGAAGCTGAGTTATATTTCTATATCTTTTAACATATAACTTCCCTCAGCTCCCAAAATAACAAAAGGAGTGGTGTTTATTTGTTGTTTTTTTTTGTTTTACAATAAACCTAACCACAATCATTTGGTAAGGTTTTTTTTATCATATTGTAGATTTATTCCAAAACTGTTTCACAGAGGAATGTCTTGTACTTTATTATGCTGAGTTTTAAAGCAGTTAGCATGTTATGACAAAGTACTCCAAAGCTGTTTGAGTACAACTGTCATTAAAATTTGCAAACTGAATGCTGAGCCTTTAGAGATATGGATGAACCATCTCTTCAATTTTTAAGAAGGCTCTGTTCTCTTAATAAAAAGGCAAAATGTTCAAATAATAACAAAAAAAATCTATAAGCATTTGTTTGCTCTTTCAAAATACATATTGGCTTTCCACTCAAACAAAGTAATGTAGAAAAGACTCTGGGCCAGATTGAAGGTTGACTTGTTGAATTAATTATAAATACCTATAAAATATCCAGGACAATCTATCTGGCAGGCAGAGGAATGTTATAGTTTGAAGCCTCAGAAAAAAGGTTTTAAATGAAAACATAGATAGGGGTTGTTTAGGTGAAGAGGCATGTTTGGAATTTTTGAAATGGTCATCTAAAGACAGTATGCAGAAGAGAAGACTGATGGACCAAATTAGGCAGTACCAACATTTGAGAGTAGACAGAGCCTGACAAGCCCATAATAGAAAGAGTAGGAAATAAGGGTTTGTGTTGTACCAATTAACAGCTTTGGCACAAAGCTTGACACTTAAAATACTTAATACATTTACCACAAAGTACATTAAATAGCTAAGAAATGTACAGTTTAAAAAGTGTACCAACGTAATATTAGGTTAAGAACTAAAACATTCAGTATCTAACAAACAACGTTTTAGTCATTTTCTCATTTGTTCACTCAAAACACGTTTATTGAATGGTGAATAAGTCAGACAAGGTCTTTTCCTCATGAACCTTAAATTAAAGTGAATTATATTGACAATACACATGGAAAGAAGGAAATGAGTGAATTTCAGATAACCACAGGTGCCATGAAGGCAAGATAATCTTAGAATTCATTAGAGAGTAGAATGTCTGGTGTGGGAGTAAGAGGTTGGTTAGTTGCTTTAGGCAGGGTGGTCAGAGAGGAACCACCTCTCTGAAGAAATGGCTTGGATTGAGATTTACATGAGAAGGAGACTCCTCTGTATACATGTAAGGGAAACATACCAGACATAAGTAATAGTTAATACAAAGGTCTATTGAAGGATGAACTTAAACAATTTCAAGGACTAGAAAAAGGGCCAATATGACTAAAGCTCAATGAAGGAGAGAGAAAGAATTTCCATCTGAGATCAGAGTAGTCACAGAGTCAAACTCTATAGGACCTCATAAGCCAGGGTACATTTTTGGGTTTAATTTAATTTCAATAGAACACTTTGGGGGGATTTTAAGCAGAAAAATAGATAGATTTAATTGACTATTATTATTATTATTATTATTATTATTACTATTTTAATGATCAAATTGGCTGTAGCTATTTGAGAATGGACAGTAGAGGCAGATGTGTGCCTCTGAGACTCATTGTTCAAGAGAGGTGTTGTCCAGCACAGAGCTGATAGAAGCGGAAAGTGAAATAAACAGTTATATTTGCAATATGTCTGACATAATTGACTAAATATTGTAGAAACAAAAATAAAATAGATAGCCATGCATTTGAAAACTACATAGGCCATCCAAGATAAATAATAGTGTGATGACTACTATATTTAAAGGAATATAATTAGATAAGAATATAACAAGATTTTTTTAAAATTTATGTTTGGGAACTAGACTATTAAAGGTACAAATTCAAGTTCTGCAATTTATTAGCAATAAGATCTCATATTAAACAACTTTTGTTTCTCTGAGACCATTTTCTTACTTATATATATAAAATTAAACACCTTAAAGATGTCAATTCTTTTCAACTTTACCTATAGATAACAAAATACCACTCAAAACATAATAAGCTATTTTGTAGATACTGATACATTTATTCTAAAGTTTGTATGAAAAGGCAAAGACCTTGAGTAAACAACAATACCAAAGAAGAACAAAGTTAAAGGGCTCACACTACCCAAGTTCATGGCTTGCTATTGAGCTGCAGTAATCACGATAGCATGGTATTGATAAAAGATTAGACACATAGATCAATGGAACAGAATACAGAACCCAGAAATAGATGCACAAATATAGTCAAGTTTGAGAAAGGAATAAAGACATTTCAATGGAGAATGGATAATTACTCAACAAATAGTGCTGGAATAGTTGGATATCCATATGCAAAATATACAGATAAATAAATAGGTACATAGATAAATAAACCTAGGCATAGACCTTACACTTTTCACAAAAATTAACTCAAAATGGATGATAAGCCTAAATATAGAGCACAGACTTTGAAATTGGTGGTGAGTTTTTATATATAAACACCAAAATCATGACTCATAAAGAAAAAATTAGTTGAAATTTCTTGAAGTCTAAAACTTTTCTTCTGCAAAATACATTGTTAAGAAAATGAAAAGAAAAGCCACATACTAGGAGAAAATATGTGAAAAACACATTTGATAAATGAATTCTGTCCAAAAAATACAAAAATTATTAAAACTCCACAATGACTTAAAATGGCAAAAATATAAACAAATGTCTTACTAAAGAGATACCAATATTAAATAAGCATATAAAAATTATGAACATAGTCTGTTATTAGGGAATTTCAAATTAAAATAACAATGAGAAAACACTACTCAGATAAGATACAGAACAGCAAGAGCTTCCATTCATTGCTATTGAGAATGCAAAATGCTATTTTCACCTTGGAAAATTCATACAAAGCTAAGCATAGTCTTGCCATATGATCCAACAATCACACTCTCAGGTATTTACCCAGCTGATTCAAAAACCTATGTCCACACAAAAATCTGCATGTATATGTTTATAGCAACTTTATTCATAATTAAAAAAAAAAAAATCAGTAGTAACCAAGATGAAACATCCTCGAATAGCTGAAGGGATAAACAAACTGTAGAAGATCCGTATAATGAAATATTACTTAGCAAAAATAAAATAAACTATCAAGCCATGAAAAGGCAATGAAGAATCTTAAATGTATACTGTTAAATGAAAGAAATCAGTCTGTAAAATTGTTGAACTACATGACATTATGGAAATGGCAAAGCCAGATCAGAGGTCTGAAATGAAGGTTTTTGGCAGAGGGACAATCAATTCCTTTCCTCTGTCAACATCTGAAAGCATCTGACTCAGGCATCTGGCTTGCAGCATCTGGATCTCGATATTCTTTAGCTAGTGAACACATCACTCCAATCTCTTCCTGACATAGTCACGTGGCTTTCTCCTCCTTTGTGTGTCCTCGCACTGCTGGTTTCTTATAAGGACTCCTATCATTGGAATTAGTGCCCGTCTGGGTCATTCAAGATAATACCTGAAACTTTGAATCTTTAAATTAGTTATACCAGCAAAGACCCTTTTTGCAAGTGTGGTAGTATTCAACCTACTATGGATGGTAGTATTGACAGTAGTTCAGGGAGGGGTGGAGGGTTGGATAGCTAAAGCATGGGTGCTTTATTTATGGTTATGAAACTATTATATGATACTGAAATGGTAGACACTATGTATATGTCAAAAGTCCATACAACTTTATACCACAAACCTTAATGTATGCAAATTAAAAAAAAATAATTTGGGAGGTCAAAGAATTCCAGGATAGAATGGAAAATGTGACAAATCAATTGAACTGTATTACAAATTTAGGAAACCACCTTATTAAAGGGAGTGGGGAAAATAATGCTAAATTAAGTAACTTTAGAAATGAATATAGTCTATGAAACTAAAACATATGTGCAAATGTACATAGTCTTGCACTCTAGTTGATAAAATTGTTTTACCTGGCATATGGGTTAACAATTCCAATACCACTATACATGTATACTGAAGTTAAATAATTATGTAAATGGGTTGTGGATGGTGTGAACCAGGCTTCTCTCACTATTGGAGTAGGACATTAAAGATGAGCAAGGGGAGATTAGACTGAACCATGTGATAATAGATTAGAGTTGAAGATATCAGTTTGAATTCGTGAGCTTAATATAGGTACAGATGATTACATATGGGAGTATTTATAGATATTACTATATGCCAGTCATATATAAATGCATATTTCCTTGCTGTGTCAGCTGAGAGGACATAGAAGACATGACACCCTCAGAGGAATAAACAAACCTAGTACTCAGATCTTGATTTCTGAATATATTCTTCAATGAAATGAATTGTGCATCATCAGAGAAATGACTGATTCTAGGACTAGGGCAGGAAATAAACAAGATGAGTCTGGAGCACATTGTAGTGCCAAAACACAAGAATGTGCTAAACAAACAAACAAGTGGCAACAAAACAAAACCCCACAAAGATAGGAGTATGTCAAAGCGACACAGAAGTCAACTGGAAGAGTTCTCAATGGCCAAATCTGAGACAATGTGAACACAGAATACATAAAGAGACTAAATGTAATGTGATATCCTGAAACTGAGGAAATATGTTAAGTAAATACTAAGGACATATGAAAAGAAAGTATGGATTTATTTAATGATAACATACCAATATTGGTTCATTAATTGGAACAAATATACATATTAATGTAAGATGTTGAATAATAATGAAAACTGAATCTGGACTATGGGAACCCTGTACTATCTTCAAGATTTGTCTTTATATCTAAAACTGACCTAAAACTTTAAAAAGTTCATTTAACCCATTTCCTGTTTGCCCTGAGAATCACTTATATGTGAGATATAAACCTAAAAGCAACAAATGAACAGGACGGACACTCATGGACATGGATCATAGACTAGGTGTTACCGCATAGTGGGGAGAGGGGAGAGGGAGTAAGGCAGATGGGTAAAAGGGGTCAAATGTATAGTGACTGAAAGAAATCCAACTATGGGCGGTGAACACACAATGCAATGTATATTGCATTGTGTTTTTAGTAGTGATATTTCCATTTACAAAATACAGTAATTCTCAAGCACTGAAAATGTCAAATCCTATATGTTCTGCTTTGTGTTGTTCCATACTTCGAAATTTACCACGCGCAAAAAAATTATTAAATACCAATCATCATATACATTACCATTACATTAGGATTAGAGACAAGTTCTGTTTAGAAATGACTCCAAGAACAGTTTTTATATTTTAAGTTCAAATTGAAAATGAGTCAGATTTGCTTCAGCCTCAAAGAACATGTTTATGTTAAAATTAAATTAATACTGGCAGCAAGCTGCACTTTTTCTTTCTAAACAGAAAATGGGTTAAAATGTGGTATCATCATACGTAAATTATTTTGTTGATCAGTTAAATGTCGAAATTCCCTGAGATCTGAATTGTGAAGGAATTTGGTCTGTCACATGTGGTTTGCGCACTGCCTGGAGGCACAGAGCTAAGGGAGCAAAAGGGTAACTGAAATTCCATCTGCACGTAGCCCACCAGCTCTGTGCTCTGGAATTGGGCTGAATCTGCCTGTAGGAAGGTACACAAAAGTATGCCTTTTATCAATTTGCCCCTCTTCCCACAGAGAGCAGACTTTTCTAGCTGTTCTTCTCAAGGAGCAAATTTTTCTAATTTGTCTGCAGATAGAGCCTTTTTTTTTCTCTAATTGGAAAAAAAAAAGTGTTTTAAAGGGTGGTGGTAGCCCTATGTAGAAAGTGAGTAATCCAGAAGCCAGTGATAGAAGTTTTATTGCTGAGTTTGTTGGGTGAAAGCAATCTTCTTGTGCTTTCTTATCTTATTGTAATGGAGAAAAAGTATATGTCAGATCAATAGCTGTTTGCCAACTAAATTGATTTGTTCCTATAATAAGACCATATCTGGGAGAACAGCTGTATTGGAATGATGATACGATTAAACTTAAAATCCTCCACTGTTTTTCCTAGAGGCATTTATCTTTTACATCAGCCACGAGGAAGTCTTAAAAGGGAATGCGATAAAAATCACCATTACCGATTCTTTAAAGTATTGATATTGACTCTAATATCTGCAATTCACCCAGGGTTTGGTTTGGTTTTAGATTAATTGTCTTTCTCACGCATAGTAGTCCTTACTCGGTGGGTCAGTGAGCGATGGTGGTAATTCTTCCAGGTCCAAAGGATACGTGTTTAGTTTTACCAGTCCAACCATGAGTAAGATTAAGTAAGATCGCCTTTCATCATCTGACCCCTGACCTTAGCTACTGGACCTGTGATATTCTGAATTCCCAATAATTGGGAAGTATTTCCTTCATGTAAGCACAATTACTATTGAGTTGCTGTAATTCTTTTTAGGGAAGGTTAAGAGGAAGTCACAGTACATAGCTGCCAAGTTATTGTTGTATTCTTCCTCAAGGAATTTTTTTTCTCAAAGAAATTTTTGCTAAAGGCAGAAGAAGATATTTAAGATATGAGAAGATGTATAGAATTTATTTTTACATCAAATATCTAATAAAAAAAAGTCAAAAGAATTCTTTAGGCAGATAGGATGTGTTACAAGTTGGAAGTCTGTGTCTTCAAAAAAGAATGGTGAGCATGAGAAATGTTAAACATTTGGGTAAATATAAACACTTATATGTGTCCTCTTTCTTTAAAATGTACATACCTTTCTTTAAAATGTACGTACCATTTTAAAATAAAAAATATAGTGTTTTCCTTTATTGTTTATAAAGTCTATACATTTTATATATACAATGATAGCATAAAGCAAAGGTCAGCAAATTATGACTCATGTGTCAAAGCCAGCTTACATTCTATATATGTATAGTCCTAAAGCTAAGAATTATTTTTACATTTTAAAAGGTTGTCAAAACAAAATAAAAACAAAGTAGAATATACAACAGAAACTGTTTATAGCTTGCAAAGTCTGGAGTATTTACTATCTGGTCCATTACATAAAAGGCTTACTGACCTCTCATATAAAGTGTGTGGGTGGGGGTGGTGATTTATTAGACCTATAAGATGGCAAGATTTCAACATTTTAAATAAATTGTTATATTAACTCTAGTTAGACTACAAAGTTAACCACATTTATTCTAATTGCTAGAGCAATTACTTAAAAAAACAAGTGATTAAAAAATGAGCTAAATGAAAGATACAGTAGATAATTTAATATAGGTAATATAATTTAAAAAAGCACTCCGAATAAAATATTTAAATCTAAAGGAAAGCAGAAAAGGAGAAACTAAAAGGAACTGACAAACAGAAATCAAATGATAAAATGGTAGATCTAAATCCGACTGTGTAAATAATTACATTAAGTATTAATAGACTATCTTCATGATCTTGGGTTAGGCAATGGTTCTTAGCTATAACATTAATACCACAAGCAACATTTGACAAATAGATAAATTGAACTTCACCAAAATTAAAAATAGTTGCACTGAAAATTATATGATTGAGAAAGTGAAAAGTAATCCAAAGAATGGGAAAAAGATTTCAAATCATGAATATCATAAGGTATTTGTATCCAGAATATAAAGAACTCTTAATACTCATTAATAATATTAATCGAACTTAGTTTCTTTAAACTTGACAGGCTGATTAAAATATGTGTTTAAAAAAAGTTAGAGGCCTTATATTACTTCAAATCATAATTAAAGATAAAGCTACTATAATCAAGAGAGAGAGAGAGAGAGAGAGAGAGAGAGAGAGAAAGAGAAAGAACACACCAGTCAGCAGGAGAGGTGTATCACTGTATTACCGTGGGTGCAATGCAAATCCGTTGTGCAAATCCAGTGGCAGAGGAGGCCTTGGTTCTTTCCTCTAATGCGGTAAAGAATTACAGATCAGCGAAATTTAAGACAAGTAAGATTTATTAAAGTACGTTTCAAGAGAGAAATGGGCTATGCCAGAGATGACTGCAGCCCTGCAGAATTTGGGAAGTATACCTTATATGACCCTTGATCGGTGAGTACAGAGGTGGTGCTAGATGATTGAGACATGAGGTCATTTAATTGACATTTGACTGTTATATAACCCTTTGTCTACTGTGCATGCAGTTACCCAGAATTCAGTATGTTACAGATAATTAGATTCACAAATTTCTGGGCATATATATGATATTATAATGACAGTATAATGAGGCTAAGGTTAAGAAAGGTCAGTATATGTACTAATTGCACAGACACTTGTGGCCGGACTAAACCAGAAGTTAGTTTTGTGGTTTTTACTTCTTTGTATTCCAGGTTGTAATAGTAATTTTTTACTGTAATATGGGTGTTTTGGGAGGGTCTAAGAGAGGTCTCTGGGTTGGGCCTTCATTCCTCCATTACTCATGTCTACCTATCTAACAACTGAAACAAAATTTTAAAGTAATAGACACAAAGTTATAAAGTTATTTCATTCACAACAAAAGCACCAAGGTAACCCAGTGGGTTAAATAATTATTTTTTCAAGAAGAGGTGCTAGAATAGTTGAATATCCATCACAGACAAAATGTAAAAACAAAAACTGAAAAGCAATTTAGAGAAAATGCAGAAGAATATAGTTGTGACTTACTATTAGCCAAGGTTTCTTATGCCACAAAGATCAATAACTATGACAACAAAAATATAAACATTAGAATGTATATATGTAACTATATATAAAATATATTTACAAAATTGGATATATACATATGTATATGTATAATCACAAAAGATTGCTACCCAAGATATCTAAAATACTCCTATAAACCACCAATGAAAAGAAACAGGACCTATTAAAAAGGGACAAAATATTTAATAGACACTTTGCAAAATGTTCTACATTATGGCATCAGGAATATAGAAATTAAATTTACCACACATCACATGGGTTGAAAGAAGAAAGACGAACAATAACGCATGTATTTGAAGATGTGGAGCAACTGTAGTTCCAATGTATTTTTTGTATAAATGCAAAATAAGACAAAGACTTTGAAAATATGACAATGTCTTAGTTTCTTATAAAACTGAACACACACTTAGCATATAGCACAGAAATTTCACTTCTAGGTCTTCAGTCATGAAAAATGAAAATAAATATTAACACAAAGACGTGTACACAAATGTTCACGACAATTTCATTAATAATTACCACAAAAAAGAAAACAGTTTCCATCAATAATATAATGGATAACCATACTTAGCTATGTTCATATAATGCCATACTACTCAGCAAGAAAAAGGGAAAGCTACTGTTTGACTCAAAAACAAGAATCAATATCAAAAGTACAGGAGAAATGTAAAAAAATCATAAGAAACATATATGATTCTACTTATGTAAAGTTTTCTACTAGGCAAAATTAATTAATGGTGAGGAAGAATTAAAAGAATAGTTGTGGGGGTGGAGTTTGAAAAAAATGCATAAGGAAACTTTCTTGATATACATTTGGATTTCACAGGTAAGCATTTGTCAAAACTCAGCAAATGTACACTTAATATTTATTTCATTGTATGTAAATTTTGCATCAATAGAGGGAAATTTGTAAAGAAATAGTGAAGTTTAGCTAATGAATTATGAATTATAATATTTAGTGGGACTGTACTTTTGTCTTCAAATTACTCTGAAACACATCAAACACTACAATGTAATGTTGAATGGATAGAGTGTTGGATGGATGGATAGATACATAGATGATAAAGCAAGTTTAGTAAAATGTTAATGGTAGACATATTGGTGTTTACTATAAAATACTCTCAGGTTTGCTATATGTTTGAAAAATCTCATAATAAAATATTGGGAAAGTTGTTTTAAAATATAGGTAGATATTATGTAAATGGCATGGTGGGATGAATTCTAGATAAATATTAAATAAAGAATATAGCAGATAAAAAAGGTAGAAGACTAATTAATAGACTATGAGTCTTATAATTAAATAACCTAGAGTTTGAGTCTCAAGTATGAAAATGTGTTTGATTTTTAGTTCTCAGTTTCTCTCTCTCTCTCCCTCTCTCTCTCTCTCTCTCTCTGTGTGTGTGTGTGTGTGTGTGTGTGTGTGTGTATAGATGTTAAAACTAATGTCTCTGACTTATTGTAAGGATTAAAAACATAATGAACATAAGAATGTTTGACAAGTAACCTATCCATTAGTTTAACAGGAAGAAAGATTAAGAATAAACTGTAAGAAAATCAAGTAGTTTTTGTTAGTGAGATTACATGGAACCAAGGGGAAGATGTGGAAATAATACTTGGGAAATAGGTTAAGACAATGTGGTAAGCAGAATTCTAACATGCCACCCCCCTAAAAAAAAAATTTTCCTCTCCTAGGGGGAACATACCCTATATAGTTCCTTCCACTTGGGTGTGGGTAGAAACTGTGAATATGATAGGATGTCATTTCCTGATTAAGTTACTTTATATGACAAAGGCGAAGGGATTTTGAAGATAGCAAGAAGGTCTCATGTGTATCAAGTGATTTTAAATTAATCAAAGAGTAGATTATACAGGATGGACCTTACTTAATCGGGTGAAAGCCCTTAAAAGAGGAAATAGACCTGTACTGAAGAGATAGAGTCTCTTCCTAGCTTTAAAGAAGTAAATTGTGAGAGATCGACGTACTTAGAACATGGAGATGGCCCTTAGCAGCTAAGAATGACCGCTGGCCAACAGCCAGCAAAAAAACAAGGATTTCAGTTACAATGAACTAAATTTTGCCAACACTCTGAGAGAGACTAGAAGCTAACATTTCCCAAGTCAGATCTCTCATGGGACCCCAGCATATTCAACATCTTGATTGCAATCTTGTGAGACCTTATGCAGAAGACACTGCTAAACTGTGCCTGGACTCCTGACGCATGAAAACTGTGACATAATAAAACACATATTGATTTTAGTAACTGAGTTTGTGGTAATTTATTATACAGCAAAAGAAAATTAATATAAGTAAGATCATGATCTTGAGTGCCAAGCTAAATATTCTGAACATTTGTTGTTCAATAAGAAAAAAGAAATCCCTGATACCTTTTAGCAGAGGAGTAAAATGATCTGAGGCTTCCATTAGTAGAGAAGTGAAGAAAACTGAATAAGTAGTATATGCATGCCCAGGCTGTAACTTATAACCCTGATATCTCAGTTTATTTCTCATTTACGTGATAGTCTGTTGTGAGCCTTCTCCTTAGCAACTCATCTCTACTGTGACCCAGGAATCCTGAGTGTGTTCATCCAGCAACCCTGGCATCTTGGAGTTCTTTGCCTCCCTCAAGGCAAAAAAGAGAGAGAACATGGAAAATTCATGCCCTAATTCTTAACTATGTCAGGCAAGAGAGAATACATATCACTTCTACTCAAAACCATCGGTCAGAATGAGTCATGTGTTCTCACTTTAACTGCAAGGGTGACTGAGAAATTCTTTTGCTGTATAACGAATTACCATAAACTCAGTTAATAAAATCAATATGTGTTTTATTATGTCACAGTTTTCATGGGTCAGAAGTCCAGGCACAGTTTAGCAGTGTCTTCTGCTTAGGGTCTCACAAGATTGCAGTATTGTACATAGAGTATTTAGTGAGCCTGAATAGTGTCTACTCAGGAGGAGAATTTCAAAGAAAAAAAAAAACAACAAAAAAGGAAGAAGAAGAAGACAGTGTCAAATGCTTCAGAAAAATAAAGATGAATAATAATTGAAAATTTACTATTAGGTTACATTAGGAAACCTGCATATGGCTCACAAGGCAAATTCAGCCTGCTGCCTATATTTTTAAATAAAAAGTTGTATTGGAATACAACATGGTCATTTGAAAAATATATATTGTCTATGGCTGCTTTTGTGTAAAATGGCAAAATTTAGTTGTGATAGAGACTGTTTGGCTGGCAAAGAGTAACATTTTTACTACATGGCCCTATCCAAAAATTATTTGCCAACCCAGGATTACATAATTGGAAGTTAATAATGATTTTTTAAGCTTCGAATGCATATGACAAAACCAATGAGGGGAGGAAAGATAGATAAGAAAGCAGATTAATAAAATAGGTATAGCTTCTAGAAGTTTACTGGAGAGGTCAATATAAAAAAATGTGTTTTGGAGTTTGTTACTCATTTACTTAGTCGTTTGTTGTTTATTTTATTTTGCCAAATATTTGTTTTGTGAAACCTAAGACTGTTGTAAGGAATGGTAAAACTCTGAAGATGCAGGTACATGATGATATAATTGAGAAAGTGAGGCTCTGGGGTCGTCAGATGAAGATGAGATTATAGTAGTAAGAATGATAGCATTAAAATTTTCCCGAGGAAAGTTTGGAAAGAGAAGAAAAACATCACTAAATAGCATTTTAATAAATTATTTTCTTTTTGACTATAAAATTTGTTACATAGTAAACCATTGAACACTGGAAAAATAATTTTAGAATTTTAGAAAAAGAAGAAATGAATTCCTCCCATAACTGAATCATCTACTCATTAACAGTTATTGATAGAAAGTTAGCATCGATTCCTCTGTATTTTTCTGGGCATGAGTTAACATATGTAATTTATTTGTATTTTATACAGTTAGGATCAGAGATATACTATTCTTCAGTTACTTTCTTTATCATTTGTCAATTATGTGTAGATCTCTCTCTTTTTTTAATAGCTTCACACAGAAGACCCATTATATAGATACTCCAGGTTTTATTTTATCGTATGATGTGCATTTAAGTTATTTCTAACTTTAGTTATTATTAGGTTACTGCGATGGTATGATTGTCTATAAGTATGTCTTACCTTTATTAATATTTCTATAGAATACATGCTAGAAGTGGAATTCATAGTAATTTTAAACTGAAAAAAAATATTAAGAGACTGTACACCCAATAGTGTTGATATTATCCAGAAAGAAGCAAGCAAATTCATCAGCTGCATATAAGAGAGAATGGTTGTAATCAAGGCTTGAAGAGAATGGAGAAGCTCTGGAACAACTAATGCCATATGAAACTAATCAGCATTTTTTAAAAATTATACTACTATTTTATCCAATACCTTTAAATCCTTACATAGCTTGTGAATGTTCCATAGCTAACCATAAAGTACATTTCTTATTGCTACGAAAATGTGATGGCCAACAGCAGAGCTACGTGCTTGGACCAAGCCAATGTGTTTAGAATATAAATATGGGCAAGAAATAGCCTCTGGTTTCATGAAACTTTCATCCTAGTGAGGAAAAAAGAGAAACAGTTAAAATATATTATTATCATAAGGAAAGGTAGAGTGCCACTGAGTTTTCAGAAAGTTAAAATAAGTCATGTGATACAAGAAGTTTGAACAAAGTGGAAGAAAGCATGAATTACTGGTGAAACTGAAAGCATTTCAGAACTGGTTACCAGGATTTAGAAGGAATAGTGAGAAGGAGAGATGAGCTATGTGAGACAAAAATATCATGACAAAAAGGCTATAGAATATGACTTAATTCCCATTATTTCTTCATGTAGAAAATGTACATATGTTCTATTTTATTTTTGGAGAAATTAAAAGATTTATACAAAATTTTGAACAAAATATTTTGAATTTGAAATTAGCTAAGAATTTATCCAAATTTTCCAGAGATGATAAAATTGATATGAGCATTTAACTTGTATTAGGCATTCATAGGCAAATGCATCAAAATAATTTCAGTTTTCTTCAAAAATCCCATAGTATCACAAGAGAGACAATTACAAATTGAATTACAAATTACCTAGTTTTTCTAATGTATTTAGAGAACCTCCTTGTTGTTTTCAAAGAACGCAGAACACAAAATCTAAAACTAGTTATGTGCAGGTCATTGCCATTTTCAGATCAATAGTAAAGTTGCCAATAATACTAACTAATATAAAATAGATGTTGAGTCCTATTGTTAACTCTAAGTACTAAATTGTTCCTCTTTGTACCTTTTGTTGAGTGAAGGAGTGAGTGAAACTTGAAACAAAAGACTTAGCCCCTGTATATTTTAAACATGTAGGGACTTGGCTAAGGCTGACTGTTGTATAAACAGAAACAATATGTTAAAAAAAAAAAGTTACTAACATATTATGGAATAATAATAATGTGCTTTACTACCACATTTCCCACCCCAGTGCAATTACATTTAAACCACTATTGAATCACATTTATCTGTCTACTGTTAAACTGGGCATGACACTGTCAGCGCTGTAGAATCTTACAGTTAGACTGCAGCTTGCTTGTAGAGTTTGGGAATTGCAAAACAGGTTGAAAGCAATCTTTGCTATGAATTAATGAGGTACGCAGATCATCTGCACTTTTCATCTCCATTGAGCAAGCACAAAAATGCAAAGGGATCATTGTTTTAAAGTTTGTCATGCATTCCGTTAAAATCATACTCTACAAGTAATAACACGAAAGGCTAAAAACGGAGGTGAAAAGGCCTAATATACATAAAAATTAAAAACTTAACTCTTCGATGTGTGCACATAAACTATTAAGATTGTTTCCATTAGATTCTCATGCAAAATAAAATGTTTTTGATTATTAGGAAAAGAAACATAGGTGTTCAACATGTATTTCTAGTTGACTAAAAATTTGTTGAACGACTGCTATGTGGAAAACACTGTATTAGGCCTTGAGGATACAAACATAAATAACTTTTTAAGGAGATTAAAATTGTTCTGTGCAGTCTGCACCCTACTTATTTTCCTCATAATTTTTATAAGCTGTATGTATGTATGTACTTATTTGTTTACTAATTCATATTCTTCTCACTTGCAGGCTCTTTTTGTGTGTTGGGGGGGGCGGGGGGAGTTAAAACAGAAATTTATAGTCTCACAGTTGTAGAGACTAGAAGTCCAAAATCAAGGTGTTAGCAGGGCCGAGCTTCCTCTGAAGTCTCCAGGGGAGGATCTTTCCTTGTTTCTTCCCACTTCTGGTAGCTGCAGGCATTCCTTGGCTTGTGGCTGCATTATTATAATCTCTGCCTCCATCTTTTTTCTTTTGTGTGTGTCTCTGTACAAATGTCTTATGAAGACACCAATCATACTAAAGTTAACCCCACTCTAATCCCATATGACTATATCTTAACAAATTATATCTGCAAAGAACTTGTTTCCAAATAAGGCCATATTCTGAGTTTCTGGTTGGGCAGGAATCTTTGAGGACACTATGCTACCTAGACACTTGCCATAGAAGAAACGGCAGGCATAGGCAGCAGCATGTACTGGTAGCCACTCTATTACAGTAAAGTTTGGCAACTTAGAGACATGACTCTTATAACAGGTAGTTCTCTTTCATTCATCATGAAATGAAACAAAGAGTCAGATCTGACATGTGCTTAAGGTAGTTCTTTATTTTATGGGAAGGGTTAGCACATTCTCACTACAAACCTAGTTTGAGGAAAGGCTCTGCATTAATGTAGGTTCTAGTTTGTTGACTAATGCATACCTAACACAGAGTTGATGTGCAAAAATATTTGAAAAGGAGGGAAGAAAGGAAGGAAGGAAAGAAGGAGAAAGGAAGGAAGGAAGGAAGGGAGGAAGGGAGGGAGGAAGGAAGAGAGAGAGGGAGGAAGAGAAGAAGGGAAGGAAGGAAGGAAGGAAGGAAGGAAGGAAGAGGGGAAGAAAGGGAGGAAGGGAGAAAGGAAAGACCTATTCAATGAAATTTTGTTAGCATTTTCATAGCAATATTTCCTGAAATCCAGGGAATGCATAGAAACAACACCCAGTCTAGGAAAGGAAAGGTGAAGACTGTTTCTCTGGGGAGATAAAGTGCTGAGACTTAATGTGTATAAAAATTTATTCATTTAGCTCTTATGCTGCACAATTTGGGTAAATATAACATTCTTGCTTGGAGGTAAATTTTCCTCATATTTAAAAAGATTTTATTATATTTTTTCCTACTTTTCCATCTTGTTCAGTCCAAAATTATTCTGAAATTTTGAATACTAGGCATATAATTCTATTTTTTTTTTTTCTGAAAAGTTTTAGATCTTTGCTGCCAGGAAATTCCTAGGTAAAATGTTTTGAAATGACTTATTTTCTTCCATTGTTTGAGGCACTTAAATGAAAGTTTTCAATCTGTAAAGTCATGACTTTCAATTATAGAAAATAATCTTAAATTAATTTTGTGGTAATCTCTTCCATTCCATTACAGCATAGGTAGAGGTTGATAGCATAAAATCTGGAGTTACAATGCCTGACTGCATATCTAAGTTCTGTCCGTACTAGCTGTGTGGCTATGGTCAATTGGGTTAAGCTTTCTGTACTTAGAATTTTTTTACCTACCAAATGTAGATCATAATAATAGTATCTCCACATAGAATTGTTTCTGATTTGAATAAATTATATTTTGTAAAACATTTAGAATAGTTTCTGGCGTTTAGCAATTTCTATAAAAAAAGTTTGCTATTGTTGTTATCTTTCAGAATGATTCCTACAATTTTCTTATTTTTTCTCTTGCTTTCTGTATTTCTTTCTATCGGATATACTTTCTGAGAAATTTCCTCAATGATATCTTCTAGACATTTTTTTGAGCCTTGCATTTGTGATTATAGTTTCAAGCTTGAGCTCTTTTTCCTTTTCTGTATATATTTCTTAGCATCTTGTGTTTGTTTTATAGATGCAGTATCTTCTCTCATCTCAGGTATGGATCCCGTTTTTAATGAGGCTGTAAGCTTACAATATTTTAAGAGAATCTCTTTAGGAAAAAAAATCAAATGTGTAAGTTAAATATTAGTTACAAAAAGGAAATATTTATTTAGAATAAAAAAGAAGAGGCCTTGCAAGAAGCCCATGCAAGTGAGGAGAACTGAAGCTTCATTATCTTTAAAATAAATCAACATCTGATGAGTATGTTATCTAGAGATATGGAAATAAATAGGAAAATAAACATTTAAAGAGTCAAAGCATTTTCTTCTTTTAACAGGGAACAAGAACGTTTGCTTTATATAATAAGTTTTGAGTATTTACCTTTTAAAATGATGTGCTTATTTAATTTGCATACAATTCTCTGAGATAAATATCAGAAAAAATTGTTTATTATATAATAAAAATGATAGAAGGTAATTTTAGGCGAAAAGTAATTTTAAGTCTACGGAACTCACAAAGTATGGACTGAGAAAGGAAAGCAGTCAGCCTAAACTTTTTACATGAGAACCCTAATATTATAGTCTTTTTGGTTTGGCTTTAACCTTAATCTTTATTGACTATGCTTTTAAATTCTTATCCAGGAGTGGCATAGCTGAAGTTTGAGTCCTTACCCAGGCATCTGAAAGCAGAATATGTCCATATAAAAATAATTATAATTCATTTCTCTTGCTCTTCTTGTAAGAGGAGCCAAGGAACTCTTTATGAGTTCAAAGTGCAAAGTGTTTGCACTTTGAACTCATGAAAGAGTTCAAAGTGCAAACACTTTAAAGAAGTTAATTTGAATGACAGTATACAATTTGTTTGAAAAGTAAAAAAAACTCTAAATTATTCCTTTAGCAACTTGATGGTTTGTTTTTACTCTATAAATTTAAAACTCAACACAGTTATTTATTGTCAGCCTAATTAAAAGTTAAAAAAATGACTTAAATATATCTTCACATATATAATCTCGAGAAGGTCAAACTTTAAACTTTAATTTTAACTTTGTAATTATTTTTGAAGATGTAAGTACAGGCTCTAATCCTAGTAATAACTTTTAAAGAATATAATAATAAATTTATAAACTAGCAATGATTTTAGAGGCATAAATGCATGCTCTACTTTGCAACACAAAAAAGAGAAATACGAAATTTTACTAAAGTACAAATGTTACAAATTTCCAGCTACTTTTTATAAAAAGTCTCCAAGTCCCCTCCACTGGAAAAAACAAAAACAAAAAAAGAAAACCTTAAAAACAAATGTGTGGTTTTTCAATTATTATTACACTAATATCCTCACATATTATATGATAGATATTTACTGTTTATTTTTCCAATTAAAAAAGATGGGCTTCATTTGCTATATGTTAAAGTACGCACTGTCAGACAATGGTTAGCTTACACCTTCTCTTTCTGAGAAGAATAAATGGTTAGTGACCTTTTCTTAATTACCCTGTCTCTGCCTTTCCCACTCCTAGTAACCCATTGAGTTTTTCCCACTCAATATATGCCCTTTATCTGAAGATCCATTCACATTCTCAATTTAATCTCAATTCAAGCGAGAAATCCGTGACCAGATTAGCAGTTATTAATTTAACAACCAAGAAGATTACGATCACCTTATAGCCATGGTCTTTTGTATTGCTCTCCAAGTTTCCTTTGTTACAATTATATCTGGAATCCAGATTTATTGCTAGATGCCTAAATTCCCCCCAAGGTTTTCTGAATTGTTTGAATATAAAGGACAGTTATTATTTTTAAAGAATAGAATTTCCTATTCTTTAGAGCAGTTTTTAGTTCACAGCAAAAAGTACCTAGATTTCCCATATATCCCCTTCTCCTGCATACACAGAACCTGCCCCACTATCAAAATCCTGCACTAGAGTGCTATAGTTGTTATAATCAATGAAACTACATTATCACGTCATTATTAACCACGGTCCATAGTTTATATTAGGGTTCACCGTTTGTGCTGTAAATTCTATGGGTTTTGACAAATGTATAATGACATGTATACACCATTGCACTATCATACAGCAGGGTATCAATTGGAGTCTCTATAATTACTTCTCCTAGGGCACTACAGAGTGTACCAATCTCCACTCTTACCCCCTGAATGAAAACGCTCAGCTGGCCTAGACTTCTAATTAGCATTTACTCCCTGTTGTCTTGTCTGTGCTCTACTTACCTGACAAGACCCTACTACTTCTTATGCTGATCTTTTGTTGAATTAGGCTGACAATTCTTATGACCTCTGAACAGTCTGACTTATACCCCTGCCTCTACCTTCACATGCACATTGTGCAAGAGTGTCAGGTTTTATTTGCACCCATCTGACTCCATCAGTCCCATTGTTTGGGGTACTAACTCAATATTAATATTCAAATACCAAAGTCACTGTGAGGCAAACTTCTTGCCTGAATTATAATATGGTGGTCTTAAATATACAGCAGTAAACTCAAGAGAAGAGAAGAAAAGGCTCCCATTTATTTTGAAATTAAACTTGCCTGTTAGCTTTAATGTTTTATTGTGATCATAGAACAAAGAAACAACATATTATTTCAGTAATGAACATTAAAGACTCAAATTTTATTTTAAGTACACAAGTTTGTTTGGATCCTGTGCCACTCCTGAGAGTTAATTTATTCAATAGAGCATAACATCATAGAATCTTAGAACTCTGAAGGATCATAAAGATTATATGGTTCTCTACCTCCGTGTTTCATACGAGGAGATTGGAACATTAATAGCAGTCACAGAAATAAAATCCAGGTCTTCTTATTTATGGGTTAGTGTCTTTACCTTATGTATTATTTATAAAGTAAATGGTTTGAAAGAGAATGGAGACTTGGAAGCAGAAGGCCAAGGATTACCTTCCAGAAAGCCCTGTGGCATTACTCTGTTGTTAAATTCACTGAGTTAAGAAATGTACATTTGGTCTTTGTGTTTGGTTCCCAGCATATGTTAGTTCCTAAAACCCTTGGGCTCTCCAGAGTCTAAATGTCTTGTACGTTAATGAGATGACTGGTGTCTGGAGTCCCTTAAATAGATTCACAATGGGGGCTGGTCACCAGAAAGATCAAGGAATAATTAGTGTGGTGAAACTTTTCACCTCACCCAGACCTCCAAAGAAAAGAGAGGGGCTGGAGATTGAGTTCAATCACCAGTAGCTAGTGATTTAATCAATCTTGTTTTTATAATGAAACCTCCATAAAAACTCCTAAATAGTGGGGTTTGGAGAGTTTCTGGGTTGGTAGATACATCCACTTGCGGAGAGGATGGTGCACCCCAAATCCACAGGGACAGCAGCTCTTGTGCCTAGTACCCTTCTGCAATTTTCCCCATATACCTTTTCATCTGGCTGTTTATTTTTATACTTTATAATAATCTAATAAGAATAAGTCAAGTAATACCCTGAATTCTGTGAGCTGTTATAGCAAATTATAGAACCCGAAGATGGGTTTCATGAGAACCCACAATTTATAGCAGATCGGTCTGAAGTATGGGAGGCCTGGGACTTGCGATTAGCATCTGATATGGGGGCATTTTTGTGTGAATGAGCCCTTAACCTGTGGAGTCTGCATAACTCTGGGTAGTGTATTTTGAACTCAACCAATTATAATGAAGAATGAAAGCCTTAGCAGTGTACATAAAGGTAAAATTTTATTAACATCAAGTTCAGATTTATAGATAAGGGCACAATTGTGTTATATTATTGCTTCAATTTTTAACATAACCACTGTGATTATAAATAAATATTAAGTGAGATTGCATTTCTTTCCTGGTAATGGAGATCTCTGTAGAGGTTAAAAAAAAGGGAGGAGGGAATGATTTGTTTGGGTAATTGATAATTGTTTAGCTGACTCTCCTTCCTAAAGCCCTAATGGGAAATGGTACATAATATTGAAAATTTTTTCTATCCAAGCACATTGTAGAGGCAGACGTGCCAAGCCACTGTTACGAATGAAAACATACCAATCAGCATGGCATGCTTCCCAGTCTGCCCCCAGGGCCAGCAAGGAGCACCAACACTGTCTGAACAACAGCATCGTCTGTCCAATAATGAAACCCCGCCTAAGATTTGGACAGAACTTGCATTACATTTGTATAATAGACTTTGAATAAGACAAATTTTTCTTGAGTCCTAACCAAGACACTTCGTAAATGCCTCGAATTTTATTGGGAAAAGTCAGCTTCTCTTACATAGGTGGTCTCCCAGCAGTGATTTGGACAGTTTCACATACTATAGTTCATTTAAGGGTCTCTATGTTCTTTCTAGAACATTTTGTTTAAAATTACAATACACTGCCAAAAAATGAACAGTAATTCCGTGGCGATGGTCCTTGGTTCACTCTCTACTATATCCGATGTATAATGTACACTGCTATTAGTGTGTGTGTGTGTGTGTGTTTTAATGTACATTTGACCAAATTAGTTACCTGTTTAAAATTCTCCAGAGCATCCTTTCCCATTCACTCTTCACTATACCTATAGAAGATTTTACATACTTTAGCCTTATATACAAATATCATAAATGGTTGTCATTTATCAATCAAAATTTTAATATCCATCTGAAGAGCAGTAATATTAGTTATTTGCAGTTTATCTGCATACAATGAGCCACCTTGTGACTCTCTCTTCACAAAATCTTTTCTCTAGCATGCTCAGGCAGGCTTTCCATCAGTCTGCTTAACATTAATAGCAGTCACAGAAATAAAATCCAGGTCTTCTAAATGACAATTGGCATGCAGTTCCACTCATCTGTCTTTCATACTTTGTCTGTCTGCCTGTCTATCTAATGCTGTATCTATCCATTCATCCAGCCAGCCAGCCAGCCGTCCGTCCGTCCATCCATCCATCCATCCATCCATCCATCCATCCATCCATCCATCTTTCTGTCTTTCTATCTATCCATCTAGTTATATTATTTTATTAAAATAGATAAGAATCTTAAATGTAACTACAAAATATTATAAAATATTATGGTCCTTGACTCCAGAAATGAGTAGTATAAGATGGTTTAGAAAAACAATTTTCTTAAATTATGTGCCTTTGATCAACTGCTACACACAGTATATATAGAAAGGATCAGAGTTAGTACCTTGTACAAAATATCTGAAAATCTTTGGTAAATATTTTATAAATGTTTACAAATTTATAAATACAAATGTCAACATTCTATCATATTTCCATGAATAGGAAATAATCTTCTAAAGAAATTAATCAGAAGTAAAATATTCAAAACTTAAATATACTTTGACCCAATGTTTTTATTTCTGGTAATCTTTAATAAAGACATAAATGCAATACAGAAATAGATTTTATCCACAATGCTATTTAATGTACTAAAAATTAGAAATAACCTCAAGTTCAAAAACAGAGAATTAGTCACATTATTGTATAAACATATAATGGAATATTATTCATTCACCAAAAACTTAGAGGAAGTTATAATGACATTAAAATACTAGTATGATAATATTAAGTGAAAAATACTTTAAAATTATATATAATACATAATCTCAACTTGTTAACAAGAATCAACTGTATGAAATTACACTGAACTAGTAACAGTGATTGTATTGAGTGATGAAATGTGAAATTTTTTCTTTTTACTATTATCTATTTTCCAAAGTACCTTTAAAGTGTATAAACTTTATAATTGAAAAGAAACTAAACTTCGTTTAAAGAGGAATTTTTAAGAAGAATTGAAAGAATATGACATTTCTACATCAGCACTTAGAGGGTTCAAATCATGTCTGTTGTAGACTTCCCAAGTTTATTCTCCTCTAAATTTTACTTAAGTGGTTTTGTTAACAAACATACAAAGTGAGCTATTTGGTCTTGTTATAGACTTTATAGTTTCATTAGGTTAGAAACAAATTAGCTGGCAATTTGGTTTGGGAACATGTAACAGCTGCCTTATTGGTAGATAACTTAGTAAAGTGCATGAGCACATGATCTACCAACAAATTAAAAATGCACTCACTTCTATCCTCATCTATTAGAATTCCAAACATATACAGAGACTCTATCTTATTCAAATAGACAAATCAAAGGAATACTTAAATTAACTTTTAATTTCTACTTGTGGTTCTTCTTCGTTTGAACTTTCCGCAAGTCTTGAGGTAATTGTGATTTTATTGAGCATTTTCTTGTTAAAAATTGAAGCGGTCATGGAATTTAGATATTTCTCAGCAGAAAATATCTAACCAACATTAGCAGATAACTTTTATGAAAGCTTTCATTTGAAAACTTAAAGGAGCTTTGCAAATTCGAGTTATCACAACAAACAGAGAGCTCGTATTTAATCAGCTTCTCCTGTCTGATTAGGTAATTCTGCTGAAGTCCTAATTAATATGGAAAACAGACTGCAAACAATAGCCCCTAAATGGTCCAGCACACACACACACACACACAAATTTGCAAGCAAAAATATTTGTTGATCAAATAGCAAAGCCTAAAGCCTCTGCCTTACCAATAAAAATCAAATTTAAATGTCTCCATTCAAATCCCAGAATTATGAAAACCTATTCCTTTATTTAGAAGTGCATCTTGCATGCATTTTGCTTTATATTAATTTTTTAAAATGTAGTAATAATAATAACAATGACTACTTCTTGAGCATTCAGTATGTCCCAATATCTATGCTATTACATTATTGAAGGGTTTTAAAATATTAAATGACTTATCCATTTCATTTTAAATAAATGTTATTGACGTATAATATATATACAGAAAAAATGTATATCTTAAAGGAAAAGCTCACGGTCTTTCACAAAATATAACAATCACTAATATTAAGAAATAGAGCATTAGTAGCTCTCTTGAAACAACTTGATACTCCCTCCAGTCACACTCCTCTGTTATAGTAACTATCTTTTTGATTTCTATCACAGTAAATAGATTTATATATGTGATTGTATGACTAAATTTTTTCGTGCAATATAATGCTTAAGAAATTCAGCCACATTTTTGTGTTGAGGCATAATTTTTAATTCTTACTGCTTCTAGTATTTCATTGGATTAATATAACATAGGTTATTTATCTACCCTCATAATGATAGACATTTGCATGTCTCTAGATGTTGGGCTTAAACAAATAGAATTGCTATGAACATTCATATATGTTCAACTATAGTAGGTACTGCTCAAGAGATTCCTAAAGGGGTTGTACCAATTTATGCTTCCACCAATGGTGGGACACCAAATAGTTTTACTATTTATCCTTTCATATCAAAGGTTGAGAACTTTTATCCTTTTTTTAAAGTGCTTAAGTCATTAACAATGTTTCTATTTACATATGTAATTTTTTTCTCTATGGTTTTCTAGTCTGTAAATGTTATATTTTAACAAATACAAATTCTTAATTAAATGTAGTTAAATTTTTCATATTTTGATATGGCTCTGAATTATGTCCTGACAAAGACATATTTGTTTATTCTAAGATCATGGATATATTCTATTATCGTCGTCTTCTTTTCAAGAGTCCCCTTGCAGATATACATGATTTTATAATTTATTTATTTATTTTTACCATATTCCATTGTTTTATTTGCTTTTTTTCTATACTTTCTGCCATTTTTGACCTCTGTGCTTCAGTCAGGATGTCTCTACTGAACTATCTTTTGTATAATTGTAATTCTCTTGTCTACTTTGTCCATGGTACTGTTAAACCCATCTATTAAGATGTGTTGTATATTTTGCTCTAGAATTTTTTCATTATGTACTTAATTTGAACACAGTTTGACCCATCTGCATGTGTGATTTGTTTTTGTGCTTCCTTTTAATTTTGATACTATTTTAAAATTTCAGAAAAGTTGAAAAAATAGTACAAAGAGCAATTTATTCCTGAGTTGTTTGAGGACAAATTGCTTGCCATAGTGCTGCTTCATTACCACCAAATACTTTAGTGTGTTTTTCCTACATGCAAGTACACCCCCTTAGATAACCATAGCACAACCATCAAAATCAGAAAATTGGCACAGGTACACTAGTACCACCTGATTCATCAATGCCCACATAATATTCTTTATAGAAAATGTTTCCAACCTAGAATCACATTTTGCATTTCTCCCTGGTCTCCTTCAGTTTGAAAGAGCATTTCTTTCTTTCTTTGACTTACATGACCTGTCACTTTTGAAAATAATCAACCAGTTATCTCGAAAAATGTCCTTCAGTTAGAATTTGTATGCATCAGATTTGAATTGTGTGTTCTCAATAACTACATCATAGAAATGATACTGTGTTCTTCTTATTGTGACTTCATTATTACTTGATTTTGATTTGTCTTATTACTGATATTATTTTAATCACTTAATTAAAAGTGATTAAAAATTTTATCCACAGTTACTCTTTTTTTTGTAATTAATAAGTATTTTGTGGGTATTTTGAGAATGTAAATATCTCATTTCTCATTTAACTTTTACATACTAATTTAACTCAATATTTCTTAGCTAAACTAATTATTTTTATGATATTTGCAAAATTGCGAATCTCTAATTCTGCCATTCTTATTACTGTTATTAAGTGCATTATTCTATAAAGAAAAACTTATTCTTTTTCCCATTTTCTTATCCTTTTTTTTTGTACCAGTGTATGTTCTTTGATGCCTATTTTATCCAATGTGTTACAGTCTGATAACATCATTACTTGTTAATGCTCAAATTTTCTCAGATTTATCAAGTGAGATCCTGTTTAAGGTGATTTTTGTATTTTTTTTTTTTGAGCACTTATCTACTTTTTAGCACAAGATATTTCAAGCTCATTTTGTACATTCCTGACTCAGTCCTAGTATAAGACATTTCTCCAAAGAGTTCTAAGATCCTTGATGGAAATAAACATTACAGACATGATATTGTGCTCACTGCTATTGAGATGTCACTGCTCCTGGAACCTCTCAGTAAACAGAGAAGAGAATCAATATATAGATTTAGACAGACATAGAGAATGACATAGAAATAGAGATAGAGGTAGAGATAGAGACAGATTTTCTATATAGGTAAATATATATATATGTATATGTACATATATGTATATATGTACATAATTTAATACATGGATATATGTATATATGCATGCCTGCATATATTACATGTATATGTATACATAATTTGTAATGTATACATTTATAAAACATATATAATAGCTTTTTCTCACACAAATACATATATACATATGTGTGTATATACACACATACATATTACTCAGAAACACACACCCTCCACACACACACACTCATTTATTTATATGAACTCTGAGTTCACGCCAAGTATAATTTAATACCTATAATTATAATTTAACACCACAGGAATCTTTTGAATTTTCCCCTTTCTGTTTTCATAACTCTTTTCTCTTACAGTGAGAAACATGGCTGATGTTACCCTCAATTTATTTATTTAATAGATCAGTCCCACTGTATTTAACAACTTCTGTCTGCATCACTGCTTCCCAGTGCAGAGGCTTTCTCACTCTCCTCAGGTTCTTACACTCTGATCTGTATAGGTGCCCTTCTCACCCCGCTTTAGTCCTAA
>NW_006443570.1:7620045-7627613 GCF_000325575.1 Pteropus alecto
CCTCACCCGTTGGGCTGTGACATCTTTCCAAGTTGCTGCAATTGCCTTTATTGCCATGCAGATATCCCCTCATTCCCAAGGGCTCTGACATGCTACTCTGGCTTGCTATGGCTGCCCTACGTGAATGCTCTCCACACTTAGCTCGGGCTCCAATAATCTGCTCTGAGCCACAGCCACAGACCTGACCATGTTCAAACTCTTGCTTGCCCTCATTTCTAGGGTGCAACCTTGAAGGAGTATTTAACTGCCATCTCTCTCCTCCTTGGCATGTTGCAAACTCCAGTTTTTTTTTTTGTTTTTGTTTTTGTTTTTGTTTTTTTTAATCTGTAGGAGCATGAGACCATTAAAACTTCTGTTTAGGCTTTCAGCCACTTTCTGCAGGATTTCTTAACCTTCCTCACTGCATCTTACCATCACGCAAATGCCTCTGTAGGCAGGCTCAGGGTTCTCTCACTTCCTTCAAGTCCTGTCTGCTTTAAAAGTCTCAAAGTTCAATTTTTACCTTCCCAATTCTGTTAGGTTATCAAAAGATTTGGTCTCTTTTCTGCCTGGCTTCTCAGTTTTATGCCATTCTGTAATTAATTCAGTGACTGCCCAAAGAGAAAAAGCAGCATGCAAAATCAAGGTTCCCCTTGGTGAACCTCTTTCTCTCAGGGATTTGGCTCCTCGACCCCTGACTCTTTCAGCAGCTTTCCAACACCTTCAAAAAGATACACTTTTATTCAGTTTTTCTAGATGATCTTGGTGAGATTGTTGGTCTGCTACAAGTTATTCCATCATAGTCCTACTTCGATTAATTTTTATAAAACCAAGATGTGGTAAATTCTATTGTAGATATCTAAAAAATAAGGAAATTCAGATACAGGAATGTAATATAATGAAGGTCACAAAGTCAATGAACCTCAGATCTGGATCTCAAATTCAGGTCTGTCTGGTTTTAAAGCATTGCTGTTAATGCTGTACTTTTTATCACAATAATTTAGCATCTATCTCTAATTACTCTAGGTTTTTACTAAATTTTTAGTAATCTATGATAAATAGTTCACAGTTCAAAAGGAAGAGTTAATAAAAATTAAAATTAAAAAAAAATTCTCAAAGTGACTCAAAAAATAGGTGATGGACTTTCTTGTCTGTCATGGGCCTTACCTACGTGAGGGCTTCTTCACTTGACACTATTAAGAATGGGTAATTCTTCGTTGAGAGAAAGCTAGCCTGTGCCCTGGCCATGACTGACAGTACCCTAGGCCTCCATGCGCTAGTTGCCAGCAGCATCCACCCAATTGTGACAACCAAAAATATCACCAGACAATGCCAAGTGTCTTCTGGAAGATAAATCACCCTTGGTTGAGAACTACCGACCTATAGTAAATAGTAATTTCGAATAGGGTATGCCACTTATATCTAACTCACAATATCTTTCCTCTTTTTGGTTGAGACTGTGAAGTAGAACTTAATTTGTTTTTCGAACTCCCACTAACTCTAGAGGACGATAAAAATTAAATTCAGTAGGATACATGCAGTGGGATCTGCACATTCAGAAATAAGACAAAATTGGTGAGAAACAGTGGCAAGTGCGTTACTGATTGTTTCCTCTGAATAGAAATCTATAAAACAATAAATAAGCTGCCAAGTTCAGCATAGCTTAGCTTTGTCTTTCATAACTCCCCACGGTGTGCTTAGAGGAAGAGTTTAATTCCTATTGAACTTTTACCCAAATTTAGTAAAAAGCAATATAAGTCTTTTTCTGGCCCTCTGCTATTCCCCTGCCTACCACATCATCACTCTTTTTCTTCCCAGGGTAAAGAATTTAGCTTTCTGTATTCAAGAGGATTGGAAACTGTCACTTATGCTGCCATTATGAAAAATGTGCTCTGAATTTATTTCAACAAAGCAGGAATACTTGAGATTCTGACATAGGCAAGAGCATTACAACTTGGAATCAGGTCAACTACCAAATAAGTCCATGTAGTTCCTTCGGAGCAGCAACTTTGGCTTAATTGCCTTCTTCTTACCCTAATTCAGTGCCTAACATGTAACTAATACATGTACCTAATACAAGGTAACATCTATCAAGTACTTTCATAACTAAAATAAATAAATATTTTATTATGTACTATCTATATTGATTTCCAGAAAAAAAATATATGTGAGTTCATACACACAAACACACAAACACTTAAGACCCTATGATGTGATTCCAAGATTCTTGCCTTAGGTCTAACTTATTGTATTATTGGAGGCGGTCAGTGCACTATAGTTTGAGTTTCTGCTTATAATAATAATAATACTATGTTAGTTACTTTTATATCCTCTGATACTCATATGTGATTTTAAATATATATTTAGAACATAAGGGCAGAAAACTTCCCAGATTAATCTAAACATGCTGGGGTATGACAGATAAAAGAAAAATGCTGAAAATAGTTGTGGATAGTTCACTTTAGTTGAAAGACAAAAGAAAAAAAATCATAGCCTATAAAGGCACAGTCACTCTATAATTAGCATACAAAGTCAAACTTACCTATCTCAAAGAAAACAGGTATATCACTTAGGCCAGCAGTCCTCAACCTTTTTGGCACCAGGGATCCATTCTCCTAAGAGAATCTAATGCCTGATGATCTGAGGTGGAGCTGAGGCAGTGACGCTAGTGCTGGGGAATGGCTGCAAATACAGATGAAACTTTGTTCTCTTACCTGCCACTCACCTCTTGCTGTGCAGCCCAGTTCCTAAGAGGCCACGGACCGAACCAGAACCAGTCCACAGCCTGGGGGTTAGGGATCCCTGACTTAGACTATATACCTGCATTAGGCATCACTAATGAAGATCTGCTTTTGAATCAATGGAGAAAACAGGAGTTCATGGACAAATGTGTATACATTGGATATACAATTTTTTTTTTTAATTTGTAATTTGCCTGGTCTGCCAAAATACTAATTAAGCAAAAATGCTAAAATCCGCAAAGTGAAACAAAATAATAGCAAAAAGTTACTACATACAAAATATTATTGGTAAATATCAAGAACTTGTGGATTGCCTTAGTCTGTTCAGGCTTCTGTAAAAGAATACAGTAGACCCAACAGCTTATAGACAACAGAAATTTATTTCTCGTAGTTTTGGAGGCTGCAAGTCCGAGGTCTGGGTGCCGAGGCAAGAACCATCTTTCAGGCTGCAGGTAGCTGTTTTTTTCTCGTATCCTCAAATGGATACAAGATCAGAAAGAAGCAAGCTCTCTCTGGGATTCTTATAGGGCACTAATCCTTTTCATGAATGGTCCATCCTCATGACCTCACCTAATCCTAATTATCTCCCAAAGACCCCAATCCTGATGCTATCGAAGAAGAGTTTCAACATATGAATTTTGGAGGTGACACAATCAGTCCATAACATGGATATCATTTGAGTTTGGGTTCGGACATATTCTACTGCTTGCATCTCATTATATTTGTCTTTTCATGCCTTTGTCTGAACTATTTCTCTTGCTGGAAACACATTAAACCTTCTTAAAAGATATTTAAAAAAATTAAATCTGTGGTTAAATATACCTTCTTTAGGCAAATTTCCTCACATCATTACCTTGAATTAGATTTCTTTCCTATGAACTCCTACCGAATCCTCTTTAGAAATTTAACATGGCATGCATCATACTGACTTTCAATTAGTACTTTACTTGCCTACTTCTCCAAATTGTCTATGGATATAATTATCTACAGATAATTATCTGTGGATACCATTAAGGCAGAATTTACCTTGGTCCTACTATATATTAAGATCTTTACAAATAAATAGATAAAGAAGAAAGGAAAAGACAAATTAAATATTAAGTGTACAATATAAGTGCACAGGCAAATCACTGAGCTTTATCAAAAATCAGTGCAACATAGCTTCAGAAGTCCTTTGATTTACATATAAACAAAGACACATGGCCCTAAGTAAAAATTTGACCTTAAAAATGTTGACTATCCCAAGAAGAAAAGAAAGGATTTCTTGTGGGAGGTTTTTCCTTCTCCATCCTTGCATACATTTGTCCCCTTATGTTTCACATGCATCTTAAAAGGGAGAAACTAAGTGAAATATATACATATAGCCAATGCTCTATTAAACTAACAAGATGCAAGCTATGTCATGTTATTTAATTCTTGGCCTGGCAGAATCTCTAATTAACTTCCAGAACAGAAATTTAGCTCTCAAATTTAAAACTTAAATTTTTCTTAAAATATATCATTCATGGATCATTCCTCTACCAATATCAGAACTGACTTATTGAGTCTTCCAGTGAAGGAGTGTTTGCACTTATATATCTTAAAAAGTAATTTGGCTGGTTGTACAGCAAATATTTAAGTGCAGAGGCCTAAAATTGCCAGTGTTTATAGACTTGGGTCTTTGACATTACTCCCAGCATGCTTTCCAGTGCTAACATTTTGCAAAGTAAGCTGAATTCTTAACTATGTTGTTTCTTAAATTGAAGGGAGTTTTTGAACTATACTAAATCTAACAATTTTCTCAGAAAAATTGAGGAATGTTGGTGTTGAATTTCTAATATTCTCCAAAAATCTTTCCTCATATTTAAGATGAATGTCTCCATAACCTAACTCACAGCCGATGGCAGCTTTAAGACTGTTTTCTTCTAGAAGGAGCAGGTTTCCAGCTTGCTATGGAAACCACCCTTTGCAAAATAAATGGCACCAGGCAACTATTTTCAAACAAACTACTAACACTTAAAGTAGGATGTTTACATTCATTTTTCTACCAAAATTATAGGATTGCTCTCATTTTTTTGGGTCAATTTTGAGGGAAGTGCAAAGGAAATTCAAACTATGCTTCTTCCTTTTTCAAATGTATTTCAAAAATCACATAAGGTTTTGTCTATCCCTTAAGATATGGGAAAAGATGGTGAAATAATAATACCTATCTGCAGTTGACCTTTCTGAGAATCAAGCATCTCTATAACTGGCTGTAATAATTTATTCTTGTGTGGAAAAATTACATAAATGATAATCATTTTTATTATGGGCCTTGAGGCAGCAGAATTCATATTTATTGCACATATTTAATTCTGTGTCTCACATGGTCTCTGTTCACAAGTATCCATAACACATTGTCACATTGAATAAAAACCACAAGGCACGTGAATACAGAAAGTGCGCACATCCCATAGAGCACTTTTTATGAATTGCTATTCTATTGGGAAACTCTACAGGACATTCTCTTTCTATTAGAGATATGGTTTAACTACCTTAGTTCTCTCAATTCAGCAAGAAGCTTGTGATCTTTCTCCCCCCACCTCTCTCTCTTTTTTTTTTTTTTGAGTTTCCTTCATAAATAACTAAAAAGTAAAGTTTATTCAAACTAAGCTAAAATTATTCTTATTTGACAATAGACTAGGTCTTCACAAAATAACATTTAAACATTTTTAGTACCAGAATGCACTAAATAATCAAAGAAAAAAATTGATATTTTCCCTAAATTTAAACTCTGAACCTATAATATTTATTACTGCTTTTAATAAATGTCATACATACACTCAGGAAAATATCATTCCACACCAACTTCAGGATATATTGGGGAGTCGTGAGCTTCCCTATCATGGGATGCCTTATTTCCAGGTTATAAACTTGAGTAAGTTTCAGGAAGTGCCAAACTACCACTAACAATTTACCTTAGGAAATGCTTGTTGCTTTACGTAGGTTGAACTGATCTGAAGCAAACACTAAAAGATATATAATGAGCAATGACGGCTGCTTCTAATTCTTCTTCTCCAGGCAACTGGTGATAACTCTTCCTTTTAATAACCAACTTACAAATAATCTAGAATAACATCTTTCCAAGCAAGATCTATAGCAGGATAAAACAGCTAACATAATATTGAGTTGTTGGTAACTTTAAGTAAACTCGCATTAAGAAAAATTTTAGGAGACATCACAGACTTGGCTTAAATTTAGAGAAAAAGGAAGTATGTAAATCCCAAAGGCTTTTTTAGTTTCAAATGGCTTTTTCTAATATGTAATCTAAAGTCATAACTCACTGGTATGTAGTGAATTTACAGTTATTCCAGTGTGTGTATGTGTATATGTACATACATATGTAAATATATATGCACCTAATATTCTTTGCAGATCATGAATATAATTATTTGCAAAAAGTGCTTTGGATATCTTCTCTAAAATTCTAAAATAAAAAAAAAAGTCTCATTTATGTACAACCACAACTGTACATGCGCGTGCAAACACACACACACACACACACACACACACACACACACATCTCCCTTGCTTGAGTACTCATTGTATGTGCATTAAATATGTGAACATAAACAGTCACTTAGCTAGAGCAAGCATGGTGAGGGGCATGCGAAAGTGATATGTTCCAGGGGTGAAATGACTGCCTGGGATGAGTATTATAAAGAACTCAGATTGCTGGATAAATATTTATGGTTATGGTTAATTATTATTTTCACCAAGATAATTGCTAGGTCAAAGGGAATGTATGTTTGAAAGACTCTTGATACATATCATCAAATTATATATAATTTTTTTATATTTATTTTTTATGTTAAAATTGTATGAGAATTATGTAGGGATGCTTTTCTCTAATTTAGTTTATGAACAGCATTTGGTTTTACTATTTCGTGTCTGGTAACAACTAACATGAAGTGTTAAAGAAAGGACGAATTTTCAAATCACACTGTCCTGGGATTGAATTTTGGCTCTGCCAGTTTTTTCTCCTATGCCTGCAAGAATTACTTAGCCTAGCTGAGCTTGGTCTCCTAAATTATAACATAAGAATTACCTCCTCCCCCTACTGCCCAGCTCACTGAATTTTGGTAAATAATAAACTGTACTTAAGGTTCTACCATATGCTAAGAGTACTATGCTAGTTACTCTTATAGTTACTCATTTGTGATTTTAAAAATACATTCAGACATGAGGACAGTAAACTGCCCAGATAAAACTACTGAATAATCTAAACATCTGGGCTCTGATGGATAGAGGAAAGGAGTAATCCTGAACATAAATAGAGGAAAGGAGTAATGCTGAACATAGTAATAGAAAATTCACTTAAAACAAGAGAAAATAAACTTATAACATATAAAAACGCAGTCATTCCATGGTCACCACACGAGGCTGTCAAACTTGACCAAGGAATATAATTAACGGATACATCTCTATGCTGTACCTCTCCATTATGCATCACTAATGAAGATTTACTTCTGAATCAGTGGAGAAAGCAGGAGTTTCTAGAGAAATTGTACTTTGTATTAGTATTAATAAACGCTATCCAACCTCCGATATGAAGCCTGCCAAAGGAGTTATGGCATTTGTGATACAGACCCTCTTCTGAATCAGTAAGAGAAATGCCAAAGTAACTAGAACAGTTGTACCATTTCAGTGACCATGTCAAGAATGATGATGATGTGAAAGTTTTATTAAGCCAGCAGAACCATGACAAAATGGTTCGCAGTCTACAACTTTTGAAATGACATCAGGAAAACCATGCAGAGGCTCAAAGTTGGTGGATGAGACTATGAATAACCATGTCAATTACCATCATTATCACATGTGCCCCTCGGA
>NW_006443570.1:7627658-7633855 GCF_000325575.1 Pteropus alecto
CCTGCGGTGGTTTAGAGGTAGATTGTGGTATTATTATCATGCTCTAGATTGGACATCTGTAGGTGCCAAATGAAAAGTAGAAAGACATATTTTTAATGTATTTTATTCTTCTGAACCAGATTGCATACTTTTTATGAGGGGAATACAAGGATCATATCGTATATGTCTCAGTACATATTTTCTAAGTTTATACATTGATTGTTATCCAAAGAAGCTATGTATTGACTTTGCTTTTCTTCTTAAATAACATATTTAATATGTCTTACATATAATAAGTACTTAATACTTATTTCCCTGGAAATATTTTTACGTTCTTAACATTAACTTCAGTGAGATACATTTTAACTGAATTTACTTTTACATATATGACTGTGTTGAATAAAGACATCTACATGGAACTAACAAAAGGATGTAAGCCATTTTTCATTAACCAACTTGTGGAAACAAGAATAAATCTGCTGTTAGAAACACATGAAGCAGAGATATCCTACTCGGATTAGATGAGACCAAGGACATTCCTGTGGGGTGATTCGACATATCATGTCTGTGCTAATTCTTTTCAGTTTTGCAGAGCAAAGAAATTGAATGTATTCAGTGATCCTAAATTCATGCAATGAATCAAATGTCACATTCTAAGTATCTAGTTGTGAATGATATAGGATTTCATCTCTATCCAAATCTGTTGTTGGGTGAAAGGGAGATAACTAAACTAGTATGTTCTAAGATAAATACAAATTTAAAATGTGGATTTTAAAAAAAAAAAACATGTTACTAATGTAAGTGAGTTTCTAAGACACATGCTCAATCATGTCTTTTTGCTTAAAAACACACTAATGACTCCCTCTAACCCAGACAGTTGTGAGAGATATAAGCCAACAACTATCTAGTCTCGGTCTACATAATCAACTTAGGTCCTACCACTTCTCTTGGTTCAAAAATCAGCACTACTTAAAATGCCTTTAGTTTGCAGACCCTTGTAAGAATCTGTTCCCCAGGGTGTGCCTTCTTATCTGGACTTAGCTCTAATGCTATGTTTACAGCGAAGCCTAAACAAACTCCCACAGGCCGAACTCACTCTGATTTAATAAGCACATGAATTCTATTATAAGAGAACATAATCAGACTTACAGTGGTTCACATGACTTTGAGTTCTCAGGGTTAGGGATCTTGCTTTATTTATCTTTAAATTCTAAGTTCCTAGCACAGATTTTGGTACAGAGTAGTACCAAAATGAAGGTGAATAGATAGGTGAGCACTGATGGTATGCAATTCCATGTCATAAAAAAAAAACAAATTAAACGTTGAAAAAAAAGCCACGAATACATCACACAGTCACGCACACTGTGTATCTGTGTATGTATCTGTCTGTCTGTCTATCATCTGTAGTGATTTTTCCAGATGTGAAATATAAACACAAACTCAGAAGATTAATATTATTTTAATCACAGTCTCCTCTTTGAATGCATTTAGCTTTATGGAAAAAATGGCTACTAGTGTCAGCAGGCACACACTTCGGGGTTGAGTCTCTTTTGTGTGATCTCAAGTAAGTCTTAATTGATAGAAGAAAAAGAAGAAGAATTAGTAATAATAATAATAGTAATAATATCTTCCATATACATTTGTGGATTATTTTGACGATGAAGTCACACAAAATAACTTCACACTTAAACCGTTATTTGAAGAATAGCTATTATTAAGTTGCAGTGGTTATGAAACAGTGCACTAAGTTTAAAAATTGAAAAAAAAGAAAAATCCAAATCCTCAATGTCCTATTTGTAAATAGATACAGCTGATATTTTGAAGACTTGTTGTATAAGCAAAATTTGGTGGGAGGGTTTTTGTTCTAATACAATTCAGTTTAAGATAGTCCATGTATCCTTAACACAAGGCAAAGATGAACTAAGTAATATTTTCTTTACTTTTTAAATTTGCTATCTAGGAGAATCTACAGTAAATTTAATGAGCTAAAAAGTAAGCAACAGGTAAGAGAATTTTAATATCCAGGGGTACATTTCTATATATTCACTATATGTTAATGTTGTTTGGATTAAATAATACTGCATATGGATTAGTGTTTATGAGGTCAGCAAGGTACGTACAACCCTGTGAGGCATGTATTATTATTTCCATTTTGTATATGAGAAAATAGAGGCTCAACTAATTTGAGTAACTTACTGACTATACCACTAGAGTGTAGAAGCACTGAGATTTAAGCTTAGATCTGCCTGACACTTGCAAATGTTCTCATTCTGCTCTGTCTGATTCATCTCAAAACTCTCATCCTACTAGAGTGTAAACAGTTGTTCTTTCATTAATTTACTCTCTTTTCACATATAGAAGTCAGCTAGCCCTTATTAACAGACTGGTGAGAGAAGAGTGGAGAGGGGAAGGAAAGACAGCAGTTTCCAGAGTGTCTGGACTACTGGAAATTCAACAGGATTTGCGATGTCAAAATCCATTATTCCCAACAGCAGTGATAGGAAGGGTTTACTGCTGGTTAAGGTGGAGAGACCATCTCAATATCCTGGAGGTATGAACATTGAGGGAAATGTTTCAGCCACCTGCAGGGGATATGTTATATTTGTCTTCTTGCCTGAGGAACTCACCAATTACGTGAAAATGCCAACTAGTTTCCGTATCCAATTTTGAATAATACCTCTCAACAAAATAAAAATGCTCCAAGATAAGATGCAAATATCATATAAGATGAAAATGTAGAAAGGATTTTTTTTCCTAACGAGTCAGAAGAAAATTAAAATATTTCAAGAGTAGGCAATTAAAAAAAAAAAAACAGAACAAAAGGAATAATCTATTCTTATGGCAGCAATGCAGAAATTTTAACACTGAAAATGTTTTCTCAGTTAATGAATAGTTAATTTAGAAATTCAGGATTAAAGCAGTATGTTGTAGGGTACTATATTCCATAAACATACACAGAAATGCACACACGCTTTGTATTACGAATGTAGAGACACAATACATACATGGACATATACACCTAAAGATGGGCCTCGAACTGGTATCTATGGTTGAGTGTAGCGGAATCAGGTATGAAATGGAATACTTGTAACACAAATATGTACCTCCTCCCATGGATGATTCCATAGCTTTCCACAACATATGGAAAATCCACAAGAATTATGATGTTTAAAGAAATGTGTTACATGTATAAAAACACCCTTAATGATGTATAGCGATACCCTTTGGGGAGAAAGAGGGAATTAGAATTGGTTAAATTGATATCTAGTCTATCTAAGGATTATATTTTTGTTCTAAAATCTTCTGTTCCACATTTTGTTCTGGAACTATTTGCCAGGAACTATAATCTCCTTTTTCTTTAGCATACACTTAAGTTAGTCTAGGTGAGTAGTAGACATTTTTCTTTTGCTTGCCTACTTTGGACGGTCCAGCAGCTGAACCCCTCTCCATGTTTGAAGAATCCTTCTATTACAAGTGTTTGTGGGTGGAAGAGACTGCATTTATCCCAGCCTCTTGACACTAGGATATAGGCACGTGACCCAGGGTTAGCCAATCAAAAGTGTCCATCTTCTTAAGGGTTTTGGTGGTAGGTGGAAGCTGCAACATATTGAGCTTCTTGGACAGCAGCAGCAGAACACAACAGAGGCAAGTGTCTAGTGGAAGTGGTTGACGCAAGAATTGTGATCCACTGCTCAGCATTCCACTGCTTTTGGACATGGTTTGGGTGTCGGTCTCCATTGCTCTATCCATGTGTAAAGCTTGATTCTGAAGCTTTCCTCTCAATTTGGTAATGTACCCACTATCATTTCTATTTATTTTCTTCTTAAATCAGCCAAAGTTAGTTTCTATCGCTTATACTTAAAAAGTCTTGACTGATGCAAACTGTGACGTAATCATTCTAGGGGAAAACAAGTAAAAGAACTTCCTGGAATGTATCCTTTATCATTTTGAAGTTAGAGATAGAAATGTAAAGATCTCAGAGTACAGATAGTATTTTATTTTTTTTCGAGTTAAATGTTGTACCTTTGGAAAAGAAAGGAAGAAACTGCACATAGATATTCCAAGCACACAGATGGTATTGAAAAACTGATTTTGGTTTACTGGCCCATGGTTTATGATATTTTAACAGCAGTTTTGGGCAAAGGGATGGTAGACTCCTCACCAGTGCTGGTGGGAATGTTTGCATGCCATAGCTCAAAAAAATGTGAGGGGTTTAAAGTTGACCCTAATCAAATGACATGTTGTTTATTTTAAAGGACAGTATATATCCATTCATGAAATATGCATTTAGTACTTTCTCTATGTCAGGCACTATGTTGTGGGAAAGAGAAAAACATGAGCAATTTCTGCTCTGTAGGAAAGTCTTTATACTCTCTTAGTTATCCTTTATCCACAATATTATAATATTTTGTTCATTTGTTTATATCCTATTCATTTGTGAATTCCTTGGGGATATGAGAGTTATCTTCAATTTCTTCATGTTCCTAGCACATAACACAATCTCTGATACATAACTGACTTTCAAGAAATGTACACTGAGCGAATAAATAAATGAACGAATAAATGAATAAAAATGACATCACCAGTAAGAAGGCTAAACAATCACCTTCAGAGTGAGTTTTATTTGCATCCCGGTAAACTTGCTTATCAGTGACAGGAGGGAACATAAAAGGCAAGCATATCAAATTCACAGATGCTACATAGGTGTGAAGAATACCTCAGATATGTAATGACAATCAGAGATCTTAATATTTATTATCTAGTGTAACTCAAGAAAAGATTTGAAAGATTGTATTATAAAATATTTCATCCTGGTTCTTAAAAAATAATCAGCTGTCTAGGAAGGAGCTGGGATAGATTTGGCTTAAAATCAGGTAATAGAATGAGATAAACAAATGAAGCGATTTGTACTTCATTTGAAAGGACTTTGTACTGACAGCTCAGCAAGGCAACAGTGGAACAGGAGTCCTCATGATGTCAGTCTGCTGGTGAGGAAGGGAGGCAGCCATCCCCACTGCACTGCAGTTGTCAGGCTCTGCAGAGAAAACGGTGTTCTCAGCTGCTCTAAATTTGAAGGTCACCAGAAAAGTAGAACACATTCTATAAAGGGTGATCTTCATGGAGAAGTGTCTGAAAACCATAATACATATTTTAGCAACCTGAGGAAATGTAGTCTGGAACACTTAGCATGGGTATAGTGTACATTTGCTGTTGTAGGTATGGCTTCATCAGCAACCTCCACAAGCTGCTTCAAACACAAGGAAATAGAATGACTTCCTAAAGTGGAATCTCTGGGGATTTTCTAATCTCTCAACAGGGGGATGACCTTTTATGACTGAGGAGGTAAAAGAAAGATTTAAAGACTAAACTTTTCAGCCAAGTAACAAAGGAGATTTAGCCATTTGCCACAGCTACAGTTTCAAAAGAGTACCCTCTGCTCCTGTGAGCAAGAAAATGCGCCCATGAAGGATGTAATACACAATGTCACAGCTGGAATTAGAACAGTTAGTTTAGTGTGCTGACAGAACCATGATTATCACATTATTTGACCACTTGGAGATTCTAGCTCTTAGAGGGTTAAACTTCAGGACTGATTAATCCCTATGAAAGCATCAAAACGAATTCTCTAAAGCTAGAAATGTAGACACCTACTCCTTGCAACTAATCTCTCTGGTTTTTACCCAGATACTATCTTTGAGCATTTTGGGGAACTTAGTAGCCTCTAGCAAAAGGGAACGTAATTAACATCAGAACACTAGGTGAGGAATATTTCATTACACTCCATTAGGAGTTATCAAAACAAGATTGTAATTACACTTTACACATGCTACCTTCCTTGTAAGGTCAGCAGTTCAGACTTCTGATAATAAATACAGAGTATTCTGCATTCTACAGACCTCCTAGGTCATTTAATGATGACCTATCCACAGCCAGCTTAGTTTTTAATAGAAGTGGGGAGATGCAGGTTGGGGTGAATCTCTCCGAGTAGGGACTCAAACCTCATGCCCGCAGAGAGAGAGTCCTTGACTCCACGTAGGAAAGAATGCAAATGCAAGCCAGAGTTAGAGACAAAAGGAAAGTTTATTAGAGAAGGAGTAACATTCCACAGACAGAGACATGGTTCTCTCTCAAAGCCAGAGAATAAGACCCCAACTGTTTGAGGAATTCAGTTTATATGTGTTTTTCTTTAAAGGTATGAGTAAATAGATGTTAGTCAT
>NW_006443570.1:7633904-7668580 GCF_000325575.1 Pteropus alecto
CTGATGGATGATCAGCCAGGTTCCCATGTCTAGCAGAACATCGAAGGCTCTGAATACAACCTGGTTTAATATTTAGTCAATTTGTGTAGTTCTCATGCACCTTCCATATATCCAGATGAAGTCTGAATATTAACAGCAACAACAACAGACAACCAAACCTAAAATACATTATTTAAAGATGGGAAAGTCACTTAAGCAAGAAAAAAAAAAAAGGCAGGAGAATAAACCTGTTTTAACATGGCAAACCTTACTTAGGAGTACTTTTAGAAACTGGGCTACAACTTTCTCTGGATCAAGTATTTGATTTATGCTGAACTTATGATATTTAATTTTCCAAAATCTTTTCAGTGTTGCTAACATCCCTTGTTTAACCAAAACTTTATTTTATAAGAACATAACCAGGAAAGGAAAAGTTAGAAATAAAATTCAGCACTTATTAGAGAAAGGCATTTTACATGATGGATATCTTATTTAAACCAACAAGCTTGCAAAAGAATGATTTTCATTGCTTTACAGATGGAACAATGCAGCTATAGGAGGTTTGTAACTGGCCCAAAGTTCCAAAGCTAGCAAACATTAGAGCTGAGACTCTAGTCCAGGACTTTGTGACACAGAAAGCTATGATCTATTAACTACCCCCCTACCATGCACACTCAAGCCAGCATGTGGTAGGTCTCTAGTTAAGCTTTATTTTCAAAACCGTTAGAAATTAGAGAAGGTCAAGATTTGTGTGAATTTGGAGAAGAAAAAAATGAAAGAAAAGTCAAGGGAACAGAAAAATTTGGACAGGGTATTGAAAAGAGGATTGGGGCTGGATACGCAGAAAAGAAAAGGGCACTTCTACATGGTGACAGTACTCCATAGAAGCCAAACAACAGGAGATGATGTTACTCCATCTCCATCATAAGAGAATTCTGCTTTTATTTTTCTAAATTTTAACAATCAACAAAAGGTTAAATTTAAAGTAAGTAGAGTCTAATTAGAAAATTCTTATGTCCTAACACGATGACTAAAGTCTGCTTGTCCCATGCTCTCAAAAAGTAATTGCTTGTCCCATGCCCTCATGGGATAAAGCCCTCACAGATAAAGCATAATGATTGGTAAACTAGGGAATGAGTAATTAATTCGAAAGAGAAGCCACAGCATGTGGAGTGGATAGAGTGTTTCAGTTGAACACAGGGAAGATGGGAAGAATGATCACAATCCTCTCAAAGTAACTAGAATCCTGCAGTGCATGTAGTGTCTCGAACTCCACAGTCGAAGGGGAAACAGGTGAGGGAAATAGTTATTAGAAATCCTATATGCCAACTCCTCCATGTGATAATCAAATATTTCTCTACTAATTTAGAAACATAAGTAAATCACCAGTGATTAACATCCTAGAACTATAAAGGAAAAGATCTTCAAATATCTACTTTAATGCTGTTAAGGTATTTATTTGAGAAAACTGAGGCTGAGATAGGTGCAATGACTCAGCTTGAGCTACAACTCATAATTGATAGAACCAGAATCAGGTTCTAGCCCTTCTGTTTTTAATACACTTGAAACTAGATGAATGGTCTTGTTTATAAATCCCTTTTCAAAAGTTTGGTGAATTGAGAAAAATAAGCTATATGTATTTTCCATTATTTAATTTTGATTTTTTTTTTAACTTCCTTGCTTCTTTTGGACCCCTGCGTTAGATCTTGCTCCAAATGTCTGTAATATTTACTGGGGTTGAAAATGCTTAACCTCCTACTAAGAAAATACAACTTTCTCTCTCCTACTTCTTAAGATTTAACTGCCTCATTCATTTTGTTCTTCCTCACCCCCCACACACAACATTGTAATTAGACTTTTAGATAACTTACAATGTGATCATCTTGATAAGTCTAGTACCCACCTGACACCATACATATTTACTAAAATGTTATCGACCGTATTCCCTATACTGAACTTTATATCCCCATGACTATTTTATAACTGCCAATTTGTACTTTTTAATCCCTTCATGCTTTTCACCCAGATCCTCAGTCCCTCGCCCATCTAGCAACCATCAGTTTGTTCTCTGTATCTATGAATTTGTTTCTGTTTTGTTCACTTATTTTGTTCTTTAGATTCTACATATAAGTGAAATCATGTGGTATTTGTCTTTTCTGTCTTATTTTACTTAGCATGATACCCTCTGGGTCCATTTGTGTTGTCGCAAATGGTAAGATATCGTTCTTTTTCATGGCCGAGCAATAATCCATTGCATATGTGTACTATAACTTCTTCATTTAATCATCTATCAGATGCTTAGGTTGCTTCCATATCTTGGCTACTGTAAATAATGCTGCAATGAACATAGAGCTACATGTATCTTTTCAAATTAGTGTTTTGCATTTCTTCAGTAAAATACCCTTAAGCAGAATTGCTGGGTCATATGGTAGTTCTTTTTTTTTATTTTTTGAGGAACCTCCAAACTTTTCCATAGTGCCCATACCAATTTACAATCCTACCAACAGTATACGAGAATTCTCTTTTCTCCACATCTTCTACACTTGTAGTTTGTTGATTTATTGATAATAGTCATTCTGACAAGTGTGAAGTGACAGGTGTGAATTAAAGCCATCTTATTGTGGCTTTAATTTGCATTTCCCCAATAATTAGTGATGTGAACATCTATTTATATGTCTGCTGGCCATCTGTATGTCCTCTTCGGAGAAATGTCTTTTCACGTCCTCTGCCATTTTTTAATCAGATTGTTTGAGGATTTTTTGGTGTTAAGTTGTATGAGTTCCTTATGTATTTTTGGATATTATCCCCTTATTGGAGGTTTCATTAGAGAATATCTTCTCCCATTCAGTAGGTTGTCTTTTCATTTAGTTGATGATTTCCTTTGTTGTGCAAAAACATTTATGTTTGATGTAGTTCCATTTGTTTACTTTTTCTTTTATTTCCTTTGCCCAAGGAGACATATGCAAAAAGGTATTACTAAAAGCAGTGTCAGAGAGTTTATCACCTATATTTCCTCTTCGAGTTTTCTAATTTCAGGTCTTATATTTAAGTCTTTAGGCTTTAATTTGCATTTCCCCAATAATTAGTGATGTGAACATCTATTTATATGTCTGCTGGCCATCTGTATGTCCTCTTCGGAGAAATGTCTTTTCACATCCTCTGCCATTTTTAATCAGATTCTTTGAGGATTTTTTGGTGTTAAGTTGTATGAGTTCCTTATGTATTTTTGGATATTATCCCCTTATTGGAGGTTTCGTTAGAGAATATCTTCTCCCATTTATGCCAGTACCAGGCTGTTTTCATTACTATCAACTTGTAGCATAGTTTATCAGGAAAACTTTTTAGTTTGATGTAGTCCTATTTATTTTTTTCTTTTGTTTTCCTTGCCTGAAGAGAAATATCCAAAAAACATATTACTAAGAGGGATGTCAAAGAGCTTACTGCCCCTGTTTTATTCTAGGAATTTTATGATTTGGGGTCTTACATTTAAAATTTTTAATCCATTTTTGAGTTTATTTTTGTACATGGTGTAAGAAAGTGGTCTAGTTTCATTTTTTTGCATGTATTTGTCCACTTTTCCCAATACCATTTATTGAAGAGACTGTCTTTACTCCCATTTTTAATCAGATTCTTTGAGGATTTTTTGGTGTTAAGTTGTATGAGTTCCTTATGTATTTTTGGATATTATCCCCTTATTGGAGGTTTCGTTAGAGAATATCTTCTCCCATTTATGCCAGTACCAGGCTGTTTTCATTACTATCAACTTGTAGCATAGTTTATCAGGTATCATGGTACCTTCAACTTTGTTCAAATTTCTCAAGATTCTTGGGCTATTTAGGGTCTTTTGTGGTTCCATATAAATTTTAGGATTATTTGTTCTAGTCCTGTGAAAAATGCCATTGGTATTTTAATAGGGATTTCATTGAATCTGTAAATTGCTTTCGGTAGTATGGACTTTTTAACATTGTTAAGCCTTCCTATCCATGAACATGGTATATGCTTCCATGTATTTGTATATTCTTCAATTTGTTTCTTTAATGTCTTATAATTTTCCAGGTACAGGTCTTTTACCTCCTTGGTTTATAATGCATTATTTAATTAAAGTGTTTATGCACTGAAGGGCCTTACAAAATTTTTTTCTGGGGCCCAGCACTTTCAAAGGGTAGCCTGTTTTTATCCCTGTTCCCACTCCTTTGCACAAATTCTAAAACAGCACATTTTTAAGGTAATTCTTTGTTATATTTAGTACATTATGGTTTTGTCCCTGGCTCCCTTGTTGCTACTAATCAACAAAGTAATGGTCAGGAAAAAAAAAAAAAAGTGAAGGACAAGGAAAGTTGTCTGCTATGTTTAGGTCTCACTATTTGTTCCCCAACAGAGCTGACAGAGGAGGGTCACTTCATTTTCCATTAAAAAAAGATCTCAGGGTTTGTTGAGGTTTGACATCTTGTATTTCATTGAAAAAGAAGAAGAAAACCACTATCTTTATTAGAGAAACCTCTACTGAGTTGTGATGCTGGGGAATTATGAGAAAGTGATCTCATGTGAAGTTTCAACCAGATGTTGTCCTAGACCATCCTGGTGTGGATGTACTTACAATATTCCTTCTCCAAGCAAAATCCTGAAATCCTAAACATGTAATTGGCTTATACCACTTAATTATAATTACATGGAGTATGAAAATTACATAAGTAAAATAATATATAAAAATAAAGAAGATAATATATATAGAGAAGAAAGTAATCAAAGTGATATAATCTAAAATATTGTGTTTTGCCTATTGCTTTGGCCAAGTTTAAGTTTTTTCAGTTTTCAGCATTGGCAAGCATGTAAAGAAATAACCTCTGATTCACTGTAAGTAGTAATGTAAATAACTATAAGTCTCTGGAAGGGTAATTTAAACGTGGCTTTCAAAACTTTAAAAATGTGCATATATTCCAGTCCAGCAATTCTACTTCTAAGTAGATGTACTCAGTATTTTCAGAAAAAGTATATTGCAAGGTAACTAAATCATATGAAAAGAAGAACTAATCTAGATGCCAGAATAAGATATTATTTATAAATTATATGTTTATGCTATGAACTTTTCTGTAGACATCAAAAATAATGTAAAAGTACCTGAATACAAGAAATATATTACATCATTAAATAAAAATAGTAAGTCACACCAGTCTGACACATTATTAAAATACATATGTCATCTATATGTGCTTATGTGCATATATTACAAAAAGATTATTTAGCACAATATTAACTGTTTTTTTTCAAGACGATGAAATTATGAGTTATTTTGTATGAGTGATAATTTTCATTGTGAGCTTTTTAATGTTTACTTTCTAATTTTTCTGCAATAAAAATACAATAGCTATGTAATCTAAACAAACTACATGTTATAAATTTTAAACCCATTACCTATTCAATCATACATCTAGGCACATACATTATCCTCTAACTGCACTGGTTGATATTTATATACTCTACTAATATACCAGTTTTATTAAGATGATCACATTAATATTTAGGAAGATTCCGAAGTCACAGCAATTAAGTGATAATAAACTGCTTCCACAAAATACACTTTTTAAGTTAGTAGGATGCTTAAATCTTAAGTCTGTGGCTCAGTGAACTTTTACATAAATAAATGATTCAGGTTGAGGTGTACAGGATTTCTATCACCTAGATCAAGACATAGAACATACCTGTTGTTGTGTGTGGGGGTGGGTAAGTTTGCCCCCTACCCTTCTTAATTTTTCTGGCTCGTCTAACAAATAAATTGACACAAGACAGATTAATAGGAGAAAAGATTCATATTTAATTCATACATACAGTGGTCTCATTAAAATAGGACCTAAAGAAATAACCAAAGCAGGCAGCTTTTATATTTTTTAGACTAATTTGTGAGGAATTGATAGGACAAAGCAACACAGGTGGGGGTGCTTAATTACTGAAGAATCTAAGTTTGGGCTTAGAGTGGTAAATGAGTAACAAGGTTTATTTATACAGCTTTCCCAGCTTTGAACTCCCTGTCTCTGGTGATAAGGCTGTCTCCTTACCTCCTGGTACAAGGAGAATACTTTTCACATGGGATACTTATTTCCTGCTTTCAGAGGGACAGAGGGTCAGAATGCTCTTTTTGTACTGGCTGCTTTTCAAGTTACTTTAATTTAAAATAATCAATATGCCATTGTAGCATATGTTCAGGTGGCCTGCCCTGGGCACCAACACTGTCCTCTCAGAAAGTTGCTTCTTGTGCCTTTCCAAGCAATAGCCACCCCAGCACTTTAATTCATGGCAGTTGTAGAAGTAATACTAAAACTTACCATTTATTTAGCTCTGGCCATGTGATCGATTCTGTGCCAGATCTTCTAAATACAATATCTCACTTAATCATACTAATTTTAATATACAAGGAAGAAATGAAGGATTTTAAATATTATTCAACTAGTCCAAATTCTCACAAATTGTTGGTGGCAAATAGAACACAGTTATTTGGCTTCAAATATGAGAACTTTTTTCCATGGTATACAGATTTTCATAAAGTTGAACAATGGAGTTTGGTACTAACCACATGCTCCAAAACATGACAGTAAAACTAGTTGAAACATCAAATAATGCAAAGATGACAGATGAACACTGGAGACCTCTAAATACCTGAGAATCGATCATCCTTAAGTGCCTTGCATACTCAGGGACAATTTTGGAGAGGTTTCAGGATTAAAGCCAGTACAGTACATGGTGGTGTTCCAGGAGATACCAGTCTTTAAAAAGAAGATTGCATGTCCGTAAGGGTTTCAGGACAACACTGTAGCTTTCAGCCATTTTTTATTTAAAAAAAAAAAAAATTAAACACTGTGCATTAACCCAATTGCGAAACAAAATAATGCAGTTAAAATCATACTGAAAACTGAACTGAAACAAAGATATAATTAATGGAGATATTATGAATCTGAAACTAAATGAAAATTCATTTTAATAACTATGTATGTACAAAGCCTCAGTTCGTTACTCTTCTGACAGAAACATTACTCTGCAGAGCTGGATGGGAATTTGCATTTCCCCAGGCTACGCTTCTTTAAGTGACTGACCGGCAATGAGGCTTCTTCTGGACTCAGCATTAATGGACCACACACCAATTAGCAGCAGAAGGAAGCAGTCCTTACAATGCATGTGAATTAAGTGTACTACCAGCAGGCTTTTCTCTTTAACTAAAGCCCTTTCGATGAGAAATGCGCTCTGGAGATCTCTCTTCCCTTTGCGACAGCAAAAACAAACAAACAAACAAAAAACGAGGGGTGGTGGTAGTGGTGGATTCACCCTCAATTCTGCCTCAGAGATAAATTAAAACAGCTATTTGTATCAGATGGGAAAAGAAAATGTGATTTCCCACATCAGGGAACCACCATTTAAGATTCAGAGTTCTATCCTCTAGATATATTACTCATATTTATTTCCTGTGGGTTTACAGAAGCAGGAATTAGAAATGAATGGCATTCTTGACTGCTCACAAGGGATTTGCCTCAAGCCAAACTCCTGCTCTAACTTTACACAGTACCTAAAGTCTCCAGATGCTGCCTGTGTGACTCCACTACCAGGAATCTTTGAAGCTCTGGCAGACCCAGAAACAATGAGACAGAAGTCACACAGGTTGAGAGGAAGAAATCCCAAGATCAAGCAGATAACAAAGACCCAAGGGACAAGATAATCCTGGGGGAAGGAGGCCTTAGGAAAAGAGGATCAACTATAAAGACCATTTTTCTTTCTCTAAACCATTGATGGCTCTCAAGGTAGTAAAACCCAGACCCAGCCCAGAATCAAAGCCAGCCAGCTATCAGCCGCTGAACAGGATATTGCCACTCTGAATAACACACCTGTGCCCTACATTTCAAAAATCAAAAACTCATCTGTATTTCAGCTTAGTTATACCCATAAAGAAAGCGTTCCAAAGCTTTGACCTTGGTTATCATCAAGGGATCAGGCATGCAAATTAGAACTGGCCCACAGGCCCTTAGCTGAATCATACTCATACCAAGTGCAATATTAAGGGGAACTGCAAAATACCAGAAGTGACTTTAAATATACCTAATTTTTCTTAAACCCTGTCATGGAGAGCTTCATGCAGAAATCTTGTGTGTAATTTCTGTACTCTGGGCAAATTTCAAATTCTAAAGGGCCTTTACCCAAACTATTCTTTCTTCTATTCTGCTCCAATCCTAAACATTAGTAAACCGTTCTCTCTTGAACATACCTCTTTTTCTACTCACTGGACAGTCTTAATTTAGCAAGTCTTGTAGGAATTTTTTTTAAGCATTTTGGATCAGAAAAAGTGCTTTGCATTCTTTTCTAAGGTATTCTACAACTAATCACTTAGCCCCAACTTTCTTTACTGGGAGAACATGGATCTCAGCTCTGACCACATGTGAGAACCACCTGGAAAACTTGGAGGGAAAAAAACATATTTTGAGCATACCCAAGACCAATTAAATCACCAAAGATAAGGCCTCAACATTATATTTTAAAAACTCCCTAGGTGACATTGATATTCATCTATGTCAAGAAGTTTAATGCTTACGTCAGAGGACAAGCCGACATTTCAAAGTTTCAGCGATGGTTCTCTTCTATCCTGTGTTATTGCAAATGAAACTGGACATTTTGAACAGAGTTTCATATGGCAAAGCTAAGCAGAATATAAGCATTGGACTCAGTACCTGGGCTCTGATCCCTGAATCATTCTATGAGATTACAAACCATACTTTTATCTCCTTGCAGATCTATGCCCCCAAAAGCAATTTAGGGGAAGAAGCTTCAAAACAGAAATAATCAAAATGCTGCTGCAAGAAATCTGATAGGAAACATATAGCAGGAGAAGAAAAATATCAGGTGCCATTCATTAAGTTCTCTAAAGCCCCGAGAAACATTGCTTTGAGGATTAGAAAAATATCATCAATTATAATACTAGTATGTTTTCTAACCTGAAAGAAACTATTATAGCTAATACGATATTTGGCTGCAGAGCCTCTGATTCATGTAAGGATATATTTTGTGTACATAAACATCAAAGTGCTTGTGAGCAGGAATTTGCCTCATGAAACTTTTTACTTCCTACTCTCAAACCTCATATCCAGCCACTTACTAATGATGAATAGTGTTATGTGCTGGATAGAACACCTGGAAAGACAACCTTGCTCCTTCTCACCTCAGATAAAGAAATGAATGTATGTTTGACTGTATTTTTAAAACAAAGACCTAGATTGGTAAAAGGCTTTCCCAAGTCCTCATGATGACAGAGAAAGTTTGGGATGGAGTAAGTGCTCGTTAGTGATCACCAACCTCAACTATACCAGCAACATTTCTTGCAACCTCATTTTCATTTCTTGACATCTTGCTTGGCCACTCTCCACACTGATTATATCAGAATTTATGCCCTCTCCTCAAATGTATAACATACAAAACTGTGCCCCATACCTCATAGCTTCTGTTCATTCATAGCATCTATTTCCTTATCATTTTGGCTTGCAGATGGCCACTGTGGCCACTCAGACCCATCTTTATATCAGGGCTCTTCAGCACCACTGGCAATGGAAAATTACCCCTGCCCCCACCCCCTCTCTTTATATTTTTCTGCCTGTCTTTCTCTTCATATTTGTATTCAGCACTAAAGGGATCTAGTTGCTTCAGGTAATTTTCTTGACACCAGACCTCATCAAAAATCTCTGACTCAGACTTTGGCTCCTTGAATAGCTTCTCCAGGGGTAATAATTCTCCTTAAAATATATTTTAGGTAAGGATGAAACTGCATTGACTCCTTTTCTGCCTTCAGGGCTGACCTATTACATCAATCTTCCACTCTCTTTGGGCCCAGGTGATTCTGATATTCAACAGGGATGAGATCATTTTACTAAAAGCCGAGTGCTCAGCTGGCATGGCAGAGTTTCAGTCCTGCTGGGTTCTCTTTTTCCAACATTACCATCACAGATAACATTCAGGAAATATTGAACGGAGTCTCATATAATCGGGCTAACTTGCTGAATAAGACAGTTCCATAGAAATGCATTTCTATCTGAAGGCAACTTTATAAACGCATTTGAATTGAAGCCTGTTGTTTTCAATTGTACGAAAAAGGATTTTTAGTACGTTGATCCCATATTAAGCATCTGAAGGCAGAAACTAGACACAGACCTTATATTCTTAACAAAAAATAACTCAGAATTAATCAGAGACATAAATGTAAAATGCAAAGCTATAAATTTCGGAGAAAATTTATATGACCTTGGACATGGGGATGACTTTTTAGATATAACATCAAAACACAATCCATGAAAGAAATAATTGACAAGCAGACTACATTAAAATTTAAAACTTCTGCTTTACAAAATATACCACAAAGCGAATGAGAGTATAAGCCACAAACGGGGAGGAAATATTTGCAAAAGACATATCTGATAAAGGACCATTACAAAGAATCCTGAAAATTCAACAATAAAAAAAAAAAAAAACAAGCTGATTTTAAAAAATAGACAAAATATCTGAATAGACATCACATTAAAGAAGATATATAGGTGGCAACTAAGCATAGGAAAAGTTGATCCACATCACATGTTGTTATGGAATTGAAAATTAAAACAACAGTGAGATACTACTACACAACTATTTCAATGGCCAAGATCCAAAACTTTGACAGTGCTAAAGGCTGGTGAGCATGTGGACCAACATGAACTCTCATTCATTCCCATTGGGAATGCAAAATGGTACAGCTACTTTGGAAGACAGATCGGCAGTTCTTTATAAAAGTAAACATATTCTTACCATACTATTCAGCAATTTCTTGATATTTACCCAAGTAAATTGAAAGCTTATGTCCATACTAAAAGCTGCACTTGAATGTTAGTAGCAGTTTTATTCATAATTTCCAGAACTGGGAAGCAACTAAGATGTCCTTTAGTAGATGTTCTTTAGTTCTTTAAATTAACCCTGGTACATTCAGACAATGGAATATCATTCAGTGCTAAAACGAAATGGCCTATCAAGCCATGAAAATATATGGAGAAACCTTGATTGTTCTATAAGATGCCAACTGTATAGCAATCTGGAAAAGCCAAAACTGTGGAGATAGTAAAAGGGTTAGTGGTTGTCAGTGGTTGGTAGGGAGCAGAGAGAAAGGAATAAGTAGCACACACACAATTTCAGGGCAGCGAAACTATTCTGTGTGATATTACAATGGTGGATACATGTCATTATATATCCATCCAAACACCAAGACTAAACTCTAATGAAAATTATGGACTTTGGATGATAATGATGTATTAATGTAGGTTCATCGATTAAAACAAATGTACTTCTCTGGTTCTGGATGATGCTAGTAGGGGAGGCTTAGAATAGGGGGTGCTTATGGGTATATATGAGAAGTCTGTATTTTCTGCTTAATTTTACTATGAACCTAAAACAGCTCTTAAAAAAGTATATTAAAAATGGGGAAACCAGGATAAAAAAATAAAAACCCTGAATTTAAGGTAAAAAAAAAAATAACAAAGCATACACACAAATACATGCACAAACATTAAATATTAGTTCTGCTCTTCTTTAGGAATAGAGCAATTTAAATAGACCTGGGGAAGGGGGCCGGTGTTGCTACAAAGTTTGTTAACTTTGAAATATGTCTCTGGACCCTTCAGCCCAAAATGTAAAATCTACAGGCTTGGGATGTGTTTATAGTGTTTCCACATGAGCTTCTGTCACTCTGCTTAGGTTCCATCAGCCATAAATTTTCCATTTCAGAATTCCCCTTGATTTCTAAACATGAATCCACTGCAATCTACAGACCATTTGGGATTTCTTTTTCAGTTTCCTGAAGACCAAGGAATATGCTGTACCACTTAGACTATAGCTGTGTATTAGCAATCTACAGTTTCTGCCTTTGATGACTGACAGCTCAGCGAGGGAAAATAGTATTTTGAAAGCTGTGGGAATTCAATTATCAGCTATGCTCTCATGGGCTCTCTTCCAAGGTATTGGGCCTGATTAAAGGAAATGTTACTTTTGGAAGTGTGCATTGCTACTGAGCAAAAGCAAAAGTAAAAAACAAAATAAAAAACAGAAAATAAAAACAAGCCTGTCGTGTGATACCTCTGTGTTTCATCTTAGCCATCCTGCATCTCCTTATTTGTTCACATTGTTTTCTTTCATTGTGGAAGTGAGATTGCCTCTGTGTGTGTGTATGTCTTTGTGTATGTGCGTGTGTGTGTGTGTGTGTGTGTGTGTGTGTGTGTGTGTGTGTTGAGTTTTTATGTTAGGAGTTTTTAAATGTATAAAATCCAGATATAACTGAATCGTTCATTCCCCTCTATTATAATCATAAGTCACCCAAAACATATGAAGAGACTTCTATTTGCATAAATAGGTATGAGGCCAAATCTAGGATTTTCTATTGAGACAAGAGTTATTATACATACTGGAACAAAAGTCAATTATCCAAGCCCACAATTTAGATACTTCGAAATGAAAAAGAATAATACTAATAGTAAGAAATAAAAGACAAGTAACAGAAATAGAAGTCAAAAAGAATAACACCAACAAGTTTAGAGACTGTTTATTTCTTCTCATATGTATTTGAAGAAATGGAGGTGGCGGAGGGTGGGTGGTAAAGTTTATTTAAAAAGAGAAGCTGCTTCACCTCAAATCTGGAGGCACATTAAGGCTGTTTCTTATACTGATTTGAAAATAATTAATGCTCACTCACAGGAGACAGAAGTCAAACTCCTATCTTACAATCAGAAGTGTACTAATGCTCCCCATTGGTGAAAGAATGCTGGAATGCACTGCAACTGACTCCCTGGCCCATGTCAGGGCTCATGTAAAGTTTATTTCCAAGGAGTCGACAGGAAACAGGCAAAGCCTCATAGCTTTAGCAGTTAAAACCCAGACTAAGCTACATAATGGTTCAGTGACTGAATTCCCAATATTCCCATTGTGGCCACAGGTCAGGATTTCTGACCTGTCCCCATAAGACCAGGTGCTATTGGAGCAACAACCTCAAGGACTTATGTAAAGATTACTACATAACCAACAGAAAGATACATTTGGGTGTAAATGGAGCATGAGGCAAGGAGAGAGAAGGAAGAAGGAATTCCCAGTCAAGATATGCCTAGAAATCAAAATGAAAATAAAAGTGTGAGAAATAATTATGCTAAAAGGCCAGTCAACAAAAAATAACTTAATTTTTGAAATAAGGAATTTAAAATTTTCTAAAGATATAAATAAGACAATGTCACTCATAAAAGAATAAATAATATTTATAAATAAGCAGTCAAAACTAACAAAGAGCAAATTTATAAGCAGAACGAGATAGAAGTCATTGAGATTGGAAGACAGTACTGAGGAACTCACTCAGAATGCGGATTGAATACTTTAAAAGATGAAAAGTTGTTCAGAGATATAGAGAACAGATTAGGAGATCTCAATATTTATTCAGCGGGCGTTCAGTAAGAAGAGAATAAAGAGAATGGTAAAGAAGCGATACTGGAAAGGATAATGGCTGAGAATTTTCCAGCGTGTAAAATATAGTTCATGGACTAAACCATCACGCTGAGCGCCAAGTAGGAAAAAAAAATAAAATAAATTTATAACTATTACACATATTTTACCCAAAGTATGGAATGTTAAGGCTAAAGACAAAATATTAAACATTAGCAGGTAAAGAAGACAAATTACATGCACATGGATGATGACAAATAGCAGACTTCTCACCAACAACAATAAAAGCTAGAACAGAGTAGTATTTTCAAAATGCTGAGTGAAAATAACCAGCAGTTTAGAATAAATAACTAGCAATATAGAATTTTATAGCAAGTTATATTATTATTTAACAGTTAAAACGAAGTAAAAAAAAAAAATTCAGACCTACAAAAATTAATGGGACTTTTTCATCCATAGACTTTTTTGAAAAAACTACTAAAGGAGATACTTCAACATAAAGAAAAGTCAGGAGTGTAGGAGTCTGGTGCAAAAAAGAAAAAAAAAAAGTGTGATTAAAAAATGAAATATATTTACATATAAATTTAATTCAATGTTGACTGTAAGGTAATAATTAAGTTTGTGTTCCAAATGTTGAGAAAACAATTTTAAAAAGAACATGGGGTGAGGTGTTAAGAGTGTTAAAACACATGGGAACCCTAAGCTACTTAGGAGGAAGAGAGTGGGGCTAATTTTAGGCTTGTTAGAAATATATACAGTACGATATGTATATTAAAATTTTAAGTGTAACCAGTGAAAGTATTAACATTATTATCCCAAATTTACAAACCAGAAAAGGAGAAAAAAGATTTTAAAAAAAGAGAGAGAGGGATAAAGAAACTTTACCTAAGCAAAGCAAACCTAGAAAATGAATAAATGTGTCTAAATATATTAATCTCAATAAATACTAACAGAATAATCCTGTTATGACAATCTCTTAGATTAGACTTTAAAACCTAGCTATATGCTGCTTACAGGAATCACTTCTTAAACAAAAAACACAAGGTATGGGTAAGTTAAGCCAAGATAGACAAAATAAGGTTGGTGTAACACTATTAATACCAGACAAAATATAATTTTAAGAGAAAAGCATCAACAGTTATAAAGAGTGAAAGTGTAATAAAAAGTAATTCAATAAATGGGAATTAAAATAGTTATTTCACTGACACTCAAACCTAGGCATCTAGCCATGATGAGGCAGAATTTATCTGACTGCTTAGCTCAACCATCTTCAAGACATCCCCAGGGACCACGGTGATTATCTCATCTCTGTCCTTCTCCTGCTACTTTATATGCTTCAAAACTTGAAGTCTACATTTTTTTTTTAAAGAAAGTACACATTCTTACATGTTGGAAACTCCCATGATAAATATTTAAACAATTAAATATTTAAGCAATGCGGAACAATAGATTAACCAATCCATGGTACTAAGACATTAAATGGCTGAAATGCAGTTTCCATTGTAAGGTTTGTCTTAGACAGAGAAGTGCCTCATGACAGAACAACTGAAATAATCTTCTAGAAAGGGAAAAAGAGAAAACGATTCTTTTGATATCTCTTTTTATGATGACAATTCTTGACAGAATAGCCATTTTATCAGTAATAAATCTCTAAAGGGGAAGAAGAAGGCTATTGAATCCCCCCCCCTCTCCATTTTTTGTTCATAGAATCCTTACACATTAAATGAAATTTGGATTAAAAAATAATAAACTGCAAAGAAGGTATAACAACAGAGCTATTTAATTTCTGTTTGCTAACACTCTATTTTTCTGTCTAAAACTCCAGAGTGAAGGTAAAATATAGCTTTCCTGCCAGAAACAGTAAAACATGTTCCCCTTTATGCTACCACACTAAAATGTGATTTAGATGTAAATATAACTTTTATTTCCAAATATGAATTCCAGGATGCCCTTCAGACCAGTTGTTCTCAGGGAAGGCACACTGCAAAGATACTGTTCAAGAGCACACTCGAACACTTCATCCTTATGTATCTTGGTTGCTATAATACCTGCAATTCCACATTCCACAACAGAGAAAACACAAATGTCATAATGTGTCCCAGTCAGATCTGCCTTTGATTATCAGTGTTGGTGGAACTCATCCAAAATACAGATTTGCCAAACGAATTACATCTAGCTTTTAGGATGTATTCTAATTTTCCACGGCAGTCGATTTTACTTCCTCTGTCAATCTTTGTCCTGTTCTCCATTTCCATTGATTCTACCTGACTATATGTTTTCATTTTTCCCTGCCTGGACTCTCACGACCTTCTCTCAGTGGGTCTTTCCTCTACTGTCTCCCAGCTCCAACCAACATCTTTGCATTACAGGCAGTAACATTTCTAAAGTGCAAATGTGACCATATCGCTGCTTTAAAATTTAAGTAGATGCATTAAAATGTGAAAGAAAAAAAAAAAAAGAGAATACAGTTGAAACTTCTTGGCATGGTATGAAAAACCTTTGGTGACCTAATGCTTTAATGTGCGTAGTTTCTTCTCCTGCTCCTACTCTAAATTTAACTTCTTCCTGAGCCATATTTATTTACTAACTTTCCTATAAGCACATCAGTGCCCTTTACTTTTCTATATCTTTGAACATTCTGTTTCCATAGCCAAGGATCCTTTAATCACTTAAAATTTGCTACAACTCTGTTGAGCCACCTTCTTGTGACCCTCACAAAAGGAATTAAGCATCTTCCACTTTGTCATTATTCCATAGCACATATACATCCTTGTTTTGATTCACTTATCCCATCATTTAATAGGTGAGCTGGATGGAAAACCTGGAACTAGGTGCCAGGATAAGTTATGATTGTCAGAGCTGGGCAACTTAATACAGTAAAATGCAGTTAAGCTCAGATTTGAGTGAGTCCTTAACCCAAGCATGTGGAGATTCAGTTGCTCAAGTTTCTTCTGCTTTAGGTTGGTGCTAGTCATGAGGATTTGGCAGGTGGTAGAATGAATTTGAATGGAAAAGAGGATTTAGAAGGAGGAAGTGAGGTCAAGAAACTTCTATGTGTCCATCTTGGACCAGAACTCTGAGAATATATATTGAATATGATATCAGACAAATGAACTTTAAATGGAAGCTTTGTCAATTACAACTCTCATGACCATGAGCAATTTATTCTCCCTGAGCCTCATTATTTTTATGAATATAATACAAAGTAAATGATAGTTTCTATTTCATAGTTCATTGTAAATATTTAATAGATAATTGCATTTTATATAATAATAATAATTATTATCTAATACTGTCTCGATTCCAGTTTTAAGTCCCTAGCTAGAACTGGTCAATTCTCTTTCTTGAACAACTGATTAAGCCTACACCCCAACCACTTTCCTTACTGAGCTCTCATACCCTGGGGCCACTAGGCACCCACCCTAATTACCCTGTAGCCAAATAACAGATGCCTGCCCCTATGCCCAAGAGCCCATAAAAATTTTTTTAATTTAGCTCTTCCCAAGAAGCTCAGGAAACCTAGTTAATCCCACCCCCTTTACTATATACATAAACTGCTTCCTGCAGCCCCAGCTTGCTGTTACTCTTACCCTGAGCACAACCCCCTGTGAGGCCATGTGTGGCAGCCTTCTCCTGTTTGGAACTCTAAGTAACAAAGAGTTCTACCTTTCATCTATTCAAGTGTCAGTGTGTTCTATCCCACTATCAAAAAAAAAAAAATCCTTAAATTTCATAAAATAATAACATATATTGAGAAACAAGCACAAAGTAGATCTCTTTCTTTGCAAGTGAAAGAACAATAGTGGCTAGCATTATACATCTTTTTTTGTATGAATTCAGTAGCAAGGCCAATTAAAGTATAACCCAGACAGACTATAGTGTCCTTTAAACCCTCTGACATACTAATGATATTCTTGCCACTAGACCAGTAGACCATAGAAATGTCTACCATGTAATCGAGATGGTCTCAAGAATACCTCCCCAGTATTGTTCACATAGTCTACGACATAATAGAAATGACAGTCAGAGAATCTGACAAGGTACATTTCATTTATGGCAGTCGAGATGGTGGATGACCTTTTATTTCTTACAGTTGTTCAATCCCACATTGTGTACTAAATAACATAATAAATTACATTAGAAAAACATTGTAAAATTAGAGCAAAACCACTGCCATAATCGTCATTCTGGAAAATAGACTATGAGGACCATTATTCACTCGTTGAGAAAATGCTAAATAAAGTGTCATTATGCAGGAAATATTTTTGGTAGCCTGTTTCTTATAAAACATTACCTAGAATGTATAATTTATATCACTCATGAAAATGTATCTTTGTTACTTTATTTATGAAGATATTAAGTAAATATCTTTACTTACCCTGAGAGTTTAATTTTCTCTAGAATACAAAGTATAAAAGCAAATCTCTAAACATTGCTTATTGATATCACCTGCGGTCATTTAAATTTCTTTGTAATAGATCTAGCTTTTTTTTTTCAACACTCTGATGTCAATTATAATAGTTACAGACCACTAATCAAGCACTTATAATAACAGACACTATGTTAAGGGTTTTTTGTTTGTTTGTTTGTTTCCATGTCCCAGCTTATTTAATCTTCACCACAACCCTAAGAGGTAGTTACATTTGACAGTTTTTTAAATTTTTTTTTTAAATGAGAGAATGTAAGTTGCCCAGGTTTCTACAGCAACTAAGTACACAGAAGGATTTGAATTTAGGTCTGCTAACTTCAGAACTTAGGTTCTTAATTGTTATATTATGGTTCCTCCATGCACTCTATTAAGTCTTTTTAATGATAACCTTGCTCCCATATCTAATGTTTATCCCTAGTCTTCATTCTCTGAAATGAGTAGCAAATAGCTCTGTATATCACTACCCTTTGTTTTCCCTCTTGAAATTCCCTTTACCTTGCCTCTGAGCCAATCCATTTTTCTATTTTCTATATGTTTCGATTTTCGTCATCCAAATAATTTCTTTCTATTTTCTCTTCTCTCTTTTTTTTTCTCCTTTCACACAAGGGCTTCTCCCAAGGCTAAGTTCTTGGATTTTTACTTTAATGTTTACTTTGTCTTTCTTATTTGACGACCCTAGTGTAAGGCTTCAATTCCATGCTCATTACCATTTTCTAAATAAATACTTTTATTTTATAGTCCTATTGTCACTTCACACTCAATAATAACTAATCAAATACCCTTCTTGGATACATATGTGCTATTTTTATTTTATAAATCTATTAATTTTTTGCTCTAGTATCTAAGGCAAATAGCCCAATCTTCACATATTTTCATATTCTCTCCTTTAAACAAATAGATAATCTAGATAATTTCTGCATTTCTTGCAGGCTTTGGAATTTGATGATTACTTGTTCCAATCCATGGGAGATTCACCCACATTTGAAATGTTAAAGTCACAATTTCAAAGTTAGTCGTAGCTGGCTCTTTAAAAATCCATCTCTGACTAATTGAAATTGTAGGTCTTAAAAAAGAAATGTCTGGTAAATGCTCAACCCTTGATGACTTATATTTTGAACCACACCATAATGCTAAACTTACATCTTGAACCACTCATGCCCACTTGGAAATTTCTGTTTTCTTAAATCTCTCTGTTTTTGAAAAACTAAATTTTGCATTTCTGCCTCCATCAATGCTCAGTATGGCTACTTACTATCCTCATCTCCACGTCAACTTCTAGAGCACTTATTTTGTATTCTATTTTCATTTCAGCCTTTTGGCCAAAAGTTCCTGAAGCATTGCTAATTTATGCTCTGCCTTGGAGACATCCAACCTGAAGCCAATGCATTCTTAATTATTTCTTGTTTTTGTTATTGTTGTTGTTTTGTCATTTTTCATATCATTTACATTCTTCATTTGTAAAAACTTCCGAACAAATACCTGCAAAAAATGATTCTCAATGTTCTCTCCCCCTCATCATTTTGAATTTTACTTTTCAATAGCATTCTCAATGTATCAATTTCATTATTCCACTTTCCTTCATAATCACTTAATTCTCAAATTCTACAGATTAAGTAAAAGTATAATTTCAAAGCCATCTACCATCAGTTGTCTAAATGTATCTTTGTCTACTCTTCGAAACACAGCTAAAGATGTCTGTTTTAATAAAGTCTGTCTTTTCGATGTTCTCTAAAAAATTATAAAGAACTCTGGTGGCACTATGATGCGCTCCTCAGATCCTTCTTCAAGGAAAGACTTTTTTCCCAGGTTGTTTGGAATGCTGTTCTAAGATAGCTTTCCCTTTTCACTATATTTAGGGATTCACATACATCACCTGCAAGTTTTCATTGCCTAAGGTAACACCTTTGCTTCAGTAGCCCATATCCACTGACAAATTAAGGCGAGTATAGAGTAGTACCAGACATTTTCTTAAACATCTTGATTAAAATATTCTACACATCATAAGATATGCTCATTGAAATTATAAACTTCAGTTATTTTTAGTAAGTATATAGTTATGCAACCATCACAATTCACTTTTAGAACTTTATATCACTCTAAAAAGATCCTTTGTGCAGAACTGAAATTAATCCTCACTCCCACTCTAGTTCCAGGCAACCACTGATCAACCTTCTGTCTTTATAGATTTGCTTTTTCTAGAAAATTCCTATAAATGTAATTCTACAACATGAAGTCTTCAACTATCCCCCACCCCCGCATCTTAAATCCATTCTCCTCAATGCAGCCAGTTATATTTCTGAAACACAGATATCATCATTATATTCCCAATTTATACCTTTTAGTGAACTTTCATTGCCTATATAATCCAAAATCCACTGTATGTAGAATGTGGAAGTCTTTACATGTCTGACTGAAGCTAATATGCTCCTCCCACCTCCAAATACTCCCTTATAATCCAGGCATGGATTTGTGCACATTTTGTCTATTTTCTTCTTATCTTTTAAAAGCCTCAAACATGTATTCATTTGTGAAACTTTTCTTGACCCAACATGATATTAACTACTTTTCCTTTAGTACATAATTATATCTAACTCTTACTTGTAGCACAGGTCACATTCTATTTCAATTAACATTTACATAAGGCTTTCCTTCTACTGAGTGAACTTTTTGAGAGTAGGGGCCGTGACTTTTGCAAATCTTTACCTCCTAATATAGCAGATCTCCCAGTACATAATAGGTAATAGGTAAATGTTTAATGAATAAATAAATGAATAAATGCATGAAAATTTAAAGCAGTATATTGATGACATTAGGGATGAGGAAAATGAAATAAGTTATTTCTAATAATCAATTTTCTGCTTCATGTCAATGCCCCGGAATCTGAAATTCTTAATTATTAATAGGGAACAATTCATGTGATAGTTTCAGAACTGTTGTCCTTGTCCCTGTCTGATAGGGAACTGGAATTTCACAATGTAGAGATGTGATTGATGCCTTCCTTTGATGGGGCCCTTGAAATTTTTCTAACAGAACAAAATCAAACTATAAGTAAAATGTGGCTAGGCAGCTCTTTAAACTGTTACTGAAATTATCATTAAGATTCAACTGCAGCACAGGATTTTTAAAGGAATGACAAAGACAGTGTTTCTCAGTTATAAAACCAGGGCTTAGCACACTGAAAAACAATTGAAACTATTCAGATTCTCTCTCCATCATACATGTGCAGAGTTAATTTACATCAGCTGCTTTATACTGGCTACACGTACAGAACCAGCCCATCGAAGACCAAGTTTATTTCATTCATCCTCAGGAGGACCATAAAGGCTATATATTTGCGATATTGAATTTAAAAGCAAAAAGTTAGGCTTTAAATCTTTTTTGCGTAAGTGAAACACCATGATATCTATTCAACAAATATTTCTTGTTATTTCTGTCATATCTAAGAATATAAAACACAGAATATAGTTATTCCAGTGATGGTGTCTTTCAGATTGACTAGCATATGTATGTTTTCGTGGACAGATTGAAAGGTAAAAATCTTACATTCTGTCATTTTTAGTGTCAAGTATACCCCATGCCCAACATAGCAATTCTTGTCACATCATTATAAAATTATTGGTGAGGCTCCCTATTACTTTTCTATTTCTACTCTAAATTACCGCAAACTTAGTGGTTTATAACAACATTCATTTATTGTCTCATAGTTTCGTGGTTAGAAATCTAAGCATAGTGGGGTTCAGTTGCATCCTTGTGGAAGGCCTCATGAGGTCTAAAGACACTGTATGGGCTGGCCTCTTATCTATAGGCTCTGGGGAAGACTCTGCTTTCATATTCATTCAGGTCGTTGTTGGATGAATTCACTTCCTCGAAATTCTAATTCATTTCCATGCGAACAACAGCTTGTTGAATCGTTGTTCTTCAAGTTCTGACTTTCTCTTCTGCTACTAGCCAGAAAAAAATTTTGTAAAGGCTCATGTGATTAGATTAACACCACTTGAATAATCCAGGATAATCCTACAGTTTTTAGGTCAAATAATCAATAATCTTAATTACACTTGCACAGTCTCTTTGCTATGTATTGGAGTAACATCAGGAAGTTAGATTATGGGGGCAAAAATTCTTCTTTCCGCAGGCTCGTAACTTTAAATTAACATAAAATGTTATATTAAACATAAAATTCTTTTGTTATTTTTAAAATTATTTTCCCAGTAGCCAGTTGCTGCCAATATTAGAGCTAAATGAAGCTTAAATTTACTGTAATGGCTTCTTGGCCCATTTCTTCACCTTCTAACCTCCAGCAAGACATCACTAATCCAATAAAGAATGCAAATAGAGATATTAGGTTTGGTGTTTACACTTTACATATACTTATTAAAGATATCATCAATAGCCTCTGTTGAATCATTGGGTTTTAGAAGTCATTATCCTCATGCAACATTTTTAGTGTGAGTTTTAAAAAGCTTTTTCTTTATATTGTTAGAAAAACATAGTGAGAACTCTGAAATTTTCTCTTCATCTAAGTCTATTTAAATGTATGCACATAATCCATAAGGGACACTAAGTGTACTTTGCTTCTGTGAAAGTGAGATGACAAACAGAGCTTGATTATAAGACGGAATAGGAAATAATTCTTACAACATGAATTTAATTTATATTGCACTTTAGCACCTTAAAGTTCTTTTCATATATACCATATTCAAGGCTGACATAAATAAAACCTATACAAATAGTTTTATTCTTCCTCAAGGCAACATTCTTACATTCACTTTACCTATTTTCTATTAAAAGAACAGTCAATATCACTGGAAGATCTGGTTAGGTGAAGTTTGCTTCTTCATTTCTTGAACTCCAGAAGTGATAACTTGGATTGTTCAACATACATTACCTTAAGTATATGTCTAGCACCCCTTTCAGGTGGATAAGCATTTCTGATACAGCTATAATGTTTTCAGTACCTTTTGCTGTTCTAATTAAAATAGGAAAATTTAGATTCAGAGAGTGGCAGACTTTGGATTTAAGTACCGAAGCCCAAATCTGTCTCATGCTAAGACTCCACTTTGCACCCAGATTTGGGGTTTAGAAGTCTGCTGGATTTGGCCACTAGAAGGTAATTAAAAGGTGAATAAAAAAACAAAAACAAAAACAGGTAAGCAGTAAGGATAAAAGCTACTCTGTGATGACACGAAGTTTTGCCTAAGTGGGATTTGGAGAAACAGAACCCTATCAAATGATCTTTCACAAGAAGTTTAGCAGCCATAAAGCAAGATGTAAGGTGATATGTTGAGAAGGGAAGAAAAGGCACTGTCAGCACCGAGTTGATCCTGTTGGTTATGCCAAGTATCAGCAGTAAGCTGATTGAGAGTGGAAGGTTCAATGGTGAGACACCCAGTGGGAAGAAGGCACAAGAGACAGACATGAGAATGAAATGGCAGGCACCAACTTTATTGTGTGGAGTGCAATTCTACTGGGGAAAGTGCAATCTATTGCATGGGGCACGCAGTATTGCATGCACTTCCTCTGTTCCCTTTTCTGTGTTCCCTTCTGCTCTCCAGGGGACTGCATGGATCCACACATAGCCGAGTACAATAGTGGCCTTCAGTCACACATGTGTGATATAATATGCTGAAGTATGTTTACATAACGTTATAAATCTGGGGTCCTATTCCTAGCCAAAGGCCTGGATCACAGCCAGACCATGGACCAACTGGACCTTGGACCAGCCAGATTTTGGATTCAACTTGGCCTGATGCCCACAGGCACCGAAAAATTTCTTGTTTTGTTGTATTTGTCTTCTAAGGATAAGGACTATCTGAGAATGTTTGTAGCCAGAGAACAAGCAATTGAGAGAAACAGAATTTCCAGAGAAGACTCAAAGATGGAGCAAAGTCAGAGAAGAGATGAAGAGAATAGAATCAAGAAGCTTAAGTGAAGAAGTTTTTCTTAGAAAAGAGAAAGGATATTGTTTCTATGATAGCAGAAAATGAAGCTATGGGGTTTGTCATTTTGAAGCAGAAGAGAGTTAATTTGATAGTTTGCACTGCATTAAGTTCACATTTAGGTGACATTAAGAGGTAAGAAGATCTATGAAAACTGTGTCTTTTGCAGTTCATAGAAGTCAACTAGTGATGACAAGCCCCATGCATAAGTAGAAGAAGATTGATTAATGTATTATTACAAGTTCAGTTACTACAATCAGACTGAGTATAAATCCTGGTTCTACTATTTAAACTCTATTGAGATAAATTTCACATACCATAAAATTTACCCATTTAAAGTGTATGGTTCAGTGTTTTTCAGTATATTCACAGAGTCATACAACCATGACCACAATCTAATTTTAAACATTTACAACACTCTAGAAAAGAGCCCATTAGCAGTCAGTCATTACCTTTCCCCTCCCCTCCCCCAACTTCCCAACCTTTGCCCCAGACAAGCACTAATCTACTTTCAGTCTTTATAAAATTGTCTCTTTATGATATTTCACATAAAAGGAATCATACAATATATAGGCTTTTGTGAAGGCTTTTTTCAAGATTTCCCATGTTGTAACATGTATCAGTACTCCATTCCTTTTCATTTTATAATAATATCCATTGTATGGATACATCACATTTTGTTGATTCATTCACCAGTTAATGGACATTCAGACTGTTCTCAATTTTTGCTTTTATAAATAATGTTGCTTCGAATATTTGCTAAAAGTTTTGTGTGGACATATTTCTCTTGGATATATACTTAAGAGTAAATTGCAGTCATGTGGTAACTCTGTGTTTTCCAAAGGGGTCTATCAGTTACTCTTGTAAAAGTTGTTTAATATCACTGAGATTCAGGAGCCTGACCTTAAAGTGCATACAGTGATCATACTTCTATCCTAGGGTTTGAGGGTGGATAAAATCATATAAATAATGTAACACTTGGCACATAAATAGTTTTATTTTTACAACATGACTAGGTGCAGTAACAGTAACAACACTTCTAGTGTCTCTGGTATTTGTGTGTGTGTGTGTGTGTGTGTGTGTGAGAGAGAGAGAGAGAGAGAGAGAGAGAGAGAGAGAGAGAAATTGAGACTGGAGTGGGACAGGAGGACTGAAGGTTGTCAGAAGGCAGTTTCAGTATGACATGCATGCGTGTGGCACTGCCTTGGCCCTGGCACACAGTTTCTAGCCATGTTCATGTTAATCCCTGTAAGTATTTTAAAATTTCTCTTAAGAATTTCTTACTGGTCCAGATGTCTTTCTATTTTGAATTAGCCATTATTGCCTCACCTGTTTTCTCTTGTCTTTGTCCTTCCATCTAAAAATAACTTTTAATCATCATAAAACATTCACTAACCTGATGAGACCCTGGTAACCATCCACTTCCAAGAAGTAGTATTTGGATTCAGCTTTCATCATGGTAATGACACTCCCTCTATTTCCTTTACCTTTTACTTAGCATTTACATTTCTAAGTCTATGATGGTTTTGGCAAGCAACCATATTTCTGTCCTCACCTTTTCCAGACCATTCCTAGGAAGGAGGCACGGGAAAGAGAATAATGCCTCAAACTTCACTGTGACTAAGAAAAAAATATTAAAAACAAAATGAATAAACAGGTCATATTAAAGACCTAAAAGCAGACTAAAATTACGGAGTTGTTTGTTTGCCTTGCATTTGCTCTATCTAAAGTATTTCTCATGGGATGTTTTATAGTAGAAGCTTGAGGCACTGCAGAGCTCATATGTCTGCTCAGAGATTATTATGCTTTGGTTGTTGGCACATGCTGGATTATGTCGTTGCGTTGTTTCAGTTACTTGAGGTATTTATATTATTTCAGGATTACATTCCAGCTCCTTCACCTGAGGGAAACAGCTCTTTATGATTCTGCTTCTGTCTCTCTTTTCTAGTCCAGACTCCACATGCCACACTTTAACTGAAATGCAGAACTTCAAGCTCCTTCTGAACACTATGCCACATTCTTTTCATCTCCAAGTTTTAGCACCTGCTGCAACCTCTTCCAAGAATACAAGGACACCCTGAGTTAGGAGACAATGCACTCTTGTGGCACCTTAATTCAAATTTCTATTCATGCCATTAGAAATGCCATTAGAAATAAATGATATATTAAGTACAAAGTAATTGCATAAGGATATGTCATACAAGTTGTGGCAAGGGATCCTTATTAGCACTTCCATTTTATTTTTTTTTAATTTGCCTGTTTAGCCAAGCTACTAATTGTTCTCCTTTTCTCCATGACTTGCTCAATGCCTTGTTTCCACCTCTTTGTACATTGATTTTTCCCTTCTGTACATACGTATCAAAGTGATTGCTGCCCCCACTTAAAATTCTCCCATTTGTTCCCAGGAAGAATATAAACCCTTCGGTATGGTCACCCCACTCCTCATGATCTTGCTCCCATATCAACCAATACCAGCTTTATTTTTAACCATGTTCAATGTGCACACTGAATTTTAGCCATACTAAACATAACCCGTTCTCCCCTGATTCGTGACTCTGTGCCTTTGCACATTCTTCCATGTGGTATTCTAAGCACTGGAGATGTGTAGTATATAAAAAAGTCCCTGTTCTTTTGGTACCTGAATCAATTACAAGATCTCAGCCCATCTGCTCAGATCATTTCACTCTGTTATAGAACTTACTGCTTTTTGACTCTATACTGTTTATTTTCTCCTCTAGATGGAAGTTCCTTGAGTAGAAGTAGGGGATTTTGTGTTCTTTATAGCTATATCTTCAGGACTTTATATATAGATTCTGGGACATCATAACCACTCGATAAAAGTTTGCTGTGACTCAACGAAGTAGAACTGAAGACCCCAGGATTCTGAGCATTAATACTGACTCAGCCTACCTTGGGTCAGTGCTTGACTAGATTAGCTTAATAGGTATCCAAGCCATATAGGGCTATAGAATGAGGTTAATAGGCCCCTCGGGTCTCACAAAGGGAGTCATGCAGTGCTATAGCCAGCACCTCTAATGAGGAAGTATGCAACGTTCATTCCATCTTTTCATTGTCATTTCAAATCTGTAAGTGTATTTCCTCACAGAACGGAAGGGTTTTGGTCTCTTTCATCTTTAATATTGTCTTGATAACATGAATTAGAAAAAAATTTTCATTGTTTGAAAACTGTAAATGCAAATGTCATATGTGAGGAAGGGAAGCATAGGTTGGGGGTACTTACAGAAACACTGAAACAATCCATCTATTTTTTTACATTTTACTGATTATTATTAACAAGGCATTATTACAACAAAACATTACATTCAAATTATTATACTTAGGTTTTCTTAACTGTGAAAAGACCTAGCTAAAGAAAACAGTGAAATATTAACTTCAAATAGTTGCTATATACCTAAGTTGGGGGGTTTATGTCTTCTCAATTCGCATGAGAAATATTGAAGAGTTACTGGTAATTAAGTGCCTGCATTAAACGTACATTAAACAGACAAACTCTTATTTTCAGTGCAGCTTTGACAGAGATGTTCAAACACATATCTTTATTTTTTTAGTATTCACTGCCCATTCTGGGCATGAAATCATGAATTTTATGATTCTAGAGTTCAAAGCCACTTTTGTTATAAGTTGTACTGAGATAAAAATAAAAATAAAGCAAAACACGAACTTTTGAGAAAGCAGTGAATTATTAATTATTCTTTGCATGAATTAACTCTGGAGAATTTTTTTCTGTGATGAAAGTATATTTGATATATTGTTAAAGACTGCTACCCTGATATGTGTTCTCCGCCCACCTCCCCACTTTATAATAAAGAAAAAAAACCCAAAAAAACAGTTGCTTTAGAGCCATAGCAATTTATAGAGGCTAAGGACAATAGAGATCATCTAATTCAACTGCCACTTAAAAAATGCCCCATGTACAGAATCCTTTAGAGTTGTCAATTTGGTTATCTCAAAAGTTAGGAGACCAATATCGTGTGACACCAACTCATTTTTGTTTAACAATTCAAACTACCACAAGAGGTCTCTTTATGTGGTGTCACACTGTGCCTTCCTGTACCCCTTGCTTATTGGCAGATTATCCGTGACTGCATGTAGCAGTCAGATGGAAAACCAGTCCATCCATTTGGGATAAGCTAACTGCTTAGCAAGGTTAAACTGGTTCATTTGGGGCAGAGGTATATTGCAATTAATTAAAACAGATAACTTCACAACCCTTTTATTCTTAACTAGTTGAAAAAAATACGAATCTTGAACATTATGGAGAGTGCAGATTTTTACCCTAGAAATCTTTATCTAAATAAATTATTGCTGTGAGAGCATTCAAGACTGATATAAACTAAGATGTGGAACCAACAGAGTTGAATATTTGGAAATATTCAAAATGTTGCAAGAGTCAGAAAAAGTAAAAGCGGGAGATATTTTGGAATACAGGAAAACAGCATAGTGCGTGTGAATGTTAGAGACAGTTGTTCATGCCTATGGCGTTTCTTTCACCCATTCATGTACCATAGCATGTGGCAAAGAAGACATTTTTAAAAGGCCCAGAGACAAAAGAAGGAGGAGGAGGAGGAGGCGGAGGAGGAGGAGAAGGAGAAGGAGAAAGAAGGAGAAGAAAAATTAATCAAAAGTAAAGAGAAAAGTCATTTGTCATTTTTAAACTCTGTTATTTTAGATTCAGTTAAATGTGTGATTCACGAAGGTGAGGCAGAAAGTGCATAGATGGGATTTACTATTAATACAATCTTGCTTACATGCCCATCCCAGCAAGCCTGGCTGATAATCTGGCTTGAGTTTACTTGCATAAAAGGTAAATGTTTCAGCTAGAAAGGGGTTGGACCACACCACAAAGCAGAAAAGGAAAGTTGAAGATGCCAAGCCAGTCGATGTCTGGGATTAAGGATACCACAACCTAGTGATGCTAGTTATTTGGACTATGCACCTGGGAGCTTTATCAAGTACCTTCTTTTCTCCCACTGCCACCACCATAAACCCATACACCTGAGAGGTAAATCCAAGTGTTAGCATGCTGTTCTCAGCATTGTCCCTTTCTTCATATAACTACTGCTTCGAGATGGTTTTGTTATTGGTGTACTTATCTTACTTGGCTCTCAATACTGCTATATAGTCAGTTCTCTCCTAGGAATCAACTCGATCGCTCTTGAAAAGAGGCTTCTGAATTGGCATCCTACCACTTCACTATACTTCTACTGATATTTGTGAAATCAGGGTAGACACAGCTCAGCAGAAAACTACAACAATCTGATTTGAAAATATTGGCTTTTCATTATTAATTTAATTTAGAATATTTTAACTCTTCTCTTTCATTAAAAATCCAGGTATATGACAGGCACACTTAGGTTTGTTAACAAATACCTGTTAGTAAGCTGTTCCAGAAGCTTTTGCTAAACTTTATAAATTATTTCATTTCAACTATAGTTGTTAAAAAAAAAATACATGTAGTGTTTGAGCCAACTACTTAAAACTCACAAGTGTTGCTTCCTCTGGGCAATTATTGAAGTATGTTTGAAGAGTCCATGATGTACCAGACAAAAACAAGGAATAATCTTTGCCCTGCTGTTTTCTCTATAATTTCTGTTTGGCCTTTCTTGTAAGTTCGAGTTGCATGCAAAACTTTAGAAGCTTCTTGCCATCCTTCGTGTGCAATGATTAGTAGAGAACTTCAGCTCTAGCATTTTCCAGCTTGAAAGTCTTTGTTCTAAAGATAAGTGATACTGTTGAGGTGGGTGGGGAAAGAAAGTTTGGGAGGATGACTTAAAACTGGGATATCATTTGATATAACTTTCCATTTTAGTCAAGCGAGCCACGGCGAAGGCATAAGTATGTCCGTTGACAATATAAATGTGAAATTGTGTGTGTGTGTGTGTGTGTGTAAAGTATGTCCGTTGACAATATAAATTGTGAAATTTTGTGTGTGTGTGTGTGTAGAGAATAAGATGGACTGTGCCGAAGAGTTCCCTCTCACATATACAAAAAGTATGATCTTAAATGTAAAACCAAACCATGCTCTTCTTTCGGGGATTAAAGCAATCACTGTGCAGAAAATGAAATATCAGATTCGAGAGTGAGAAAACCAAATGAGAATAGAGACCCCAGCTCATAAAATACAGTGTAGCAAAAAATTATGTTTCAGAGCCCTGAAAGCAATACTGGTCACCAACTCCCCTAGGGAAACTAAGCGCCTCTTTAAGTCTTTCTGGGATCTCAACAAAGGTCTTCAGGTACATTCTTGATTTGGTCTACCCCTCAAATTGTATCGTTACAATCTGCCACAAAGGCATTAGAAAGTTTCTGGCTTTTGTTCTGATTGATATCGAAGTCAAAACAAGGTTTAAATGGAAAATTCTTTTTAAAGGATAGCTCTGTTGTTGGTTAAGAATTGTCTTTTGAGGGAGTATTCAAGGGAGGGGGTTGAAATTAGAAGCAAGGAATACATTTAGGGATGCATTTTAAATAATCCCAGTAAGAGAAAATGGTGGCTTGAACTAAGGTGGTGAATGTTTAAGTAGTAATAAATGAATCTTGAATATTTTATATTTAAACCTAGTGGGTTTTGCCAATGGATCAGATGTAGGAGAACAAAAAAGAATTAATAATAACTTCTAGGATTGTTGCCCGAGCAATTAGAACAATAAAGTTCCCACTTATTAAAATGAGAAAATTTCTAGAAGGAGCTGTTTCTCTGTGTGTGGTGGTGGTAGTGGGTGAATTAGTGAACTTTAGGAGTTAGGTATTAGGCAGGTTATGTCTGAGAAGTCTCTCAGATATCCAAATGGAAGTGTTCAGTGGACAATTGGATATATGAGTCTATTGTCCAGAGAAGATACTGGGGAACCTCTTTCTGATTTTTGTGTTCACATCCAGTAGATTCAGCCTTGTTGAAACAAAAATTGCATTAGACAAAGTTGAATGGGCAAAGAAGACTTTATTCAAGGCTATTGCAATAGGGGAAAGAGAACGTAACTAAATTCTACTGGGACAAGGGGCTGGAAAGTTTTTAAGAGGTAGAGTGAGGGAGGAGAGATCTTAGATTATTAATTTCTGTTTGCTAATTATCGAAAGGAAAAATCAACATTCTTTTATCTTCATGACAGGAGATAGTTTTGCAACGCGGAGCAAACCACCCATCATAGTTAGACTCCTATTCCCCTCAAAGACTGGGATCTTCCCTAATGGTTACATTTCAAAGAGATATCTCCCAGGTCCTTAATAAAGATATTCATCAGTTATAAAACTGTCAAGAGACTGTTTAAAAGGTTTACATCTCAAAGAGGCAGAGAAAGAATTTACAATTACAAGTTCTGTAAAGTAAATGCTCAAAGAAAAGGGAAGAGAGGGATTTCTGGGGTTAGGCCATCTGGATTCTGTTAGGCAGGATGTTAGAGGGAGGTCAGGGGCCTAAAGGCAGCAATCAGCCTATTCGGAGTTTAGTCAAGCTGAAGGAAACAGTAAGTCTATCTTGAGCAATCTTTAACAGGGTGACCATATAATTTATTGCTTAAGTCAATAATTCTGAAAGTGAAAGAGGGTACTATTAATAATGAAACTGGGTAATAGGTGTACAACAGGACTGCCGTGCCAAACTTCAATGGATGGTTCTCCTACTTTTACATTCTTCATGCAGCTTGGGGGAGAAGGTGTCATGAGATGTATCTGTGAAGATAAGTAAAACTTAATTTAAAAATAGTGTCTGATCAAATTGCCAAGAAAAAGTGTATTGACACCAAAGCTTTCTGAAAGACTAATTGTGGAGGCAATCTGGCCTGGTTCCTCCTTCAGGATCCAGTCCAGGTATCACTTTCTGTGACTTCAGAGTTTCTGTGTTTCCCAAAAACAGAACTTAGCATTTTTTCTGTTTATTTGTCTCTCCCCACAACAAAGCTTAGGCTCATTGAGAACACAAACTTCCTCTTCAATAATTGTTACTTCACCACCTAACAATGTGCCAAGTATATAGTAGATGCTCAACATATATAGATTGACGGAAGTAATGGGGGGGAGGGTGAAAAAGGGGGTCCATGTGGCACCAAGATGTTAAACCTTGATGACTGAAAAACAGCTGGAAAATAAATAGAAATGAAAATAACCGAAGATGTGAAGCCTGCGTTTTATTCTATATAGGATTCAGGTTATAGTATACAACTGGGGGAGCAGAGAAACTAATATATTTACCTAATGGTATCCATACTGCTATTTGTTGCATTTCGTTCTATATTTTCATCCTGTGGAATGTGCTTGTTTCCCATTAGTGCTTCATGAATTAACCATAACTGCCACCAATGTAATTAAAATATTGATTGCCAAGAGGAAGATTTGGCGTTAATTCATTTAGCAAAAACTTATTGAGTCCAATTATATATCATTCTTTGCAATAGACTCTAAGAATATATATAATTGCAAGTAATTATCTTGGCTGCATCAACTTGGGGGGAGAATTGAATTATAAAATAATGCAAAATATCATTGTATGGTTCTAAACCCATCATATATATTGTGAATTATCTTCTCTAATGAACTCTGGCTCTAAGCAATAAGTATTCTCCAGAATATTTCACAAGTGATACTTGCATGAAGGTATGTGGGTACTGTGTCAGCATGTCATGGCCACCTTTCAATGGGATCCGTAGGAGCTCAGAAAGTCCGCAAACTCATGGCTGCACCCCATGACTATTCCTATTCTAGAAGTCTTCCTTATAGCAGAAACAATATTTATCTTTCTCTGAACCCCGTTATCTTCTACTTGACCTCATACACCTGAATCTATCGTAATAGGGTGAATTAATTTCCCACTTGTGAAATGATAAATCTGATCTATAATATTCACTATAGCTATTGTTTATTGAGAACATGCTGTGGGACAGGCACTGTGATGACTTTTGCAATAACCTAATGAGTTTGGCATTGTTGGTATCTCTAGTTTACATACAAGCTTTTAGATCACTTTCTCAGTATCAAACATTCTGACTCCGGGGCTCACATTCTTAAACCTGCTCTGTAGTTAGGAATTTGCCATCAGCCACAGCTGCCCAGTCATTGTTTCTTATCATCAAGCACTTTGGTATTTCTGCTAGGAGTATCCAAGTGATCTCACCAGTCCTGCCTTCAAAATTACCCCAAAAATAGCCTAATAGGTTGAATAAGCACCATAAAGCCTCATTGCAGAAACCTCTCTTGTAACACAAATAGAAACAACACACAGACACAGAGCCTAATGCCTTAAAGAGTATTAAGTGATACGGTATAGGGCAAAATTCTATTGAGAGCAAAGATATTGGGCTTGATGTTGTGGAGAAATTGTTATTAATTCAAATGAGGTATGGGTGGATTGTTACAGGTGTAGAGAGTTTGGGGAAGGAGTACTACCTGTAGATAAGGCTGAAAAATTAAATTGAGACAAGATTGTCCAGTGTCCTAAATGCCATGCTTGCATTTAGGCTTTATCGTGCTGCGATGAAAATGTGTTTAAAGCCTTTATGTGATTAGATTTGTGTTTTTAAAGTAATTGAGAAAGACTTCTCTAGTGGCAATGTGGAGGATGGAGAAAATTAGGGCGGCTACTGCAATTGTACAAGCAAGAACTGGTAAGAACCGAAGTAATGCGGTGACGATGGAAAGACAAAGAATAAGGTGGACAATCCTGGAATAGATCTAAAGAATTTAGTGATCTAAAGAATTTAGTGATCTACTGAACATCAGGCATGAAGAAAAGGAAATGGTCAACAATGCCTGAAATTCCTTTTGATTCCTTAAAATAACTTCTTACAATGTATTCCTTATAATGACGGCAACCCCCTGAACCATCTGGCCTCCAGTCACTTTCCTGACCTCATCTCATATTGCTCTCACTTCCTCACTCCATCCAGCTGTGTGTACTTAAGTCTTGGAATACAGCAGACAAGCTCCCATTTGTGTGCATTCGTACTTACTCTTCCCTTTCCCTGAAGTACTTTCCTCTCAGATATCTCCATGGCTTGAGTTCTCACATCCTCTAGGTCTTATTTTCTGAATAAGATCCTCACATACCTAAAATCGCATACACTCACACGCATGCACGCGCACGCGCGCGCGCGCACACACACACACACACACACACAACCCCAAACCCACCTTGGCAGTGCTTATCCAGTTGCTTATATTATTCTTTTCTGAGCTCTTAATACCATTTGACATACCACATATTTTACTTACTCATTCTTGTATCTCTTGGCCCATGCTTATGCCAGCTTGTTAAGACAGGCTTTCTGTTTCTGTTCTTGTTTTTGTTTTTTCTCTACTGCAACTCTGGTGTCTACAAGAGGGCCTTAACTATTTTATTTTATTTTATTTTATTATTCTCAGATGACTTATTTATTTATTTATTTTGATTTTTTTTATAATTTTTTAACTTTTTAAAAATTAAGTTTATTGCAATAACATTGGTTAATACAATTATATAATTTTCAGGTGTACATTATAATTTGACATCTGTATATTCTACTGTGTGCTTGCCACTCAAAGTCCAGTTTCCTTCAGCTACCATATATTTGATCCCTTTTACACACTTTGCCCTCCCCCTACCCCCCTATATTTGACCCCCTTTACCCCATCTACCTTCCCGCTCCTCTACCACCCTCTACTCTCTGGTAACCACTAGTCTATATCCATGAGTCTCTGTTTGCCTCATTTGTTGCTTTTATGTTTATATCCAACATATATGTGATGTCACATGATTTTCTACATTTTCTGTTTGGAATATTTCGCTTAGCATGATTATTTCAAGATCCATCCATGTTGTCGCAAATGGCAGTATTTCATCTCTTTTTATGGCTGAATAATATTTCATTGTATCT
>NW_006443570.1:7668909-7672309 GCF_000325575.1 Pteropus alecto
TAAGTCCAAGGTCCTTGAGCTTAGTTCCTATGTTTTCTTCTATGCATTTTATTGTTTCAGGTCTTATATTCAGGTCCTTAATCCATTTCAAGTTAATTTTGGTGCGTGGTGATAGACAACAGTCTAGTTTCATTCTTTTGCAGGTGGCTTTCTAGTTTTCCCAGCACCATTTATTGAAGAGGCTTTTATAAGAGGGCCTTTAAGAACTACTTCAGTTCAATAAATTAATTTCTAGATCAGCTGAATACAAGGATTTTGGCCCCATTTTTTAAAAAGTAATTTTCTTAAATTTTAGGTGATATCTGGCTCCCATATTTTTATTTTGGATGCTCAGATATCACATCTGTAATGTAAAAGCATATATAACCACACATACACATGCCCACAAACTCACCACATGCACAAAAACGTGCACACACACATGCACATATACATACACAAAACATTTCCACTTCCTAAGGCCATCTCTTGGGACTGGAAATGGATTTTTGTAGATGGCATCGAAATATCCATCACTGTCTGTATGATTTTTTGATGTTGTATTAAGCACCTGCCTAAATGTCAAACCTACAGCAGACACTGCCAATTTTTGAAGCAAGCTACAGAAGCAGAACGTGACTTTTAAAAGGCCATGGTTATATCTATGTGGTTGTACGGGGGGAAAGATATTTCAAAGGCATAATTTAAATAGTCAAATTTATTTCATCTCCTTTAGCAGTCCCATCTGGGAGCATGGCATTTTTAGCTTACTGGCTCTTTACTGGTTTTCTACCACGAAAAGAGAAGGGATATCTGCTAAACTAGAAATAGGGATTTCTGGGATGTCATCTGCCCCATGATCTCAGACTTCCATGTAGGAGGCATCCATGAGAATTCATCCATGAAATCAAGCCAATTTGCTGAAAATAAATTCACCAAACCAAATTACTAAAATCTGTTTACCACACAGTAAATCTGCCAAAAATCAATCTTAGTAATGAATACTTCGGTAAGTGAAATATTTAACAAACTTGTGATATTTGGTAATTATGATTTTAACAAATTAAGAGAAAGGTTTAAGAGCTTTAATGAGAACATTTTAAGAGCTTAATAAAAATGTACAATTTTGGTCCCTTCAGCTGAAATATAATTTTACGAACATTACAATTCAAAGTATTAATATTAGAATTCTAAATATATGTATATATTGATTTCAAAATGTGAATTATAGATTCTGTGACCAAAGTTTTAACTTTATGTGGGGATTTTTCAGATTAATGTAATTAAAAATTTTTTTATTTATTTTGAATTTGTAATCTTTAACCATTTTAGGATTCATCTGGCAATTTTGGGTAGCATTTTAAATTTCAGTTGTTATATCTAGAAATTAGTTGCCACAATTTATTTTTATTTATTTTGAATTTGTAATCTTTAACCATTTTAGGATTCATCTGGCAATTTTGGGTAGCATTTTAAATTTCAGTTGTTATATCTAGAAATTAGTTGCCACAATTTATTATGTACAGTTTATTATGTATGTTGTTGCTCCTGCCATTTTCTAGTTTATTTTATTTTATTTCATTTTATTTTATTTTATTTATTTATGTATTATATATTTAAGATGTATAATATTTAAATACGTATACATATTTCAAAAAAAATTCATCAGCAGTGACCAAAAGTGTACATTCTTCTTAAAACTGTTAACAGACTTATCAAACCAGTTGGAAAAAATTTTGACAATTAATATATTTAGTAAATTTGACAAATTAATTAATTGGCAAACTGGTGACTTAGAAAATGGCCATCAGCAATTAATTATGTCTAAATTGACTGACCCTTCATCAAATTGGTTAATCTTTGAATTTTATTTCTGCGAATGGTTACATGATAGCATCTCTTATCATAACATGTGCATGGCACAGAATAGAGAAAATTTGTTCAGGATTAGACCCCCTAATTCAGGTTGGGCCAATCAGAATTTTTCTCAGAACTTTGGTTACTGGGACTAGATAAAGAAGACAATCTCCTATGGGTCCCTATGGTGTCTTGGCTATTGATGAAAGTCAGGTGGACCAAAGAATATACATGGACCCAAAAGGTGGAGAAAGCCAATTTGAGGAAAATTAAGAAGACAATCAGGCATAAAAGAGCAGAACTAAGATAATGAAATAATGTCCTGAAAGTAATTGAATGTTGGTCTCAACTGTTCTTGAGACTTATCCGCATACGCATCTCAGAATGCCTTGCTTTAAGGAGATGCCCCAGTGTGCTAAAGATAAATCTTTCTTATTAGTAAGATAATTAGTTTTGGGTTTCTGTCGCTTTCAAATTAAAGTCATGAAACAGACAGACCTTGGGCAAGTCACAAACCAACAGTGATGGTAATGGTGATGCTGCTGATGACAATAAAGATTATGACACAATAATTTTTAAAATGCCTTGCAGGTGATATATATTCTTGTTTTGTAGTAGTTTTTCAGCAACCACTGCATAACAAGTGATGAGCTAGATATCAGGAATACAAATATGAAAATAAAGTTTCTCTCAGATGGACAAGTAAGCAAAAATTATTATGTATTAAGTATTATGACAAAAATATGAAGAATTCTGATCCAGAGAATATTAGAAATTGACTCTCCTTTCTCCTTTGTTGCAATATTTCTAACAAATGAACACTCGATGTATTTATAGCAACTCTAATAATTAGCCTATAATAACAAATGTCTCATTTTTATTAGATACATTAAAATCTGTCAGTAAAAATATTCGTGAATTTCGCAAGGTGGATATAATCCCCAAATTTCACACATTTATAATAATTAAGCTATACATTTTGTTTAAGAGGTGAATATACCACTTAATAAAACTAGACAATTATTAATAACCCATTGCACTGTAGAGCAGAACGGGTTTATAGTCACAGAATTTTCTTTGTGAAGTTATTGAGTGATATTCAATATCTATGAGCTCCAATTATATGAAGATATATGTTAATTTCATTTAGGAGAAATCGAAGGACAGCATGCATATGAGTTCCTAGTATTGTACATTAAAAGGCTGATCCTAACCAAGTCCTTGGAAAAGATGTATTAAATGTGTGGCAAATATGAACTAATATTTCCTTCTAAAGCCCTTCATAAAACCATAGTTTCCATACTTCTTTCTTGTATTAAAGAAAGAGACTTCCATGATTCCCACATTTGAATGAACTTACATGATTCTGGGCTCTTAATTTTGAATTTTTCTTGTCTTAATATCAATTTCATTGCCACAAGATATTATTATAATCCTCAATTTAAAAATCAAATAAATATGGGTTTCATGAAGGTTGGGACATTTTCTCCCTCAAACTGAAAAAGCTTTTTAAAAAGTAATAATGCCCAGTGTGGTTCAAGGTATAAGAAAACAGATACTGGTA
>NW_006443570.1:7672399-7686910 GCF_000325575.1 Pteropus alecto
TTAACCCAGAAATTCCCCACTGAGAATTTTTTCTTAGAAAATAATCATTACTGCAGACAGATATTTATGTACAAGTATGTTCATCACATAATTTGTAATAACAAATTGTTGGGAACAGCTCAAGTGTCAAATAACAGAGAAGTAGTAAAGGGAAAAAAAAGGTGAAGTACGTTGTGTTCAGTAAACGAAATATTTTTTAAGAATATTAATAACGTGGATTTGCTTACAGTAGGATATTTAGATATAAATGCAGCATGTCTACATACATATATATGAAAAGGTGATTCTAATTTTGTCCACTCCATCTCTACAAATACCACAAAATGGCTCTAAGGTTCCAGGAGAGTAATGACTCTATGTGTGGTAGTGTTTGCCAATGGGCACCAATATCTTTGTCAACCTTTTATTTTCAGGCACACAGCTAGATTATATATCCCAGCCTCCTTTGTGATTACATGTAGCTTTGTGGCTCTTAAACCTGCCTCTCGTTCTGTCTTTGTGAAGGGTTTAAAAGACAGTTTTGTAATTTATGATACCTACTGATTTTCTTTCTCACCCCCATAATATCTGGATGGTTTTACCCTTATCGTCTCTCCCTTGTCTATTTGGATTCTGTCTCCTTTGGTAGCTCTTCAGTATGTGGCTATATCCTGCAAGAGTGCTTCAGTTGGTTGGTTTTGAGAATTTATAGGGGCTCAGACCATTCCTTTGTTCTTATTTTAAGTCTCTTGTACTAAACTGCACATCAGAGTAGGGCTAGATGGAAATCTGGTCCAGTTTGGACTGCCGTTCTTAGATTGAACTTTCATAGTTTCCAGTGAGGATTCATAGGGTATTTTAAGTTTCTTTGGATAACAGGTCATCAGAGGTCCCCTAGTCTTCTCTTCATGTCCAACTACATGGTCACTGCTATTACACAGGTCTTATTGCTTTTAGTGGTTTGCTTCCAGTCACTCATATTTGGGGGTTTGTGGGAATACTTAGTATTTTCGTAGACGTCTTTGGGATTTGATTTTACTGCCTCAGTTATTATTTCAGTTTTATGCGGAAAAGTGGAGAAAGTAAAATAACAACAATGACAAACAACTATATTGTCATAGCCGCCATGAGCACAATGTCCTGAACAAATACATTTTGAGTTCATACAGTACAAAGCACTGTGGTTGAAGTGGTAAAGATAGAAGATTTATGAAAGTGAGCAATAACAGTATATGGGATGATAAGAAATTGTCCATAGCATTGGAAAGGAAATGAAAAGGACGCTGATGTATTGAGACATCTGAGTTCTAATTCTTGAGTAACCACTAACTTTCATATAATTTTTGGTGAGTAATCTGACATCTTAGGTTCAGATTTCTCACATGTTAAATAGCTGAATTTTGGTTCCCTTTGGTTTACACTTATGGTTTTCTACGACAGGGACATATACTTTACATTACATTTATATGACCAGCCATCTAGCCCTACTCAAAAATTTATGGAAGTTTTCCTTTCTAGAATAAAATCTGATTTCTTTGCCTTGACATCCAGTATCCAGCATCAGTTTTCCAGCATTCTGCTTTACCTTGCCACCCCCTAAACCCTCTCTTCCAACTATGCTGAGGTTAAAATCCCCAAATGTATATTAATAGTTTTTTACTCTTCTGCTCTTGCTCACATACAGATTTCTTATTTGGTTCGGACAGAAAATCTGCCTATTGAAACTCTACCTCTTCAACTCACCAACTACTTACCCTAGAAAGACATTACACATAACCTTAGCAAAAACATGGTTCTCCTTCTCAAGAAGAACTTTTGTTCTTTACCTTAAATTACTGCCATGTAAGTATGTTTGGTGCTTCATTACAGTTTAGGCAGAGCAGTGCAGAGCAGCATAAACAAATCAACCTTAGCTTGGGAGTCAGACCACGGTTCAAATTGTGTTTTTGACAATTTACATGACCTTAACCAAGTTATTTAAGTACTCTGAATTTAACATGAGGACAATCTTATCAAATATATTTTGTAAAAAATTAAGATAATCTTAATCATTTATGTCATTTCATGCTCAGTTACAACTGTGTACTTAACACCCTCAATTAATATGCCCAAAATAATACTTGCGGTTTGTATATATGTATCAATTAATTTTTGTCTTGCTCACTGCTGATTTGACCCAGTTACTCAAGCCAAGTAAGTAGGATGTTTTTGTTAGCTTCTTCTCATTCTGCGCTTCCCTGACCCATGCCACTTCCAATTTATCAGCAAGCACAGTTTCTCTAACTTCTAAATTTATCTCCATCTCTACTTCTGTCTGAGACACCAGCATACTCACTGGGCAAAGGCAGCCTCATAACGATCCACTTGTACGTCTAGTGGTCTATTTCCTATCCAGTAGAACAATCCAAGTAACCTTTACGTATATAAATTATATCACATGACTCTTCCCTAAAACCATCTAATTATGTTTCATCTAATTATGTAACCCGTTCTCTTACCATATCTTACAATGCCCTACAGAATCTGTGCCCTGTACCTTTCCAAGCTCTCCTACTATAATTCTTCCATCTACTTTAGCCCCCATGATCATATTGGCATTTGTCAAAAACTCCAAAATTGTTCTTATTTTAGTCTTTAAATTTCTGTTTCTTTTACCTACAACACTCTTTTCTCAGGCTTCCTTATTGTAGCAAATATGAATTATAATATACATATGTATTATATATACTATATTATGCCAGACACATAGATATAAGGGTTATCAATAATAAACAAGATCCTTTTCTCATGGAGATTACAGTGGGAGAAATATCAGTTGACTATCACAATGTCAAACATGAAATTATGAACCTGCATAGTTTCTTTTAAGGAAAGGAAACTTGTTTTTAAGCCTCACACTAAAAATTCATTATTCCTGCAATAATAATGACAACTGAAATGGAGCAGTTCCGTCTTAATACCTGTGACAGATGAGAGATAGAGATAACAAATAAGTTTCATTTTACAAGACATTATCATGATTTAATCTGTTACTGTTTATCATCATGAGCCTAAATTCATATCACAGCATACATCATGTTGATGACCAAATTAAAAATTTTTGTTTATGTTATTTTCAATACTTGGAATGTTAGGCTTATCTTACCATATTCCAAATTCTTTGGGATACTTCTAAAGTTTTTTCTAAGGTATAGCTTCTCATTGTCAGGTTCCTCTGTAAGCTTTTATCAATTATCCCACTTACTATATAACATATTTTATTTATTATTCCTGATATTTTGCAACATATTAGCAGATGTAAGGAACCACCTTAAATTTAGTTTATATGTGGTAAAAATATTTTAAGTGTTTAAGTATTTTAACGGTAAATAATAGAAAATAAAAATTGAGTAGTACATTTAGAAATTTTACCCTAAAATATCATTCAAAAATTAGAATTAGAGGCAGGAGCAGGATATTTTTCTCATATCCCTTTTAAGAAGTAACTAATTCTGATTATCAAATTATTTATGCTACATTTATATAAATTAGCTATTTTTAAAACTTATTCGAACATCTTGATGTTTCCAATTACGTAGATTTTTGGACATTAACTAACTATAATCTATCCATAATCAAAAGTTTTGAGGAAGTATTTCATATACATATATATATATCATATAACATATGTATAATCTTACCATATATAATCATTATGACATATATTTTATCATTATGGCATGTATATGCATTATATACATCAATATTTGGCTATCATTATGTTTCTAATATGTGCCATCAGCTAGGACAGTCACTAAAGCTTTTCAAATATGCTTTGCTTTAAACAGTGGCTATAGAGAAATGAGAAATAAGAAGAAAGGCCATATTATTTGTTCATTTGTTTGTTTGTTTTTCTACTAAGCAAAATCTTCTTACACGTACTATCCCAAATATTAGGAGTTCCCAAGAGGTAGTCAATTAGTTACTTCCAAAAAAGAGAAAATATGTATTACAAAGACAATACAGTATGAGAATAGATGGCAGGAGTATGGGAGGAGTCTGAATTTACTGAAGAACAAACTGAGAAATTCAAAGAAGCAATATACAGAAAATAAGACCAATCTCAGAAATTAAGGGAAAAATCAGAAAATAAAAGCTTATGTGGGTTTTCAGGAAAAGCCTACAGAACACCAACTTTAGATGTTATTAATTAACTTTAGATATTAATTAATATCATAATTCTACAGATGAGGAAACCAAGGCACAGAGAGATTAAATAACTGGCTCAAGATCACAGATCTTATAAACAGCTTTGCTAGCTTTTGAGCCAAGACGGTGTGACTCATGTTTGTGCTCTTAAACCTTGTGCTACGCTCCTCGAATTATGTTGGTTTGCATCATATTTCTCCTTGAATAATTTGTTTACAGAAATAATTGAATAGACTATCTAATTAATTGTATGTCTTCAGTTTAAAATCTTACTACATTTAGTTTTAATTTTTTTCCATAGTGCTCCATTTGAGTTATTCTAAATAAGTATTATCTTTTAAAAGTAATAGTGTTTCTTTCCTTTAAAAAATCTGAATTAATGGGAGCATTACCAGTGTTTTCTCTGCCAGGGCTATGTGGTACATATGAAGTTTTTGACTAGCATGATTTCTATCCCACCCAGTAGTCAAAAGACACTTGCAAGTTAAAATTTATAGAATTGGAATTAGAATTATAATCAGATCTACTACAGAACAAAATATGTGGCTGATTCAGCACATTTAAAATTTTTTTGTAACCTTATTTCACTGTTTATTTATACATGAAAAAACAATTTACAAACATTAATAAACATAATTTAAAAAGGGTTAGTTTTTCATATTTCTTTCTTATGTTCTTTTCTCCATTAAGAAGATATTTCTAAGTGAATCAAGTTCTAATTTCTGGGGATATGAAAGATAGAGCACTAGTCTCTACATCTTTATGAAAAACAAGAACAGCTTATTTATTATTTGTTTGTGTGTTTTATAAGCACAGACAGAGGCTTCTTCTTATCAATCAGTACCTGCAGTGTACCCATACATAGAAATTGTAGAAAAATAAATTATCACAGGGAAACCTCTTTTGCTGAGAGACTTGAAGCACACTTATAATAGGCTACTATGCTGCTTTTGTTTCCCATCATTATAGTTCAAATCAGCAGATATATTTGAGCATCAACATCAAGGACTGGAAATGCAGATCTGAAGGATACTCCATTGGTAAATGGCAGTTAGAAATGTAAGAAAATATCATACAACATTGTTTTCAACACATATAACTAGGCCACTACTATATCTCAGGCACTACAATAGGTATTGGTGTATCCCTGGTCCCATGGACTTTACACTCTAGTAGAAGGGAGAAATAACATAGCTTTAACAATAAATAAATGAAATAAATTACAGTAATATGTGCTCTGAAAAAAAACAAAATAGGGTGTAGAAATAGAAAGTGATGAATATGTAATTAATTATGACATTATAGATGTATTTTCAATGTCTTACATGATCCACAAATTGAAAGTTAGTTATCTCTTCTACTTATCTTTCCCACCCACCTCTTTACTCATCTCCAACCACAGGGCTCCTTGCTATTCCTCAAACACCCCAGACACTTTCTTAAATTAGAGTCCTGAATAGACGGTTCTCTTTGCCCTTTAGTCTTTTCCTCTGGATTTGACTCTTTATCACCTCTGTCACATCTTTGTTCAAATGACAATTTCTCAATAAGCCAATTCTGACCACCATTTAAATTTCAGTTACTCCTATCCCCCTTACTCTGATCTATTTTTTCTTATTTTTATATCACTTTTTAAAATCCCATCTAATTTACTTATGTATTATATTTATTGGTACTTTTTATTATCTGCCTATCCCTGTTAGAATATAAACTAAAGCAGGGAACTTTGTTTATCTTATTCATTGATATGTACCAAATACTATGCCTAGCTCATAGTACATATTTAATTAGTTTCAGGAGTTGAAAATAACCACTTAATAATCATAACAAAGAAGTGAACTCCAAAAGAGAGGTGAGTGGAGCAGAAGATATAGTAAGAAAGAGCTAAGAAAACATTGATACTGGCTTCAAGAAAGTAGATAGTTATCAAGTTATGGTTTTGCTTATGTAGAATGAAAGTCCAAAATAGTGAATCATGAAATGATACTTGAAGAATAATATGGTATTCGAAAATGGATATGAAAATGAAACAACAGATGCACAGAGGAGCCACTGGTATACCAATCAAAGGAGAGAATAATAGGTAGCTCTGCTTTGCCACAGCAAGGATTGTGTCTGTTGAGTGTAGTTTGAACAGGCAGTGTGGTTTGAAAAAGTATGTAACTGGGGGAAGCCATAATAAAGTGGTCATGGCACAATGAGACAATTTATTTCAGAAAGTATAGGCATTTAACCTGCCATTATAGAATGTCTTTAGGGTGACATTAAGGTACTTGAACATTATCCCACAAAAAATTGGGATTGAGAGTTAACTGTTTTGAGAAGTATATTCATGTGATAAAGTCAAACCCACCAGTGTCATTTTATCTGTCTATCCATCCATCTATCCATCCAATTAATCATGTAAAATAAATGTTGAGGACCTGGTATATTACTTAATGCTAGACTTTGTGGATACAAAAGTGAGGTAAGGGAAGAAAGTGAATTTTAGTCAATGTTGAGATCAATGTATATATGAGAAGTTTTCTCACTTACAACTGGGATTGTGGGTATTCTTTGGTGACTTCTGAACTAGATAAAAACATGATAACATTAAAATTTTATAAATCACATTCTTCACATGATATTAAAGATCAAAGAATGAGTATATAGACAAAAGTTATATGTTGGGGTGTTGGTGGAGGGAGAGGCATGGGGGAGGATTAGTTCTGAGATTCTTGGTGTAGTTCAGGCTCGAGGTCATGAGCTTCGAATAAGTAAAAAGAAGCAATAATTAATTCTTGCAATGAAATAATAAGTTTTCTTTTATCTAAAATATAAAGTATGCTAAAAAGATGCCTGCTTAATAGTAGATCTCACCTGACCATGACCTTGTAAGCAATATGTTTTATTTATGTTTCCAAAGGATGTTTACTACATAAATAAATGGAAAAATGCTAAGAATTAGCTTTCATATTTCCTTCTAATGAGAAGTGTATGAACTGTTTTTAAACATATTGATACACATAAAGATAAAATAGCTGTCTGAAATCCTTAAACTAAGCAGAGTTAAATGCAAAAAAAGAGAGATGACCGATACCACTTACTGTTCTAATGTGATATATATAACAGACAAAATAACGGACTGCAATGCTTCACCAGAAGTATGATTAACATACTTTCCTACAGAAAGAAAAACAGAAACTGAAGCAAAAGCAGTAAATATTTTGTGGAATTTATGCTTAAAATACTATTGATTTACTATACTTGTGACGAATATTAAAATTTCATTGTAACTGAAAGAATCTTACTAGCTTAAAAAAAAAATGGAAACAAAACCAAAAATAAAAATATGTACCAAGTGAAAAAGGATGAAGACTAGTAAATAGAAAAGACTTGGATTCAAAACCCACCTTTACCAATTACTAGCTGTGTGATTTGGTGGAATTTATGTCATTGAGTTTTCTCACAGATGGAACTTCGGCTAGAGATTAGCCACTACAATATTGAGTTCACGAAAGCAGAATATAAAGAATAAAAACTCAATAAACAAGTGTGGTGAGTGATTCTAATAATGAATCCAATTGTTGCTATCTCCCTGTATCCATACTTATTGGTAGTATGCTCTTACACTGACTTAGGGTTTGTTTCCCATGGCTGACTTTAGCCAACAGGTTTCTAGCAAAGTTCAAATAAGCACAAAAGTTGAAAAATTACTTGTATGTTGCTCTTTCTGGTCTTGCACTCTTGCCTCTACCATGAGAACATATACAGGCTACCCTAAAAGAGGGATGTAAAAAAGGCACATGGGAAAAACATGAAGTTTCTCCTCAAGCAGCTCACAATTAACCAACCCCAAACATATGAGAAAGCTTGGCCAGTGTCAGCAAGGCCACCTCAGAGACTCTCAGATGACTACAGGTGTATAAATGTGCTCAACTGAAACTAGGGAGACCATCTGCCAACCCATCCACGTGTCATTCATAATAAATGATGATTTCTTTCAGGAACTAAATTTCTTAGCAGACTGTTACATGATTTTTTTGCGATAACAGCTAATTTATAGAGTAAGTAAGAGAGAATATTCAGAAAGCACAGGAGCAATGAAAGCTCTCATGAAACATAAGAAATCCAATCCTTGTCACATTTAAGACTCACAACATACAACAAACTCTTGAAAACCTAGGAAACTAGTCTTGATAGTTGTTCTGGAAAATAAGTAACAATATCTGTGATTTGCAATCAACCACACTAGCAGAGCAGAGGGAACCCAAGTCTGCATATTAGAATGAAAAGCTAGTCTTTAAATGTACTGTTTATATATGTTAATACTATATTGTTAGAATGCTTACATAAGTAATTATAAGTGTAGCATATATTCCTACTTGCTTTTTTAAAGGTTCCATCAAGAAAGTATGTATTTTGTACACAAAACCTTAGACAATATCTTTCTCATCAGCCAAAACAATAAAATAATATTTCCAATGTTTTTTAAAATATCAGGCTAAAATTATAAATATGGTTTATTTATTACTTAAGACTGAAAAAGAACTAAATGTATTTTTATATAGAGAACAACAGAGATTATCTCCAAAAGAACTCTAAATAATTTTTTAAAATAAGAAATACTCTGAATACAGAATATTGGAAAGAAATGCCCAAGCAATTATTTTTCACAAGTAATCCTGTGCAAATGACTTGGCAAATATGTTTGAAATTCAAAATAAGCACTGGACATGATTGTAACAAAACATAAACAACTTGGTGATATTTAGATAGAGCAGACATACAATATTAGATAAAAATAATGTAGAAAGTAGAATAAGAAGATCATAATTAAAACTTAGATCTCTTTTTTCATTCATTATGAAAGAAGATGGTTCAGAAAAGGAAAACTAAGAAACCAAGCAAAGATATGAGAGTTAAAAATTACCATATTAGACAATAGTGAAAACTAAATATATCAGTACTCATTATAAATATATACGCATTAACTTATTGAAAGATAGTCTCGAATAGATGTAAAGCAACCAACTCTAACATATTTATAAACATAATTACAGATTATATAATGACTCAAAAACTTTGACGATAAAAATACATTAGGAAAATACCAACCAAGGATAGTTGGTATGCAATACTAACAGTCTTAAAGGCATTATTAAGGATGAATTATGCTTCTTAAAGACAAAAATGATAAAAAGAGCTACTCACCGTAAGAACATAACTACTTAGATCTAGTCTTTATTTAACATCTGAAATTAAAAATAAAAAAGAAAGATAAAATTTTAAGTGATATTGGTGAATCTATAATCAGAAACAGATTTTAACATTCCTCAGTACATAACAAATTTTAATAATAATAGTTACATTTTATAAATATATATAATCTTATGTTCAATAATTAGAGACTGTATCTCTATGTTTCTATCTACTCAGCTATCAATCATCTATCTACCGATCTGTCTATTCTATTCTATCCTATCCTATCCTATCCTATCCTATCCTATCCTATCCTATCCTATCCTATCCTATCCTATCCTATCTTATCCTATCCTATCCTATCCTATCCTATCCTATCTTATCCTATCCTATCCTATCCTATCCTATCCTATTCTATTCTAAATTCTATTCCATTCCATTCCATTCCATTCCATTCCATTCCAGCACACAGAAATTTTGTCAGAATTAACAAACTAACACACTTAAATAAAATCGATAATACCTTTGAAAGCTAATTAACTTGTCAAAACTACTCAAAAAGGAAAGGAAAACCAGAAGAGGCCTATAATTGCTTGATATTTACCACCATTGGTCTCTCCACACATAAACACATAAGGCACAGATTGTTTTCAGAAAACTTTTACCAAAAACTCAAGAATCTGATAACCCTCCTCTTATGCAATTATTCCAAAGGATAGAAATCTATATCTATCTATCTATCTATCTATCTATTTCTCTTATGCAATTATTCCAAAGGATAGAAATAAAAGAAATGATACTTTATACAAACTACTTTATATAGAAACTTTATATAAGACACTTTATGTACTTTTTTATATACCAAGACTCATTATAGCTAGTATAACTTGATATAATAAGTGGACATAAAGAATAAAGTAATATTATAGACCAATTTCACTTACAAATGAGATGTACATACCCTACATAAAATTTATCTAACTAAATCACAACAATGCAAAAGTTATTCTGAGATCACAAGAATATGTTATTCCTCTATAATTTCAAGGATTCTGACCCCAATGTACTAACATGAAATAAATATAGATAGATAGATTAGTATTAGACCTTATTCTTTATATAATCCTATAAACTGCTTCTTATGTAGTTACAATTTGGAAGAGTTTCTCAGGAGAGATTTGTTTTCATGATTACAACTTGCTATTCAATAGCATTTGAATATATCTATGTATCTCAATCTATATCTATCTGTCTTTCTTTCTATCTATCTATCTATCTATCTATCTATCTATCTATCTATCTATCTATCTACATAAAATCTAATTTGTCCTCAAAATCTGTAAAGTAAATAAGAGAAATTGAGAATTTGGAAAATTAACTGAAAATGAGAAGAATGATTTTAATGGGTTACTACATGTCAATTATCTAGAAGAATGACCTTGAAGTGCCTGACTTCGGTTTTAGATTTACATTTTCTTTTTAACATACTCACCCATTCACATCGACCTGTTACAGTTTCATGAATACACATTAAGACATATTTACTAAAGTGCAGTTCTAGAGGCAAGTTTCAATGATAAGGACATTATACCTTCAATGTTGTGAATATGCTAATTTTGCTATAAAAATCAAGCAAGGAAACCTAATTTTATGTTTAAAAATAAATGTGCAAAACAAATCTGTTGAAACACATAAATATACTAGATAACTAATAGAATATTTTGCATAGTAAGGATACCTCCTGAGACCAAGGTTTGTGTTATAAAATTCATACTATAAATTCTTGGTACCATACTGCATTAAGTGATTGCAAGAAGAAGATCAGGTTATGAGTTTTAAGCAGATGTACATTAATCTCTGTTCTGCATACTCCCGTGTTACATTCCTGAATAATAAGTCACCTGATATTGTGTCACAAAAAAATATTTCCTATGCAAACTTTTTACTCTTTAAATTTTCTCTGAATGAGAAGAAAAACTCAGGCAGCATAACAATTCAATGTTATTATAGATGAAATAGCATGTTTAAAAGATGAGATATTTGAAGTAATATATGAAGCCATGAATACACTCATATTGTGGCATACCACCCATATAGTGATATAAAAAATTATTTTGTGACTGTATATGCCCACTTTACAATTCATGATTCTGGATCTATATAATAGCGATGTTCTTAGCATACTTGTCTCAGTGCTTATTAAGTCATCAATCACCCAGTATGTAACTAATTTTCCTCCTTGACTGTTTGGACATATTAGGACTTATTAGGACTTTAATTTTCCACACTCTAGTCATATGTAATCACTTAGTTTCCCTCTCTACCTCCTTCCCTTCCTTTTTATGTCCTCTTATAATTGAAACTGTTAGTATTCAACATTTTTATCCATGTATATATTTTTTTTAATTCCTCAAACTGCCTTGCTCTAAGATTGGATATATATCTAGTTCTTGCAATGAATTCTGAGTACAAGTGATCTCACTCTCTGATTAAGGGTATCTGGTATGCTTTCCTCATGTTTTCTTCCCCTATATGCTGACTGAATTTCTTTAAAATCATAATATACTGGGACCGCAAGATGAAAGCAGTCTTGGCTTTGATTCATCAATGGAGATGAGAAACTTATAGGACATTTACCCAGAAGCTCTCCACAACCTGATAAATAAACATCTGCTGAATTAAGACAATGAAATTTTGTTGTTATTGTTTACTAGAGAGAATTACCCATTTACTAGTATTTCTTTCTCCCTCACACCTTTCAACTAATATTTATTGATCAACATGTCATGCATTATGCAATGTATCAGAGATGCAGAGGTGAGAGACCAGGTCCTGTCTCCACGCAGCTCACAAGACAATATGAAGTAAATGTGAAAAAGCCAATAATTACAATACGTTGTGATGAATATTATTCTGGAGTTATCACCTAGGATCCTGGCACACAAAGGGCTTTAGGAGAGGCATCTTAGGAAAAGCGGTACTTGATAAGAATGATAAAGGGCAGGAATGAGATTTATCCAGAAGGAAGGGGAAGAAAGGCATTCTGAACCCAGGAAAGAGCAAATTTTCCTTGGGGTTTCAGCCAAGGAACCTCAGGGTTTTCTATTCTTCGGGACATTTGCTTGAGATAATAACGTAATAGTCATTCCTGACTCACCATTACCTTAAACTCCTGACATTCAATATATCACCCAGTCCTGTTGTTTCCATCACTTTAATGCCTTTTAGATCTTTTTTTTTCCATCTACCTTCTGAGACATATATGGATCACCTATATCTCTCATCTTAAAAGCCATATAGTTGGTCTTTAAAATTGTAATTTACCACCTTCAACTATTTTACATATCATAATCAGAGTTGCCTTACTAAAATTTGAATATGATCATATCTCTTCCATAATTAAAACTTTTCAATGATTTCCCATTGCCCTCAGGAAAAAGTCCAAACTCTTCAGCTTGGCATGTAAGTATGCTTTATACTATGATCTTACTTCACCTCACTGATATTGTCTTACCACGTACCGCCTCACAATATGCAGTCTACCCAAATTGAGTCTCTGTAATTAATCCTCAAATAGCATTTATTATATCATAATATTCTATAACTTCTCTATACACCTGATGACAAATAAAATGAAAGCTCACACAGCTCTAAAGTAGATGATATGCAGAAGGTATCTGGACAAGACAAAATAAATGCTATTGAGAGCTGTGCCATGAAAGGCCTTTCAAATGTTCTTAGAAAGTCTAGACATCCACAGACTTCAGAATAATCTTAGGGTTTGTTTTTATGTCAGCACCAATCCCATACAAGTTACTGATTATTAAAGACCACTTTGTCAAGAAGCATTTTTATGGTCTTAATTTAGATATCTTCATGCCATGTGTTTAGAGTCTGGATTTTTGAAGAAAATTTGTGCTTTTCCCTAACTCCCTCTTAGCTTAGTATCTCTCTGAGAGCGGAGAAGCTGCTATCAAATTAATTGAGATCTAAGATATATTGGACCATATTGGCAGGAGGACAAAATCACAGTGGGTTTCAGGGGACTCTACTTTCTTGAATTCTCTCTTGGTTTCTCATCTCATTCTTGGATGTACTGAGTCTGTTGACCGGGGCATGCTGACTTGAGCCCATTTCTACTTTGGTTTACTTTCTCAGTGTTGCAAGTAAGAAGACTAAGATTTCATCCAAGGTGAGGGGATAGAGAATGGTATAATATAAGGTTTGTTTGTTTCTTTGTTTATTTGAAATACTGTTTTGACCTAGTTTTAGGTTGGATCAGACTCTCATCAAATTCCCCAGTTAAGCAGTTGATTACATCCATAGCTAAATTATTTCCCTTACTGGGTATTCTATGCACCTGCCCTGATCACTACAGGGCCAGTTATCAGACAACTAGAGACAGCCCCCAGGCCATGGAACCCCCCAAATTATTAAAATTACCCAATCCATGAAGGAGTCCATGAAACCTAGGTAACCACACCCAGATTGCCATACAAAAGCTACCTCTTAAGTTTCCAGCTTGCTGTTTCCCTGTCCCCTGCTGTATCTCCTTTGTGGCTCTGCCTAGAAGCCTTCTCTTGTTTAGAACTATAAGTAACAAAGAGTTCTGACTTTCTCTATCGGTGTCGTGTCTTGCCATCAAAACAAAGTAGACCTTATAAAACAGATGATAAGAGAGGAATAGGAAGATATGCTTCTCTTAAATCCAAGATTAATGTTCTAAATCAGTTTTTACAAAAGCTCTGCATAAACTGTGTCTGAGGACTCCTCAGTTTTGCCAAAAACTATACTTTGCTTCCCATATGACTTTCTATCATTATATATACTTCCTGTAGTGATCCCACCAGAGTGAAAACAAAGTCACTATAAAAGGCAGGAGAGCATTTCAGGTTTTCTGCATCCTTGATCATAATGTCATCTGTTTATTTACAAAGCTTCACCTTTTGCTCTGGCATATTAATGTGGGGCTTATAGGCTAGACAAAGGTATGCACAAGAAGAAATACTTGGGCACAAAGCAGGACAAGGGGAGATTAGGCTCCTTCTACAACTTTAGTAGTTGGTATTATCTAATATGGGACTGTTAGGCTCTTTTTTTGTTGTTGTTTCCTTAAATCTCTGCTCAGTTGAATCTAAAAAACTGTCAGGAGAAGCAAGGTTC
>NW_006443570.1:7686949-7712159 GCF_000325575.1 Pteropus alecto
CACTGGAGTATTGAAGTTTAAGCAAAGCTCAAGGAATTTAAGGCAATATTTTGTAGATAACTACATAAAAGTTCATATTACTTCTCTTTGGGGGATATAAGAAAATTCCAGAAACATTTCTTTAGGTTAAGAAAGCATTGAGCTTCTGCAACGCTTGAATGTCAACTCAGAAAGTGACTGAACTGAAAATGTCTCCCAATACAGTATAATGATCTGAGTTATAGGTAATGTCTATATAATCTAATTAATTTTTATAATGTGCTGGATACTAAATGACAGCATACTGTATATAAATAGATGACTAAGAGGCATAGTCTTTGCCTGTATATATTATCAGAAAACATTCCAAAGAAAATTTTAAGTAATAATTGAGGCAATAAGTGCTTTACTTTTAATTATGGCTTAAAAACATCATTCAACATAGGCCTGGAAACAAATTTAACTTCAGACCAGAAGCTGAATGGAAAAATTCTAGAGGATTCTGAAAAAACAAATTTTATCCTATACGTAAATGTCTCTATTATAGAGTCTTTTCCGTATGGAGAAAAACTGGGGAGAAGAAATTAAGGAAAAGTCTTTTCTGGATAGGTCATTGTCTTTTGCTTCTTAAACAAACATTTATTGAGCTTTATTTTCATATTGTATCTCATCTGAAAGTTATGACAGTCCTATACATCTTCCTATCTATAAATGTCCTATCTTATAGATTATCCTATAGGAGAAAGTATTTTGCTATTTTCAAGAGTAAAATTGTATTTAGAGGAGTTAGGTGACTTTGGCAGAGTTACACTGTAAAGCCAATTTTTGTGACAGAATCAGAATAAAATTCTCCAAATCTAGTGCACTTTCCATGATGTCATACTACCATTAAAGACAGAGGGGATTTCACACCAATGTTACTTAGAGAAGAAACTGCAAGTTATAAAAGTACTGAAGAAATCTGGAAAATTTATTCTGTGATGAGTTATTCTATCCCGGAGCATTTATCATCTCAACTATGAATAATTGGATTGTGTTTTATTGGCTGCAATTTTTAAAATCTTTACCTTTACAAAAACTCTTCATGCAAACAGCAATCTCTACAATAAGAGTCTTTCAAGAGGAAGAGTGTTGCCTACACTTCAGCCAGAATTTTAAGAAGCATATATGATGCTAGGGGTTGGAAATAATGGAGAAAATTACAAAGGGTGGTGACATTCAGAAACAAAGTCAGAGTCATTTGTTTCCATCTGAAAATTCCTTTCTGGAATCTTCTTTCCTCAAAGTTACCGGAAATAACCCTATTTTAAAGAAAAAGCCTTCTCTGTACAGGCTTATTATGGGTTTTTCTCACTCCAACCTTCCATTTTTTCTGTTTTTCTACCTGCACCCATAGTTTCCTTATCGGAGATGAGAGCCCTTCTAAAATTATGACAGTTTTTCTAGTCTCATGAAATCAATGTGTGCACAGGAGTATGTATAGGACATAACGAAGGAAGGCAGGGGTAAAATTTAAGAACTAAAATTTGATGATTTAAAATGCAAACAAACTTAGTTCTACAGCATTCAAATTAAATTATATTTCTAATGTTACTTTTTATGATGATACAAAGGACTTTAATGGTCTTATTTAAACATTTTGAGTGGAAGGAAGAGTGATATTAATGAATTAAATATGAACTTTTGCTTAAATTCATTCTTCAAAATGATACTTAGTGTTTTTTTAATATAAAGTACTACACTCAAATAACAAAAATGAGCATGAGATAGGTCTTAAATGTGCCCATACGCCCATAAATGACTAATAAATGGTGAGGAGAGACTACAGAAAACTCATCTATGTAATGATAGCACCAGATGATATCTGAGGATCATCAGTTTAATGCTTTTCTCATGATTTCACTACCTATTAACTATCACTTTGCTATCACTATAAGTAGTGCTAAATGGAATTATTATTTAAATGTGTGAATTACAAAGTAAAGACACAATAAGCAAGTTCCATAGATATCTCAATGGCATTCATGCAATAAGAGCTCACAAAGTATTGTAGCAGGTGTGGCTGTTGTTATTTTATGTTGTTTGGGTACAGATTTATTAATCACACCACCACAGGACTGAAAATAATAATAACAATATATTGGCCTTGATGGGTAATGAAGCTTTCACAGAATGATGAACAGGAATAAAAATTTTCAAAAAATTACATGGAAAAGAACTAGGTATAACTCGAATTTATACACCCTTGAATCACTGCAGTATTAAACCAAGCATTAAATCAAGAGAAGTATGTGTTTATGAGTTCTAAGCATCATTCTAGTATCATTTAGTAGTTATTTTTATTAGAAAATCATCTCATAAAAGTTAATTAAAATTCAATTTTAGTTTTGTTTTGTTTGCTTTTAATAAGTTGCTCTTAGAAACACCTTAGTGTATGTAGTAAAAAAGGATATAAGCTTTGGAATTACAAAGCTTTGTTGGAAACCGAGCTTATCTCTAACAAACTGTGTGATTATAGACGAGTATTTATCCTCCTTAGGTTTTAATACTTTCAACCTTCAAATTGGGGATAATAAGACCTTCCTATAAAATTGAAAATTATATGTCCTCGGTTCTTTGCCTGACACATTGTAAATAGGGCATTATATATATAAATATTAATACATTTCTTTCATGTTTTATAGTTAAGGGCCACATATACAATTATCATTCTATAGACTTAACATAGCAATACGTATAGATGTGTATGCAAGTGCTTACTAATATTATTAATGCAGATTCTCACATTATTGCATGATGGAAATGATAAAAGAAAATAAAAATAGCTACTTATGATTAAAATAACATCACTTTTAAAAATTCTTTTTTACAAGATTGACATCACTGGCTTTCATTTACTTAGATGCAATGATGTCAATCTGTTGTTTTAATTCTGATGCTGTTTATCCTAAAAGGCAATATTATTTCACTTTTCTGAATAACAATGTCTTAGATTAGGCCAGTAGGATGTAGAAAGAACCCCATCTCGAGATTTAAACTAAAAAAAAAAAATCTGTAGAATTTAAAATCTTTTGTCCACAAATCACTAATATTTTCCAATTCTGCATTTTTAAATGTCTACAGTAATCCTGTGCTCCTCTACCAGACTAGATGTCCATAGGTATATCCCTGGAAAGCATGTTTTTATAATCTTCCCAAATGGTATTGAGTTAGCAAATATTCCAATTTATTCCCTCGCTTATTGTCTCAGCACTTTCATCCGGATAATTTTTATTTACTTCTGAGATTCTACTCAGCTATTACCTTCACCAGGAAGCCTTTCTTTAGTGAACCCACCCACCTGGATTCTATGCCTCTGTCCTCACTTTTCCCTTAGCATCATCTGGTGTATACCTCTACCTAGATTGAAATTATTTCTTGGTTTGCCTATTGCTCTCACCATATTACAGTCTTTTTAGAGTCTGCTTTTTATTTTATTTTTTCACCTTTTCCCACCCAGATACCAGCTGGTATCTGACACAGTCAGTGTTCATTAAGAGTTTGTTAAATGAATGGCATGGAGGATCTAGCCAAAGAAGATATGGTACTTATGTCACTCAGACTGTAAGCAGGTGACCATGTGTCTCTCTGTTCATTCACTATAATGATAATAATAGCTAACATCAACAAAATACTATGACATTCTGACATTGTACCCAGTGATTTATGAGCATCGATCTACTTATTCCTGAGTAATACTAATATTATCTTTGCCACTTTAGGGATGTTAAATAAATTGTCCAAGATTGCACTACTTGTTTGGAACTCAAATTAATGTGGCTCTTTCTACCATGCCAACATGACTTTCTTCTTTTATTGAAGCCCCTCAAATTCCATTTGTATCATTTGAATATCCATGTAAATATAAAACATGAAAGACACAATAGTTTTCTTCCACTTTGAACCATTTAATGGTCCCACTCTAATTAAGAAAAAACAAACAAACAAGAACTGAGGCCTTCAATCACATATTTTATCTGCAGCTATGCTTTTCATGCTTCGCTAAACAGCAATCCAATTGGTAAAATGAGGCATTTTGTTAATCATGTACTATGGGTAGTGATTGACCCAAATGTCATTTGGTAGGTTCTACTTTGCAAAAAAGAAGAATGAAAATTAGATTTATTGTACTCACACCTCATACTAACCACTAGGTAAATCACATTTTTTATGTGGTGATTCCAAAGTTTGTTCCGAATCTTGTAATACTTCAGGATGTTCACAATGACAATATTTTTCATTGTAATGTCATGAAGGTGACAGGTGAAATAATTTTTTTTTAGTTGTTGAAATTCCAGTAACATGCACTTACTAATTTTCCCCTTAAAATGCCCTGAACTCCAAATTTTCTAATTGTTTAAACACACAGACATATCTTTATAGCACTTCACAAATATATATTTATTTAGAAAGAAGGCATCTTCTATTTGACATTTTTCAATATTATTGAGCAATACTCACAGAAGGAAATCCACAGGCATTTGCCTTCAATGCAATCATTTGTAACCTGTTTGGATAATTGAACTGTCAGCTTGGCCCAAGCCAGAATCCCCTGGCCATAGAACATTTGTTTGCTTTGTAGTAGTCAGTGCTTTCATTTTAATATGCCTTGTTAGTGCAAATAACACTGCCTCAAAACTACTATTAAGGAGAAAAAATGCTCAGTGCTACACATGAGAATAAGCTGCCAAAATAATGTATATGTAATTGAAATGATAAGTAATCTGTCACTGAATATGACATATCCGTTTTATTTCTCTTCCCAGAAATCTCCAGCCTGACTTTCTTATGCTTCAGCTGTCTTTGTTAAGCATAAATATTTTAAATTTTAATTTTTTCATGTTTTGTAACCTGTTTTGTCTCAGAATCCTACCAAAATATATTCACAGCTGAATGGAAATATAATGCATTTATGCAATTCTAAGAATTATTTATGCATCTTTTGTGGGTAGATGTGTCCTTAAAAAACAAAACAGTTAGATATATTCCATACAAGTGCATCATTCCTTTTGAAACTTCTTTTACAAATGAATTATGGATTCATTTTGACCATGTCTGAGACTGGCAAGGCATGATGTCAAGAACTTCTGGAGGTACACATGGCTAATGTTACTTCAGGTTGACCAAGACTGGTTTCAGATTCATTGCAAAAAGGCAACAATACAGTCGTTAGTTCATTCTATAAGCAGCAAAAATTAAACCGAAATTTATTACAAGCAATACTTTCCTTGCACAGTGTGGAGAAAGAGATGTTCTTTGTCCTGCTCTCATCTCCCTTGGGCATCTGTTAAAAAACATACCCTCAAGGTTTGTTGTTGAAAATTGCTAAACTTGAAAAAACAAGGCTTGATTTCAACATAAGAATAGAGCAAAGAAAATTAAATATAGCCTACTTCTATTATTTAGTACTTTTCCTCTTTATGACTTTCTACAAGAAAATTCAAAGGGAGCTTCTTGCTTTTTGATTATTTTGAAATATATGAACATATTTAACTGTTCAATGTATTCTTCAGTGAATAATTAATATAATATAGTATTTAAAATGACTTCTTTTTTATCTACTTATTAACATTTACAGTTTTATTAGGGAGCTGATATATATTTTGACCCTCAAACAGCAGCATTCTTAGGCTCCCTAAGAAACTATATATGTGATACAATTTTTAGATTTTTAGGAAATTAATGTTTGTAATCTCATCATCAAATCTGCCATAGTTTGTAAGGTATTATAGCCTTAAATCCTCAAACCATAAGCGTGATATTTGGTAACTCTTAAAAATTTAAGCTGCTTTCAGGTTTGCACTGCTATATGTGATTTTTACATAATAGTAGGTGTGAGGACTCTAAGAGCAATTTTGGAACAGAGTAGTTAGAAATTAGAATTTCTAGAATTGAACCTCACTTGAAGGGAGGTACAAACACGAAACCTGATTTTGATTATTTTCCTTGAGCAGTAGTAACAGCTATCTTAGTCCATTCAGGTTGCTATAACGACTATACAATAAACTGTGTGGCTTATAAACAGTATCCATATATTTCTTACTGTTCTGGAGTTTGAGAAATCCAAGATCATGATGTCAGCATCTTGATGACTTTTTGCTGTAACCTCACACAGTGAAAGGCAAGGGATCTCTTTGAGGCCTCTTTTATAAGGGCACTTATCCCATTCATGAGGGCTCCACCCCCATGAACTAATCACCCCTCAAAGTCTCCACCTCCAAATACCATCACTTTGGGGGTAGGATTTCAATATATGAATTTGGGGAGGACACAAACATTCAGACTGTAGCAAGCTGCCACACTGAAACATAATCTGAGATGAACTTGGGCACTCTCTGAAAACCTGGTCCTGGGCTGGATCAGAAAGCAGATGCTCTGAGTAAAGAGGAATTGATGACCTGGAAGAATTTGGTCAAGTGGGAATAAGTACTATCCCTAGAAGGCATATATAATTTTGGCAGCCTCCTCTGAAGTACTAATTCATTTATTTAATTATTCATTAATTCTAACAAACATTTAGTGAGGACTTAGGATATACTAATTAGTAGAGGTCAAGACGGGATAAACCTGTCAAGTTTAAATTGAGGACTGAGGAAAGGGATAGTGGACTTCAAATGAGAAGTAATTCTGGACTATAGGAAAGAAGTAATCCAAAGATGCATGCAAAAGATATGTTTGGATGGGTACAGCTAAGGAGAATGGAAGGATAAAGGTGATGTGGAGATAGATATACATCAATTCATAGAAGAGTGGGTAGTTACTCAAAAATAATTTCAGCTCCAAAAGCATGGTAAACTTAATAGTAGAGACTTGTTTTAAAATAGTCAACAAATATTTACTATGAAAAGAACAGCAAAATTAGAAACAAGGACCGTGTAGTTAAGTGGAATCTAAACTTGAAATTAGTTGCACAAAAGGGGGTCAGATGCCAAGAGTGGGAGCTCATTAATTTCAAGAGGGCCAAGGCAGAAAGAGCACTGTTGTAGATGCCAGCTTGTTCTTGGTTATATCTATCTGCAGATTTGCCTTAATCTTCCATTGTTCTGAATAAAGGGAATATATTGTTTTATATTATAAAATATATATTTAGTTGCTAAAATTTTCTAAATTTTAAGGAGTGTAGACTCAACACCCAGACATAGTCATTGTTTATAATCACATGGCTTCTCTACGCTTTACATGGGTACAGAACACCACACATAACAATTTGGTCACTTTCTTCACTTAACATCACCAGTGGTTTCTTAAATAACATAATTTTAGTCACTACATAAGAAGAGTTAATTTTTTTAGCCTATGAAGGCATTTTTTTTCTTTCAAATAATATCTCTGAAAAGCTAATGGACTGTTGTTTTAATCAATCAATCTTTAGCTGATTGATTCACATCAAAGAAAAATAATAGAATTGAAAAACTTTTCACTTTAAAGATACAGTTCCTGGGTAAAAGCATGAGGGAAAAAAAAGTTACCAAAAAAAGTAACTGTAATTTATACTTTTACCTCTGGTTTGCTGTTTACCTACATGTTTTTCACTGAATTTCACAGGTTTGCCTAAAGTGACTCATCAAAGGTATGAATTTTGTTGTCTCCTATCATTTCACATCTTTATCCCCAAAGTCCATCTAGATGTAAGCATAAAATGAAAAAAATACATGTTCATTTCAGAATAAAAATGTATTAAAATATATATGTATTTCTGATTATAATATTAAAGGAGCTATGTATTGAGTTCTATATGCAACCTGTGCCTTCTATAAACATAAAAATTATATTTGTCTATTGTTGATTTAGGTAAAACATAATATCCTCACTAATAAATCTTACTTCTAATGAACTATTAGCAACTCCTTTCCATGACTGCTAAAATCTCATGCCAAACTTCTAGTTGCCATTTATTGAATTGCCTTAAACAGAATACTTCATTCCTTTCAACTTAGATGGTTTATAGATAAAATTCAACCATATTAGATACTTTGCAACATATTATTATCAATAATAATGTTGGCACTAATACTAATATAACATATTCTATGGGCCTCTTTGAGAAATGCTATTTTTACTCTTTTATTTTATTTTAAAATAAAAATAGACAGAAATTTGTTCCATCTTCTTGCAGGTCTGTAAGATCCTTAATGAATTTATCTCCTTGACAACTTGCAATTTAGCTGCCCAGATCCACCTTTGAAAAAAGTGATATTCCTTTATTTTACTCAAGAGCATATGATGAGTTTTGAGTTGCCAAAATTTTCATTAAAATTTTATTTCACCATTCTCTAGAGCATACTATTTGTACAATACCTTACCATCAATGAATTATGCATATCAGTTTCAATATTCACCCTATTGTTTTGTTTAGTCTTTAAGTATGTTTATATCAGGGTTCTCATGAGCACATTATATTGTAAATATATTATAAAGAAGTATACCCCATGTCACTGATTGAAAATTATGAAAAAGTCCTAGAAAGGGTCAAATTTATATGCATTAATATATAACCAAGTACCCTCCATCTATGATTCTCTATCAAAAGTTGAAGTCATTCAAAGACATAAACTGAAGATTTACTGGAATCTCTAGTACATATAGCACCCAGACACCGTAAATTAAAGTTCAAGGCTTAGGGAAAAATTTATAAATTTTAAACATCGAAAGTATCAAATTAGAAAACAGTCCTTAATCTTCAGGGCCAGAATCAAGAAATTCAAAGTAAGATTTAACTGAAGACAAAGTCCCCTTTATGCCTACACATTCTTTTAATTCAATTTATATATAATTCTGTGCTGGAACACCCAAGTCCACCCCCAGGCTTTTGATTATTTGCTAGAAAGACTCACAAGAAGCAGCATACATTTGATTACAGCAAAGGGATAAAGAGTAAATCCAACAAAGAATGAAGGTACATGGGGCAAAGTTCGAAGAAACTAAGCCCAAGCTTCCAACAGCCTCCTCCCTGTGGATTGGCATGCAGGGCATGCTTAATTCCGCTGGCATCAAAAACTAGACATTGAATTTATAGTTTCACAGCAACTTCCTTCCAAGATTCTGTTTAAGGTCTCTTCCAATGCATTATGCTGCTTGAAATGGAAGGATTTCTAAGTTTATGGATTTTGTTTCCAACTCATAAGTAAGTGCCTTGCAACCTCTTAAGACTCAGCTGTGTAAAAGTATTAAGACTTTCCAACTCATAAGTAAGTGCCTTGCAACCTCTTAAGACTCAGCTGTGTAAAAGTAATGTTGGACCACTTAAAGCAATCCTGTTTGATAATCACTTACTTCTTTTTCACCTTGGAGAAGTGTAACCAGAAACGTTATACTTCAGAAACCTTATACTATATGAAGTTATGCCTACACTGGTAATGAAATAAAAACAGGGAGTGATATGTCAATGGAGAGAATCCTTGTGCAATTTACACTTGGTTCCTATCATCATCGGATTCTTAACTTCTGTTAAAAATGGAATAATTGCCTCAGAGTTTTATTTCTTAAAGATTATAGGAGCTCGTAGAAATGACTGTCCACTCTCCTTTAGTTCTGAGGAATGTCTCCAGGAGACACTTCATTAGTAAACACCATTAGGACTTACAGGTAGTCAATATCACAACTATCACTTCTAGCTCTAGTCTAGTCTCCTCGTTGTCTCAGTAATTTTCACCTGTCTTATCTCCCTCACTAGATTGTAAAGCCCTTCATTATAAGGACTTTATCTTCCCACTGCATCATTTTTGACTTCTTTAAAGCCTATATTCCTGTAGTAAGGAAGAACAGGAAAAACACTGTCTGCAACTCATTTATTACAGTAATTAAATTAACTCTTCAGTCAGGGAGCCATGTGCTTATGCAGCATTCATTATGCACAATTATTTTATGTCAACCAAATATCCCAGGGATGCTAGCACAGGGTACCCTTTGGGATCTTGCTCTGTTTATAATTCCCCTCTTCTTCCTATTCCTTTGACCTCACTACAGCAAACTACCTGCTTTCCTGTCCCTTGTCTCACAGTTTATGCTTTCCAAAGTGCTGTACAACCTGTCTAGAGTTGCCACCTTCAGCCTGCTGATACTTCAAATCTCAGTTTCAGCATGATTTCCCCTAGAAAATGGTTCTTAATTCCAAAGTCTGGATTAGAGACCTATCTGTGTTTCTACTGTATGAAATGACTGTGTCTGCCTTGATATTTACCATTCTTTAATTACTGCCTAATCTTCATGGCTCAACTAAGTTGTGAGCCATTTGAGGACAGGACCCCTCTTGTACCTGCTTTCTGTTTCCAGAACTGATAGGTTCTAGCACAGCATAGGCCCTCAACACATACTTACCGAGTAAACCAACGGACAAGTAAAACGTTGTAGAGGTGCTTCTGCTAAACAAGTTAATATAACTCAAAGATCTTTCACTTTATGTGTGTGGTTTTTTTCTCATAGAATTCCACCTATGAAGAGTGTTCTGATTTTTCCATCTCTTCCTAAATTCTGCTGATTCTCTGGGACCCTTCCCTAGAGCCACCCACGACAGTTCAGGAGGAATTATTTCATCTACTGAATCATTCTCTTGAACTTTATAATCTATTGCCTTAATAATCTATGTTATACTTTTTCATTCTATATTTTAGTAACTTTTTTCTGACTATAAAATACATGTTTATTTTGGAACTTAGAAAGCATAAAGCAAAAATAAAGACAATATTTATTTCTTCAGCTGAAGATAATCAATATACACATTTTAGAACTTTTTTCTGTCTGTGTGAATATTTATGTACAATTAAGAGTAACTTTTTATGGTTTTGTGCTTTTTTTCATTAATATTATATCATGTGTACTTTTCAGTTTATTACATTGTCTACAAAGTATAGGTCGGGGAGAAGATGTAGATATATATTTTCCTGCTGGAGACTGTCACTGTCAGTACCATATTTGCATACTATGCATGCTGGCAACCATCTTAACTCTGAATTCCAGTGGAAATCTAAAAAAATATAGCGAGTAAGTAAAATAAAGTTTTATACTTTTTGGAATGTAATACGTTAATACAGCTAAATCTGACTAAAAATTTCACAGGATAATGCCACAAATTCCATTAAGCTTCAAAGGGAAACTACAAAAAAAAAAGCGTCTGAAATTGATAGCCACAGATATTAAAATTTCTGAGATTAAAATAAATTGTCCTGTTTGCAGCCTTTTAGACTGTTAAATCTACCAACACACCTTTCTCTCTCAAAAACTAGTAGCGTGTTTTTGTTGTCATCATCCCTATATTTTTCTCAGTTGTTCCACACAGACTAAGGACATTCTTCTTGGTTTCCTTTTCAGATCCCTGATTATCTTTGGGAAAATAAATTAATTATTATGATCTGGATCAAGTGAGATATACTTCATTATGAACTTGGGATTTTAAATTCTGTCTTCTGCACTAACCTTTGCATATTCTATGTGATGTCTAGGTTGTTTGTCTGTAGTCTGCAATTTGAATAAGAAGGTCAAAGCTTTGGTGTCAGAGCTCAGGGCAGGGATTGGGGAAACAAAGATATTTAGAAGACACGATTGCTAGCGATTAGATTAATCAAACATTTGAGATGCTGAGACATAAAGAATTTTTAAGTATTGAAACTTATTGCTGTTCTTGGTAATGTATCAATTCATAATATGAACAAAATGAAACCATTCTATGAGTATAAAATATGTTAAAGATTTTCCCCATTACAAAAGCAACATATGGTTGTTATTTAAAGTTTTCACAATATGGAAATGTGAAAAGAAGCAAAAACAAGTAACCATTTTTTCATACCCCCAGAAGAGCCACTATTAACAGTTTGGTCATTCTAGTCATTTTTTTTTTTTTTCATATTATGGAATCTTATAAAGTACAAAAGGTACTTGAATTTAAACTAGATGGTAATAAAATGCAGCTTAGATTTAGGTAGCTGCAGGAATAAAGCCAATGTTTATACTGTATTATACATGCCAAATATCACAGTGCTTTGTTTTGCTTTCCTAAAATGTCTCCATTATATCTGAAGTAGTCTGTTATCCTGTGCTACAGTTATATAAATAATGCGGTGCTTCAAATGTCTATCTAGGGTAGTTGGGAGGCAAGAATCCTCTACTGTTCTCACGGAACTTACTCTGAAAACATCACCATGCAGTCACTTCAAAGTTAACAAGAGCACAGTGGATCTGATCTGTGTAAAGACAGACACTCAAGAGCACAGTTTGATGCTATTTCTGAGACAGACGTGCCTGTGGATTGAGCACAGGTTGACGGTTACAGATGAACTAACTTTCCAATAACAGTGTTGTTAAAAAAGTGTACTTGGTAATATGGTTTTCTTGTCCTCTTTATGACTTGAAAATAAAAAGCTTCTTTCTTATTTTAGAAAAGTATCATTTCCTTTTCCTTATTTTAATTAGTTCATTAATTAATTAATTTTGAGAATAGAAAGAATGAGAGAGCACAAAGACAACTAGATAGTGGAAATTGGGCCTAATTTCTTTCACCTTAATCATGATTTAGCATCTCTAAAATCTGTAGTGAATCAAAAACAAATATGAAAAACAATAGAGAAATTTCACATATGTATTATTTCATCTTCTCCCCAGTAGATCTCCCTGCCCAGCAGTTTTTAAGTGTAGGGGATGGATAGAAAGGAGGTATTCACTCTTCACTAGCTAGATGCAGATCTGTTCCCTAAAGGCCTTCAAGTCTTCTCAGGAAAGGCATCTCTGATCACCTAATTAAATTGCAAAGCTCCCACTCCTCACCATCTAGTCCCTTTCCCTGCTGTATTTTTCCATAGTACTTATCATTTCCTATTATACTTTTTATACATATTAATTTTGCCTTTTTTATTTTAATGTCCTCCCACTAGAATGGAAGCTCCAAGAGCACAGGAATTTTTATTTACTATTTTTTCATAGGCATATTGCTCGGAATAGTATCTGATGCATTGCAGATGCTTCATAAATATTTGTTGGATAAATAAGTCTTAGTTTTCATCAATTAAAAATTGGTTGAAGTATTAAATTTATCATGATCTGATGATACAAACGGCTACAGATCTATACATTTGTTTTGACTTTTTGTATAAACGTCTATATAATCTGTGACTAAAAACAACTTTACTTTTTCTTTTCTCGATCTGTATTCTTTCATTTCTGTTCTTGCCTTATTATATAACTAGATCTTTTAGTATCATATTAAATATGGGTAGTAGGAAAAGATATCTTTGTCTGGTTACAGATACTATGGGCAAAGGATCCAGTTTTTTACCATTAAATAATATAACTGTAAGTTTTTTGTAGATGCCCTTTAATTTGATTGAAGAAGGGCATCTACAAAAAATACCTAGTTTCTATATACCTAGTTTCTATACCTAGTTTCTATACCTAGTTTCTTCTTTTTTTTATTTCAGAATGGTGGACTTTGACAGTGCTTCTTGTGTGTCTATTGAGAGAATCTTTTTTATTTTGTCTTAGTTTGTTAATATGGTGAATTGCAGTGTTGATTCTCCTCTTTTTTTTATTGTAGTAAAAGATACACAACACGAAATCCATTATCTTAACCATTTCTAAGTGTGCAGCTCAGCAACATTAAGTACATTCATAATGTTGTACAACCATCGCCACCATCCATCCACATAACTCCGATAAAACTGAAACTCTGTGCCCATTAAATAATAACTCCCTATTTCCCTCTCCTCCGAGCCACTAGCAACCACCATTCTTTCTGTCTCCTCGACTGTGACTACTCATAGTACCTCATGCAAGTAGAATCGCACAGTATTCGTTTTTTTGTGACCACCTTATTTAACATAGCATAATGTCCTCAAGTTTCATCCATATTGTAGCATATATTAGAATTCCCTTTCTTTTTAAAGACTGAATAATATTCCACTGTATGTATGTACCACATTCTGTTTATCCATTCATCCATCAATAGACACATAGTTTGCTTCTACAGTTTAGCTATTGTGAATAGTGATATAATGCACATGGTTGTACAAACGTAATAATGTGGTAACTCAGGAAATCAGATTCTCCTCCTTCACCAGGTTTTGTTGTTTAGTGTTTTGTTTATTACTTTTTAAAATTATTTCTGTAGGCGATCTCTATGTTTAGGTTAGCCTGTAGTGTAAATTTAAGGTCTTCTCAGGTCTTTTATGAGCCTTTTTTGGGCATGCACGGTCAATTTCTAATTTTCCTTTTATATGCAGTTGCTTTTGAGTGATCTAACCTTTAATATCTGGCTCCCAAAAGAAGAAGAAGGAGAAAAATGAAGGAAAAAAATGGGGAAGGGCATCAGCCCTTTAAATCCCCTAGAAGTCATTTTAGCAATAGAGGGAGGGGCTTACAACAGTGTGGGGAACTGTAACAAAAATATCCATCCACCTCTTTGGCTAATCAGAAGCAGCAATCAGCAATCAGAGAACACACTCCCACTAGTCGAAGGGCAGGATCATTTTTGTCCATCCGGGATCCTGCAAGTCATGTACGAGCCACTCCAAGAAAGGTGCACAGCTGCTTGTCACATGGTTGGGGTGGAAGGTTGAAAGCTGAAATCAAAAGAGCTGAAATTAACTAAAATCAACCACAATTACTCTCCAACTTTTCCCCCGGAAGTTTTAAGGCTTCAATAGAGTTTAAAGTTCTAAATTAGTTATAGCAGACAGATTCTTCTAGTGTAATTGCTGTCTGGGTGAGGAGACAGATTTCTGGTGCTTCCAAGGCTACCATTGTCACAGAAATCCTCTCTCTTTCACATTATAGATTTTTGAATTTAAATTAACTTTATACTCCGTTGTTAAGTGCTATTTGGTCATGCATGATATAACATCTGTTTTACGTATTGTTGGATTTGATTTACTAGCATTTTTTTTTTTTGATACTTTGAACCTATGTTTATAAGAGATGTTGATCTATAGTTTCTTTTTGTGATATGATTTTGTCTGGTGATGATGACATCTTAGAATGAGTTAGAAAGTATTTCCTGGTTTTCAATTTTTTGGCAAATTCTTACTGTTATATAAGTTTTATTTCCCTTTCCCTGTTTCTTTCTTACTTTTTCTAATAGTCTTTTTTATGTAGAGTTTGTTTTTATGTTTCTTTTTTTTTTACTAATTTTTTTTTTAAATAAGGTTAATTCTTCCCAAATAAGTGGTATTTTGTGAATGCCCTATTAAGCAGGAGCCAGGGCAATATCTTGGCTAGTGAAAAGTATTTCTGCCTCTCAACAAAACATCTATTTAAATCGGGGGTTTTGATGTATCCAGTAGTTACTCTTTATTTCAGTTGACAAAGATGAGTAACTACAGGTAGGTTGTCAGACTGAGTGACCAACATATAGTAGTTTTAATTGTGGGAGACCACACAAACCTCAGCGGCTATGTCATTCTCAGCTCTCCTGCTCTGCACCCCAGCCTTTGCCATACTTCCTCAAAGGCAATGGTGAAGACCCATGGAGGATTTGGTGAATGGGTACATACTTGTTCTATGTCTGGACTTCCTTGGAATTCTAACTTTTCATGTAAGCCAAAACACAGCTCTTAAAAGTATATTAAAGATTCAGTTTGTTTCTTCCTACTCCCATTGATGGCAAATCCCTCATTATCTCATCATTCTGCAGAGATGTGTCCAGATCTTCTCCCTAATAAAAGGCATAACTTTCTAGAGTTCATATCATGGTTTCTTTGCACCTAGAAATCCCTGAAGGGCTCAGAAAAAAAAAATATGATTTTTGTAGTTTATTTGGCTTGTTCTGACCGTTAGAGAAAAGGAGATGGTCTCTTGTGACTTTCTTTATCTTAATTATAAGCGAAATATTCCATCCCTTGCATTTTATTTATTTCCAAATATTCTTCTGAATTAGCATGCATTGCTTTAGTTATCATAATAGTAGAGTAAATAAATGGGATAAAACTACTCAGGTGTCCCACCTTGGCCAAAGGAAGTCATATAAAGTCTGTAACCTTAAATGTTAGACTTTAAAAAAGAACAGATTTCCTTTATATTGAGAGAGTTAACTTGCTGTAAGCAAATATTTTCTATAGCCTTACTTTTTGTTATTTTCTATAAATGTTGAATTTGTAACAAAATTCTGGGTTTATCCTCTTCTATGATGTTGAGACTGTAAAGAAACAATAGTGTGTTAAGATCACAACAATGGAAAGGAAATCTTACCACCATTTACATAATTAACTTAGAATTAATTCACCTGAGAATTGCCAGTATTCGGTAATGTAGGACACGTTATAATTCAAACAATAAAAATTTTTATTATATTAAAGACTGGCAATCAATTAAAGTGAAGTAAAATAAAGCAAACCAACCACCCACCACCAACAAAATGTTATACACTTAATATGCAATTTATAAAAAAAGACTTAGATTTACCAGAATTACATTCATATCTATATAAGCACACATCTCTACCTCACCATTCTGGAAGAAATAACAGGCTCACATACTTTTGAAAAGTTACACAGGGGATTGATTGATGAATGCAGAATCAATACTCCTACTGAAGAGTCTACCTGATTTATCTTACAATCAACGTGGGAAACCATTATGATGTTATGACTCAGCAGATGTCAAGATGTAAACCTTTGGCAAAACGATTTCGAGGCAGGAATTAACTTGCTTACTCTGCACAAGAGTAAAAATGCCAGTAAGAATTCACTCAAGGATGTGCCTCAGATGTATTAAGTGTTCTTTCTCATATTCATTCATTCTCTCTTCCTCTTCCTCTGTCTCTCCCTATTCCTCTCCCTCTCCCTTTCGCACACCCCACCCCCATTGTTAGGAAGAACACAAACGATGCAGTCAGCAATAAATTTGACAGAATATTAGTGCCCCAGAGAATTATGTTAGTTTGAAATGGCTAAGCGAGAACATTTTACTAAAACTTGCTTGGAATAGATCTAAGCTGCCAGCGAGGTAAGGAGAGAATTATAGCCATTTGAAATTTACAACTACATAGTTTTCTGTTTCAGAGTCCTTTAGCTCTTTGAATAATGAAGGTTTTCCCCCCAGAAACAGCCCTGATTCATCAAAATTCTCATCTCATAAGCAACAGAACTTATTGAAGTGTATTAACAGATCAGTTAATATAAAAGCTGAGGAAATTCTACTGTAGTGAATCTCAAAATCACCAGAATGAGGTGAATTGCCCAAGGTTATGGAAAACTAAATACAGCCTCCATTAAAAAAATTTGTTTCAGAAGCCTAAACCCAAGGAACCTGACCTTATCGCAATAAGATCTTTCGTATTTTGTTTTATATGGTTGTTTGCATACCATCATTGTCCCCAAATGCATACACACTCCCAATCTTCTCTATGATCTCTGCATGGATGGCCTCTTCTCATTCTTCCTGGTGAGTGCAAATGTAAATTCCTCTGAGAAGCCTTTATTGACTACCTTATCTCAATCTCAACATCCTGTTTGTTTCCTCTATGGCCCTTGTCATACTGTGCTACTTAAAAAATGCTTTTTTATTCTTTCTCTACCACAACCATAAATTGATGAAGTCAGGACCATGTCTGATGCTCTGGTATGTTAGATATTTAGCACCTAGCACACTGCAAGGAACAGAGGAGGAGCTAAATTAATTATTAGCGAATAAATAAATCTATTAAATAATAGATCCCTCACAGGGTATCCTGTGACCCTTTCTTATAGAATCACCTCTTTCTTCTCTAAGTCTCTTCTCCAAATAGTACTGAAATTATTGGGCTCTGGTTGCAAGTAAAAGAAACCCAACACAGTATAACTTAAGCCTAGGAGAGATATTAACTCATATAATAATAGTAATAATAAAAAAAAAAGAGATTGATCTTCACAGAAATAACAGAAGCAGGCTTTAGAAATGATATCAGAGGTTCAGAATTACTGTTTCTTTACTTTCATCTTTCAGCTCTGCTTCCCATTGAGTCAACTTTATTTTCAAGCACATTCTCTGTAAGTGGGAAATGTGGTCTCCAGCAGACACAGACCTACATTCAGTCAGCTTGGCAACAGAAAGTGTCTTCCCTGTTACCACAGTGAATGACCTTTGAAGAACTCTAATTAGTCTGGCTGGATTAATCTGGGAGGCCATGGGAATGAGAACATTGATAGACCAGGACTTATTTATTGTCTAAACCTATCATCCAACACCCACCTCCAAACACCTCCCACAATAATTTCTTTTGCACATGAAATAGGACTTATTTTCCTGGAAAAAGGAAGCAGGAACAAATGTGCTGGGGAGACCAACAATATAGTTAATCTGATCCAATGCACATTTTACTTATAATTCTTCTAGAACAGTTGCTACTTCGTATCTTTTATTACAGTATGGAATATACAAGCCAACACAGCTCCTTGTTTGGTGGGTCTGTTTTCTTTGTGTTAAACAATTCCTAGACTAATACTGTCTCATAATAAGTGTCTTATAAATGAATTAATGAATTAATGCATTTTTTTTCTGAATTATTCAGCAGAAGCTGAGCTAAATTTTCTAATTAGATTTACAGTATAACTTTGTCTCATGAATATTACTCTTTTCCCAGGTGGGGAGTGGGGTGGGTGTGAGTGGGGTATTCCCATGGTCAGTGACTGTAAGTTCAGACAAGGACATTCCCAAACAGAATTCTGTCAGAGAATGACATCTGCAAAAGTAGAATCACCAGAGAGAAACAGCAGTGAAGTAGTTTTGAAAATATAAAACTAAGCCATTACCATCTGGAATATTATTTACAAGTTTGTTTTTTTTTTTTCTCTTTTAAAAGAGAAAAAAATAACTATGTTCTGAGCTCAAAGGAGAAGCAGAAAGGCTTCAATATAGAAGGCAAACTTTAAAGGCATCACTAATATCTATAGATCCCGTTAGCTTTCTACAGTACACATTAAGCAATACATAATTCATTTGTGAGATATATATATATATATCTTGAAAAGCCCCCTAATAGTCAAACCATGTACAATTTTGAGAGTGTCTAAAATTCTAAAATTATTTTTACTACTTATTGTAATTTTCCAAAGCCTCAGAATGAAACAAACATCAAAGCCTCATAGGATCTTGTTAATAAAAAAGCAATCAAATCAACAATTCTCAATTACTTATATTTTTTGCTTTATTAAATACTACAAAGAGAAAAATATTCATAACCAATTAAATTATATATTTCAGAATTACATTGAAAACTTATTTGCTTCCCAAATGATTCTTTTGAGAGTTGGTGAATGTAGTTATGTGTAGGAATTTAGAACTATGAGAAGTTCCTGCAAAAATATAATTCCGGTCTTTAAATCTGTTTATTTAATTATAACAACTACTATCTCAATTTAACCTAAATTTTTATAGATTTTTCATAAAAAGTTGATTTTAAAATTCACAGGAAAATGTTTTAAAATATATAAACGAGGTTTTTGAAATCATATTGTTTAAAAAAAAGCAATTAAAAGACTCATTTCGTAACAGCTAATAAGATATACTTTAAAGATATACTATTAAAGATATTTTGGTTGCTTCTTGAGGTTATTTTACTTCTTTATTATTTTGTCATTGTATTACTTCCCCCACCCCAAGGTGAGGCATCATATGGATTGATCGTAACTGAATTGACCACAAGGCAGTCGGTATTATGTTGCCGTGTTGGGATCGGTACATTTGGTGTTTGGCTTTGTGACAGGAGGTCTGCGGTTGTAGTTATTTCACTGCTGTAGGGATGTGAATCTATAGTGATGGCAAAAGGTGGAGAAGTAGAGTCAAGATGATTATTGAAAAATGTGACTAGCTTCCAATCAAACCATCTCTATGTAATCTCTGTATTATTGCTTAAACTATTTCGAATTGGATTTTCTAGTATTTGAAACAAAAGACATTGATATGTCTTCTAAATAAAGTAGACATAAAAATTGAAGTATATGGTCTATGTAAAAGAATTGAAAAAAATAAGTGGATAGAAGAACAGTATAGAAAAAAATGTCATACAAGAACTTGAAAAAAAAATAAAAAGTTAGAAAAAAGTATTTAAGAAGACTTGGGAACTTTTTTTGAATACTGATGTTTTCTATTGTACTAAAACATTGCATAGTATCGATAAAGGCATAATATTTTCAAATGTATTCTGTGATTTCAGCATAATGCTCATTTTAAGATAAAGAAGTTATGACAAAAATTAACTTGATATATTGCAATTAGATTATATATTAACATTTAAAATAAACATAAAAATACAAAAGTATATTAAAAATATATCATAAATAAGTGGTATTTATTTTAGGAAATTGAAGATGGTTTGAAATTTGATAATCTGCTAATGCAATTCATTGCATTAATAAATTTAAAATATGAAACAAGATCATAGATAGAACAAGAACATTTAATTCATAATTAAATCAATTTGGTACAACGGTAATGTTCCCGAGGAACACTATAAGCTGTAAAAATGAATAGTTTTCATATATAATAGAAAGGAAGAATGTCTATGATTTTTTCATTAAAAATTAGAAATATGGTATAATGTAATTCTAAGTTTGTAAAAATAATTAAGTATGTAAAATATTTAAATGTGTATATTTTAAACTTTAGAGGTATAAACATCAAATTAACTTAGTTAACTTGGTTATGTGGTTTGAAAAAAATTATTATTTTTACTACATTTTTTTATTTTAACATTCTAAGCAACTAAATTATTTTTGTACTTCTTACTTTTATTTTTAATTACTTTTTAAATACTTTTTTATCATTTTTGAAAATCTTTTAATTACTGTAATAGATGTTATAATATATATTAAGGAAATCAAATAGAGTTTTCATTTCAACAAAATTATTTGGACATTGTGCTTACATTTGAGATATATTGCCTATCAATTTCCATATTGGTTCACTCATTAATATATATTAATTTTAATTTATTACATTATTTAACAACTGAAATTTTGATCTCATACATATTATATCACTTTATTTTGAAAGTGATAATATATTGTGTATTGATTTGTTCTATTTTGTCCTGTATACAAGTGCCTGGCCTATAATGAATATTAACTTTAAAATAATATAAAGTGAAATTCCTCATAGTAGGCATCTCATAGCCCAATTAAATATTCAAATTAAATTGAAATATATGTATATCTAATATATGGCTATGGTACAATTTATGTCTATAATAAATACTGTAAAAAATGTAAGATTCAGTAAATTAAGATCAGTCTACATGACATCCTTGTTTCACTCATATATTCAGTTGAGGAAAATAAAAACCAGTACAATTTTATCAGAATTTAATTATAAAGTAGAGAAGAGATCTAAAATAACATCTATCATAGATTACTCAAATTGCATTATTTTTAATTTTATTAATAAATCACATTTAAAGTAGACCAGGGACAGAAGATAGTTATCATACACCAATAATAAATTAGTTCACCTTTTTCTCAAGGCAATATTGCATTTTTTAGATATGGGAGTATTCTGTTGCACTTGTGCTTTGCATAATTCAATCATCAAATACATACAACTGTCAAGAAATGAATGCTTTCTACATGTCCTGCACAGAATCATCAATGTGTATACTCTACAGTTGTCGGAGACTTTTTTCTAGAGTCACATATACTAGAATTTTGTTCATTCATCTGCCATACATTAACTATGTAACTTCAGGTGAATTACATAATTTCTTTTTATAAAATTTTATTAAATTTATTGGGGTGACATTGATTAATAAAATTATATAGATCTCTAGTGTATAATTCTGTAACACATCATCTTTTATGTCTCAGTTTTCTCATCATGAAAATTGAACTGATAATAATGTCTAGCACATAGGTTGCTTTGAAGATTAAATGAGATTATACATGCAAACACCTAGCTAATGTCTCGGCATGTCATAAATGGTTAGTATTCAAATTTCCCCCCTCTGTGTTCTTCTAAAATCCTGTCCTCACCTTTATCCAAAACTGATGAGAAAAGATCCTAGCAAAATTACTTTCTAAATGAAGAAAGGAGAAAGGAAGTGGGGAGAAAAAGAGGAAGAGAGAGAGAGAGAGAGAGAAATAGAAGAATTTTGAGTGCAATGGTAAATTCTGAGATTAACATTCACCAGGACCATTTGAATTATGATATTTCAATTAGTGGTAAATTTTTTTATGCCATAAAATTTATGCAGATATTTTAACCTACCCTATGATTGTACTTGAAGGCCAGCAATAATAAGTTTATTTTAAAACATCTTTTTATTGATACTGTCAACAAACCTGAGATGAACTGAACAGTCACTGTACCCTCATTTTACAGCTGGGAACTGAATTGAGGTTCTGAATTATCATATAATTTTCCCAAGACATGCTTTATACATAAATCCCTCATGATGATGACTTAAACTTAAGTCTCTTGAATACTTGCCCAACTCTCTAATGGTGCTTCCTTCCATTTTCTATTAGTCAATGTCAGTATATTCAATGATTGTGTTTCTCTTAAAGTCTGACAGCTCAAAATTTAGCTAGTGATGCAAACTCAAAACAACTTCTTTCTCTTGCTGTTGCTTTCATTTCTTAGGCTATCCAACCTGTATTTAAACAAGCCTCATTTTCCCCAGCTGAGATTGAGAGAGAATCAAACTGACATCTCATATGAACATTTTCCTCTCTCCAGATGCCATGGAATCAGTTATTGCCATGGAACTTCAATTCGTAACAGTAATAAAAAGGGTGAAGAGTGAAAGAAAGTGTAGATTTAAAGATTAAGCACCCTGGAACTGTAAAGTCCTTATTCTCCTGAATCTACGTCCACATGGTGTGATGGACATTTCAGGGTCACAATAACACAGGAAAGCACATTTGTTGAAATTAAACTTGAGGCCAACACTGCCTATTGTTTTGTAGTAATTAGGGTAAAAACGGTTTATGGAGCTCAGAGACTAGTAATATAGAAACACAGCAGGCATGCTTTCTGTTTCCTGGTAAGCCTTTCACATAGATTTGTAGAACACTATAACAAAAGAAAATCCTTTGAGATGTGGTTATGTTTTTATTGACATAGTGAACTACCCAGAATCCAAGATGTTCTGGCAGAGAATTGATCCCCCTTAATGCTTTTTATAGAGCCTTGTTTCTTTTCATCACTGTGACTTACAATAGTCCATTTTGAAAGGTAAATATGTACTAAGACACTTTCTAATAAAAAAATGGCTTAATAATTCTGAAAGCTACTTTCTTCCTTATAAATTTTACTTAATACACATCTTATACCTGAATTCAACATGTACTTTTATGGAACTCAGAGACTAATAATATAGAAGAAACACTGCTGGACTGATAGTAATCTTCAATGACAATATTAAATAAAAACAAATTAGGTACATTTGTAAACTTTCCTCACCAGTACACATGTAAACAGACAGACAGCCTAATACACCCCTTTACTATTAATTCTTAAATTTCCTATAAATCAGTGAATTGAAAAACCTATCAGGCAAAATTAATTATACCTTATTTTGCTTTCTCTTCTTACATAGTACTATATATTTATCTTTGTTTAATAATAAAAATGTGTTTTCTTTATTTTAATAGAGCATTATAGACTACCAACTCAATTTCTTAAAAACATGAAATTAAAAGTTAAAAAATAAATAAGCCACAAAGATGTAGTGTGTACAGCACAGGGAATGTAACAATAATATTGTAATTACTTTGCCTGCCGACTGATGGTTACTAGACATATCACGGTGATCACATTGTAAGGTATATAACTGTCGAATCGCTGTATTGTACACCTCAAACTACTATAATATTGTAAGCCAATCATAATAAAAAATTGTAGAAAAAAAGTTAAAGTACATACCATATATACAAAGATTCTTGCATATAGCCACGTGCTGAGCTTGGTCCATCTCTACATTAAAATTCAACAAATTATCCATTCTCCAATTTAAATAAAATGTAGGATCATATAAAAAATTTAGTGATGCCTCTGACTTTGGGTAAAAACAATAAGCAGCTGTAGCCAGCTAGCTATTTGGAAATTCATTCTGCTATAATTCTCCATCTTCATCATATCAGTTACATTTCCAAACTTGAATGCCTGACAAATGCCTTCTAAAAGCGTACGATATTTTTCTTTATTTTGCCATGCCCAATTGCACACAATTTTCTGTCCTCCCTATTACTAGGTCTTATTAAAAATGTTTTTTTTAAAATTATTTATTTTTGATTAGTTTTCCTCACCAAAGGCTAGAAACATTATCTAAAGGGTCAGTTTCGACACTGAAACCGTAAAGTACCCTAATGCGTAATCGCTCATAGAAGCAAGTTCATACTGAGATTACTTTGATAAATACGCTGAAGTTTGAGCATGACCCATTCCCAGACTCACAAATCTAGCTCATCTTTAGCCAGAGAAAAGTCTGGTCTGTGACTGGAGCCTTGCATTAGGCACCTTGGGGAATAGCCAAATCTATTAAATACACATGGATTTAAGATTAGCAGAAATCCATTATATGGACAGTTTACTTTTAGAGTATCAAATGGATTCCACAAATCCACTTTCAAAGATCTTTGCATTATCTTGACTTACCTTCTGAATGTTGGCACTTTGTACTAAAAACAATGTGTATTTCAAATGCAGTTTTGTGTGTTTCTAATTATGGTTTGAGTGCATTTTCTGCGTGTCTGGTAAATGATAAAGACATAAGGATGATGATGCCGATGACAACAAAAATTACCTTTTCCTTAGCTTATGCTAGTTTATCAGTTTTTGCTAACTACTCCAAAACCTTGTAAAGCAGGCATTACTATGCCCTTTTTACAGACGAATAACCTAATTGCAGAGTTAGAGTGACTTTATTCAAAGTCCCAAGCTAACAGACTCCAAGGTGCAAACTTTTTATACTATATTGAAATTCCTTTTGTATCTTTAAGGAGCCTCACATTTCAGAACCAAGTCTCCTGAAAACAATATGTACGCAAAATGTTGATCAAGAACTTACCAAGTGTTCGGGTGTGCCTAACATTGTAGTAAGTATGATGGGAAGTACTGATGAAATATTAAACGTAATCATACTTTTTTTGTGATTTGAATGAAGATGATCTTGCTTTTAGAACTATTTCGAGAACCCTTGAAAATGACACATTATATTAATACAAATCATATTAAGAGAGATTAGTTATTAAATCTTAAGCCCCTTCAGGACAGGGATAAAGCCTGATTCATCTTTTTT
>NW_006443570.1:7712196-7750750 GCF_000325575.1 Pteropus alecto
AAGGCTGAACTTCAGTGTCACTCTTTACTACTGTTCAGTTGTCACTCTAAACATCCAATTGGTACACCAATTGTGACAACATTGTCTCTCATCTCTTTTGAATGTGTCAACTTTTAATTCTTCTATCAGTTAGGTACTCACACAAAGCAAGAAACAATAAAACAGCAACAAACAACTCAAGTGGCTCCTACCAATAAACAAAATTAATTTCAAATTATTATTCAAGAATTCACATCAACCAAAATAGAGCTCATTTTGCCTTCTCTATTTTTCTCTAACTCAGAATTTGCTTGTTGACAAATGGATGGATCAAGCCAACCTATATTTATATTTTATAAATCCTCATACTTTTAATCTTTAGACTGTTTTTAAATGGTTGAATCGGTTGTCTGAATCTTAAAATTTGTACAGATTCCATGAAACATCTGAACTTCTAGCTTTCATTCAAAAAATTAGAAAATGTTCCTATACCGAGTCCTGCTTTTTAGGGTAAAATTGAGTTGTTATAGTCCTGCCTAAAAGTATGCACTTTCTAGTTCACCACCGTTTTTACTACTCACTTTATCTCTGTGTCACTGAGGCGAAAAGTCATACCCATGCTCTTTATTTTATTCTCATGTAGCTAATGTAAAATAAAATACTTTCTGTACCAGGCCCACTCATTTAAGTCTGTGACTGCTGTTCTCCTGAGATGACCTCTTCCACCAAGGATGAGTCCTGGTGTTAATTTCTACCGGGCAAGCACACATCCATTTTAGCATCTTAGATCTGCAACTTTAAGCAAATTAACATTGTGGAACTTCAGTTTCTGGGACTATAATATCAGCCAGTAAGCCTGCCTGACATCTAATATTCCTATGAAGATTAAGTGAGGTGTTTCTTATCAAGTTCTAAAGATTCTGTTCAAAACTTAGAAAATGCTCAGTGCATACACATTTACTTCCATGATAATGATGATGGTGATGGTGATGATGATGATAGTGATGATGATGATGATGATTATGATGATAATCTCTACCTAATCCATAGCTACAGATAAAAATCCAAGAGTTTTGTACTTCTTAAAATCAGTCTTCTAATAACTATAGCCATGATGAGAAAAAAAATACCACATAAGATTCAGCTTTCTAGCAGTGTACTCTCACAGGCAATGAGGAAAAACTTTTCTAATCTCTTCGCAAATCCTTCAACTGCTTGCATTTATATTAAATTCCTTAAGCAGAGAATAATAATAATAATTAACATTTATTAAGAGCTTACTACAAACTCATTCTAAGCCTATTATGTGTTTAACCATTTAGTTCTTACAATTCTATGAAGCTTATCAAAAATATAAAATAAATTGTAATGCAGTGTGGAAAAAACAAGCTTGGGTCTTGGACTTTGAAGTCTGGGATGAAGTCAAAGACACTGATGGCTGATTGAAATATATTCTCTAGCTACCGTTAACAGGTTGGTGTTTTATGTAAGTTCAGGAGAAATGATGAGGAAGAATAGGGAGCTGAAGATTTTTAGTTTAGGGTTATAGTTTAGATGGGTTGATTGGTGTAGATATCATTAACTGATGTCTCTATGGTACACAATGAATTCAGTAACAAAAAAACAATTTAAAAAATCCTGTGGAAATAGGATATGAGTCCAGATATAAGCACCCTGAGTTTGAGGAGTTTGTTAACAATGAAATGCAGATGCCCAATATTGCTTTGACTGGTTGATTTCTTATATAAGGTACGTACAGTTCCTTATGTTGCTTTCAAGTTGTTACACTCTGATTCTTTGTACCACCAGACTTCTTATTCTTACAGTAATTGGGTGAACTTGGGCAAGTTATTTAATTAGAAAATGGTGATTATAATGCCTACTAATTAGGTTCTTTTAAGGATAAAATTGCCCTGTGATGGTTCTGAATAAATGTTATTTCATTTATGTGATTATTTTAATAAATCATGAAAGACACATTATAAAACAAATCAGCTCCTAATAGGTACTAGAAAACACTACTGGAATTATGAGATGTGTATAAGACACAACCTAGGTAATTTACAGTGTGGGCTTAAGACACAAATATTAATATTATTTCTAACATTTCATTAACCAAGCCCTGTTTTCTCAACTCTCATATATTCAAATCATCTGAAAACATTTTTTTAAGCCCTACCCCACTACCCCAGATTTATTAAACTAAAATCTCTGAGAAAGATGAAATGTGCTGTCAGTGTTCAGAATCACTCACTGGCACAGCCCATGCTGTTAAGTTGGTTGGCATCACTAAAAAAAAAAAAAATCCATTAATGAACTATGAAGTTGCCTATATCGTTCCTCTTTATTAGTGATGAAGCTTTCAATAATTTGTATTCCAAGATTTGTACCTAATGATTTTCTGTTATTTCAGGCTTTCTTCTAGAAAACAGAATTATTCTTAAGAAAAAAATAATCCTTAGCCTTTTGATATTTAAATTTGAATTTGACTTCTATTGCCAGGTTCACTTTCCTGATTTTAAAGAAACATAGAACTTCTTTTCTGTCTGATGTGGAATATCTTTAAAATGTACTCCCATTTTGCCTTTGCCCAAGCACTTTTAATAAAATGCAGATGCTCAAAAAGAAACTTCTCAGAGAGACAATGAAAGAAATGTACCCAAGAAATGGTTTCTTTGACAAAACATATTGAAGATTCCTTTTAGGCTTAGAAGAATAAAGAGAAAAGAGGTATACTGGCCTTTCACTGATTCTCAACCACTTTGTGGCATCTAGCACAGACTCTCATTCCACTGTAGTTTGTAAATACATAAAATATTTTATAATTTTTATACCACCTTACAGAAAAATTTTTAAATTCTGTAATTATATGTGTTTGCATAATACCTATTATGGGCTCTGTGTCCTACTTATGCTACATAGAACAGGACTGAATTTATATATTTGACATGTATCCCATAATTACTATATTGTCATTTTGATGAAAATCCTTAATGCTATCATGAATCACAATTCTATTTTTTTCTCCAGGTTTATTAAGACATAATTGATATATAACTATGTAACTTTACCACAATAAGGTCAGCTAACACATCCTTCACCTTACATAATTAGCAATTTTATTGTTATGGTGAGAACATTTAAGATTTACTCACATAGCAACTTTTAAGTATATAGTACAGTAGTAACTATAATCACTGTGCTGTACATTAGATCGCCACAATTTATTCATCTCATAACTGAAAGTTTGTATCCTTTTACCAACAGCTTCCTATTTACCCATCCCCAGCCCCTGAGAACCATCAATCTATTCATTATTTCTATGATTTCTATGATTTCTATGATTTCTAGATTCCACAAATAAATGAAATCATACAGTATTTGTCTTTCTGACTTATTTCATCTAGCATAATGCTCTCATATTTCATTCATGTTGTCGTGAATGGCATTCTTTTATTTTGTTTAATAATATTCATATATATATTACTTCTCCTTCATCCATTCATCTGTTGACCTGTGCTTTGGTTGTTTCTAAGTCTTAGTATTGTGAATTATGCTACAATGAGCATGGGAGTGCAAATATCTTTATGAGACAGTAATTTAATTTCCTTTGGATAAATACCCATAATTGGGATTGCCTAATCATATGGTAATTTTATTTTTAATTTTTAAAGAAATATCCAGACTGTTTTCCATACTGACTATACCAATATACATTCCTACCAACAGTGCACCAGGATTCTCTTTTCTCCACATCTTTACCAGCATTTGTTATGTCTTGCCTTTTTTAATAGAAATTCTTACAGATGTTAGGTGATATCTCATTGTGGTTTTGATTTGAATTTCCCTGATGATTGGTGATATAGTGATGTTGAGCACCTTTTCATGTACCTGTTGGCCATTTGTATATCTTTGGAAAAATATCTATTTAAGTGCTTTTCCCATTTTTTAATTGAGTTACTCTTTTTTCTATCAAATTGTATGAACTCCTTATATATTTTGGATATTAAATCTTTATCAGATATATAATTTTCAAATGAATTCCTGAGGCTACAGGGTCTCACTATGGGCAGATGGCAGTGTGAGCCAGTGATGGAAGTCTGGACAGGGACCAGTGGGTACACAGCTGGAGAGGATGGCTGCTGGTGAGCCCAGTGGTGCACACCAGTGACGGGGTTTGAGTCTGGGTCCACAAGCAGGTGCTGAAGCCCTGACTGTTTACTTCCTTGGCTACAGAGTTTTGCCACAAGTGTGGACATGACAGTGGAGTCTGGGAATCAGTAGTCCATCTGATGGGATATAGGTACACAGCTGGAGGTGCTAATCCTGAGCCCACAAATCATGGTGGGTATCAGAGCTGGGATTTAGTCTGGTATCTTGCACTTGCACAGCTACAGAGGCTAAGGCTGGCTACTGGTGAGGATCTTGGGTTCCAAAGGATAGTGGAGGGGTGAGGCAGGGAGGGATCAGGGAGGCATTCAGGTGAATGGCATCAGTGAATGCGAAAACCTGAGGAGTGAGAACTCTGTGAAATCTGCAGGGTTTCCTCAGTGGCTGTTCTGGCTCCTGGTCTCTTCAGTGGTGAAAGCTGTGGAGGTCACTGGGAAATGGATTGCTCTGGCTGCATGGTTAGTGCCAGTAGTCTCTGACTTTCTTCCTTGTTTTCAGCTACCTCTATGCATCTCAGCTTTGCCTGTCTCTAGGTTGGGTGAAACCAAAGCAGATTTTTTGTGTAGTGCCTCAAAGGCTGGGGTAGCTCATGGTTTACCCCGGTCTTCCTTTCTGCATGAATGGAACTCCTTCTAGCTGAAGAGTTCCCTCTTGGTGCTGTCAGTGCCAGCCCAGAGACTAGGATGATGTAGGCAAACTGAAGCTGTTCTTCTTTCTCTTTTTGTGTGCTTATTCTCAGGTTTATGTTCCACTGCATTGCTACAGTTTCCTAAGTGGACTTCTGAGCTTTCTCAGGGCTGTTTTTCTTCATAGATAGCTATCTAATTATTGATCTTTGTGGGAAGATGGAAGCTAGGGTCTCTTATGCCAACATCTTGGTGAGGTCACCCCTTGAAAATCTAAGAATCACAATTCTAATATCTTATAATGTTATAGATTTTGCAAGAATTAAATATTTTTTTTCTGACATTTTTCATGGACTTTGAATGATAAGCCACTGGAAACAGATTCAAACAGTGAATCTCTACCATGAATGTGCATTAAGATAGCTTCTGAGCACCCCATACCAGCATAGGAGAACTTTTGAATCAACATAGCTTACGTCACCCTAGAATAAATATGACTGGGAGGGATCTTAAGCAACAATTTGTTTTACAAACTCTCCAGTCGATTTGGTATCTCATTAGATTTGAGAATCTCTGACTTAAAGATGTGTGGTGGTAATAAAAGAGAAGGAAGTGGAGATAAACAGAACAGCTGGCATGGGGTCAGGTGCATAAGAACTGAAATATCAAGTGAGAAAACATAGACCAGAATTCAGGGAGCATAATTATAGTATAAAAGAAAAGTTACTGAGGTTTCAAAAGATAGGTAAGGTCTATGGGAGACCAGCAGAGATGGATAGCAAATCATCAAGAAAATTAAGGGTTGTTTTTCATAAGTTTAAGCATGGAGAGCCCCAGAAAGAAAATAGTCATTGTAAAAATTATGGAGTATAATCATATTTCACAGGTGAAATAGAAAGAGTTCCAAATAATAGAGAACTCTAGGGTTGAGAAGCCTGGCGAGTGACTAATTAAAATGAAATAATTTATAAGAGATAATTTTTGAAAGATTGCCAATTCAAAGATTAGAAATCAGTCCTTTAGGCTTTTAAGTCTTATTTAAAACAAAGGTGCCATTGATTTGGAAGAACTTTGAATAATTTGTTGTATTAAATGCTAAGGAACTGAAATCAAACTGCACCTTGGTTGCCTTCAAGTTAAAAGCATCTATATTATGCCTATAGTGCCTTAAAATAGTCAATTCTAACACAGACTACTTGAAATTGGGGTATATTTGTTCTTCTATACTTTTCTTTGAGAACAACATCATGTGTAGCACCTCCAAAATCTTTCTCCTCCTTCAGTATATTTGATTCTTCATTTAAAACTGAGAAAATCATTGGGAATAAATAAAATAAAAAGGATAAAATTATGAGAAATTTCTTGAAGTAGGAGAACAAGTTTCCCACAAATGAACTCATTGCCCAGTGACCTGTGAGGTTAAATCCTCTGTGCTAGGGTCATCACGTCTCATTGTGATCATTTTTCATGTAAACCGTACTGTACACCAACACTAGATTTTGATGCTGTACAGACCATGGGCTGTTGATGAATATGAATTTACCAAATGATGTTCAATTTCTTCAGTTTAACTATTTTGCTTTTCAGCCAACTGCTCAACTGTTAAAATAGTAAATATATAAAATTCAACAATTTGAAAATAGAGAGGCAAAATAAATCAAACATTATTCTACCACCCCAAGATTTTTTGGTATATTTCTATTGAGTCTATTTTCTATGACTTTACACATAATTGAAACCATCCTTTACAAATAATTTTATTTCTTGCTTTTTACATGCAATGTTATTTTCTATTTTAATGGTTTCATGGCAATCATTTTAATGACTGTCCAATATTTCATTGAGTGAATTTTTTACTCACTTATTGCTGAGCATTTTAGTTCATTTTCTACTAAAACATCAACTCTTCAAATATATGTTTTCTTTATAATTGAGAGTGTTTATAATCAAGTTATATAAACATAAATCAACAATACTTTTTAAAGACACCACAGTGAACATTTTCAGAATATCTTCAGAATACTGTTTGCTTATGATGTCTCAGGAGATGCAGAGGGAGAGGAAGGGAGAGAAGGAGAGAGAGAAGTTCACTAGGATTTAAGAATCTAAAGCTCAGCTATTCACGAAAAATTCTAGACATTTGTACAATTCTTTCCTTTGAGTATTCCTGGGAATCTCAAAGGGGTGGCATAGATGAGTCCACAAATCAACTAAGCTGTTATATGCTATTGAAGAAATCCATAGCCATCGAAAGAGATGTGACTGTGGCCAGCCATTGTCGATCATCTTAGGGCTAGCTGGTCTAGAGCTCTGTTTTTTACCTTACTTGGGTTATACAGGAATTTATGGTCGGTGAAAGATACTCTTGAAATGTATAGTGTCATGTCAGCTAGACAATATATTTTGAAATAAGAGGAATAATCTCCCTCCCTGTGTTAAGCTCACTCACTGTAAAGGTCCTACAGCCAGATGACTTGGGCTCTAAAGTACTACAGATTCATTTAGTTTCCATTTTAGCTACAACAATGTGAAAAAAAAAATGTTTAAGTTACTGTTAAGGAGCTGAAACTAAATCTGGATTGTAATGCCAGAATGTTTACTTTAAGAATAAAAAAAATTCTCAGGATCCTTGTCAACTCTTCTCAAATTCTGGCTTCTAATATTTCTACCTATTATTTATGTTTATTATGAATGTCGATACTTCCACATGTATGTGAAGATTTACTCTAGCTAGTCTTGATTTTTTTTCTTCAAGATCCATGCCCTAATTTAGCCCTTTTGGAAGGGAGAGGAACAAAAGCAAAGAAAATTAAGTCTTAAGAAAACATATTAAGAGAATATTAGGAGAAATAAAGAATTTCTTCCTAAAGCTTAGAAATAACTAATTTAATTCATTGAACTTAGACTTTTTCAGTAAATAAATGGAGTATGATTTTCCAAAGAGGGAAGCCAACATGAAAAATTTTGTAGAGAAAGCACAATGCAGAAATCAGAGCTTTGATGTGCTATTTTGGCATCAATGCCCTTTAATGTCATGTCCTAAAATGCCCTTGGGGTTGATTCTGACTTATACTCTCATTGCTCTTATTGGAGTGGAGGTTGAGGTCAAGATGTCTTCAGTGGTAGGAATGTAGCATTAAAATATTTTTTTTCTTATTTTGGATTATTCCTTTAAAATTGCCAAACTTGAATCTCAACCACTGACCATTACTGATCATTTGTTCTAATGTTATTTAGATTACTTTTATTTTATGCTCCAATTTTTATTGTACATAATTATTTTCATATCTTTATCTAAACCATTTCCCTATACCTATTTTCTCTAAGCTTCTAGACTTTGAGCCTGTTAAATATGCATGCCATTCTTTCTTATGTCTCTAATGAGACTGAATGTCATAGAATTCTAACCTTAAGTCTTCCAGAAAATCCTACATTAATATTTCTCAAATATCTCTAATAAATTTCTCTTAATGTCTGAGTACATTAACAGGATGGCTCAGGGGTCAAAGGAACAGCCCGAAGCTACTATCACATTCTTCTTAGTATTTTAAAATATATTATAAATCTTATAAACTTTTTACTTTAATATGAAAATAATAGTATTAATGTGGCTTTGTATGTCTTCCTTTATTTAAAAATGAGTTAAAATTAATGCTCCAAATGGATTTATCATAGTACATTACAAATTCCTTTTCCTTAATATTCAGTTGCATTTGTATACGTTGTGTTAAAGTGGTGAATTATTAGCTTGTCTTTCTTATATATTCTTTTCCCTGATTATCTAGCTTGTGGTGGGTGATCAGTAGTATCAATTGAAAAGGAGTAGAAGAAATAAAGAAAGAATAAAGAAAACAAAAAAACAGATAAGAAAGAGGAAGAAGAAAAGCAGAAGGAGAACAATGAAATATCCTTATGATCTATGATTTTCTCCACTCTGAGTTATGAACATCTGTGCTATTGTTCAGCCTGCGCAGAACAATAACCTCGGTGAATATGCATCAAAACAAAAATACTCTATAGTAGTTTAATTCAATGAGTAATCATTTCATTTACATTTAATAAGACAGTTTGTATGTTAATTCAGAGAAATGAGATACCTACAACGTTAGAAGACCAATCTAACTGATTTGCAATTAACTCAAGTTTACATCGATAAAGAATATATAACAATAAAATCGAAGAAAACCGAAGAACAATAAAAGTTATCGTGTCTGCATTAAGCCTGTTTTATTTGTCCTAGTGGATTTCATAATATTTATGAGATAAAATAACTATTGAGTATCTTAATCTTTGTATTGTTTTCTCTATTGAAGGACGATCTTCTCCCCTGCCACACAGACATTTACAAATAAGACAACCAAGGCGTAGTGGTTTGAAACCCTGCCTCCCTTTGCTAAAGATGCCTCCTGATGACTTGTGAGTTTCAGGGCTAAAAACAAAAGTTTTCAGGTACCTGAACACATGTTCCATCCAGGATTTGCATGGGACTCGAGGTCCATTAGCAGCCTTGAGCAGGATCCAGAGGCTCTTTAAGAACTCAAAAATTGGAGGATACGCAAATATCTGAAGATGAAAGAAATAGTAAACAAATTAACATAATAGTGAAAGAAAATGGTAGTTTATGAATTTCTGCATTGGACAGAGAACAAGTGGATTGCTTACAATATTAAAAATGGATCAATCAATGGCTACAGGCTGCCTGAGGAGACTGGATGAACACCGATGCTGTGACCTTGAGGATGTCATTGAAGGTCATTGTAACCAAATATAAAATCTGAATCTGAAGTGGAGTGTGCTCTTGTGAGAGACATCTCAGAGCCCATTTGGAAATGTGGTTTCATAAAGTGAAAACCATCTCTCGATACCAGTAATGGTAGAAGCAATGCCCACCATGGATAAGGAACAGAATTTTTTCCAGATTTCTTATGTGAACTTGAGGAAAAGAAAATTTCCACAGAGAGATTGACACTCTTGTTTACACTGATGAGTGAAGGCTCTAAGAAAGTTTAATTCATTTTAGGACAGTAAAGGTAGGTGACATTTTATTTTTTCCTGACCGGTTCTGGAGAAGATTCATATTCACTATACTTATTTTGAATCTCACATGGCATGCAAAGTCTAGAAGACGATTGAAAGAATGATAAAAATTTTATTTCTCAAAAAAGGAATGAGAAACATTGGCAATCCCTTCTACGTCAGCTTGTGCATTAAAATATCACAGTATAATTCCAGTCTCTCCTCAGTGAAAAATAGTTGTCAATTATTAAGATAATGGTCTAGAACTGCAATAAGCACACTTAAAAATGAGTTACATTCACCTACAAAAAGTGTATACTAATATCTTGGAATATTTTGCTAAATTAAAGTTGCCAATCTTTTTATTGTTATGGTCTTTAAATCATTATATTGCCTCTCCCATAGTTTTATCTATTTTATTTCTGTAATCCAAATAGTAGCTGACAATGTATAAAAAAGTAAAGTATTTATTTATGAATTGCTCTTTCCATATTTGCACACCCTGTTATACTAACAAGGTACAGGCTAATAGCACATGCTTTAGACACCCCATCCTGGCTTAGCAGGGGTGTTCTGGTAACCCATGCTCAGGCCACTCATTAGAATGACATCTTCTCCACTGGGAACCTATATAAAGACATATACATTAATTTATTGTTTTCATTATAATGTTTCTGATTTTAGTTTTATTTATAAGTAATTTTGGGTGTGATAGGTGAGTAAAAAAGTGTCAGTTTGACTTTGATAGGAAATAGATGGTACAACACTATTTTGTGATTTTCATGAATTTCTATGGAACTAAAGGAAATCATATATACTAGGGTATTTAAGAATAAAGATCAGTATTTGAGCCTATTTGATATACTGCATACATTTCTTACAGTAAATCTATTAGCCCAGCCCATCTCATAAGATTCTGTTATATGCTTATTAAATTTTCTTCACATTTTCAATATTTTAAAAGTCACTAGTAACTAACACCACCGTCAAAGGGAAAAAATACTGGAGTAAAGAAGAAAATTCTAGCAGTTGTGCTTATTGAAATAAAGATGCTTAATATTCTGAACACATAGATCTCTATCTATTGAATTTTTTTAAATGTATTCTTTTGAACTTTAAAGCTTATGTACATTTTGAAAAACAGATATGTAGTTTTATCCACTTCTTTGGCTTCACTTAGGTATCAATTTCTCCTATATAAATTTGGTTAGAATTGTGTGTAACTTTTGGAATGTTATTGCATTTTTTTTCTAAGATATACTTAAAATACCAAAATAATTTAACAGTACAGAATAACAGTATTATTTGAAATAAAGAGGGAAAGACAGTCTTGAAAGCTGTTTTTTGTTGTTTCATGACAATAAAAAACAAATAATAACTGATTATGCTAATAGTCATCAGTTAGAATTTTTTGAATTAGCTTCAGTAAATGAATAATATACTTTGTACGGAACATTATTAATACTGAAAAGACTGCTTGTAATTTTGTTCCTTAAAAAGGTAAGTTTTTCATCTCCACACAACTTATTGGTCTTATTATTTTGTAATTGTTTTTTTGGCCCTACATTGCAATTGTTAAGGGTAAAATTCAATAAATTCTTATATTAAAAATCACAATTTTCAAATTAATAGGGGAAAATTGATTTCATTCAATTGAAAAGAAGATGATATATTTACTATAGCTATCCATTGGGTTAGGAAATAGGGACACAGAATTAACAATAAGGAACTTCAAACAGTTCAAAAGCTTGCAGAGGAAAATTTATGAATTTATGATCAACAATAGAATAAATGCTACATTATGCTATGAATAGTGTGCTCTAGAAGTGTCAATGTGAACTCATTTTTTTTTTTCACTTGGAAGTATAAAATGGAATTCTGCAAGAAAAAATAATGTGAGCGTCTGAAAATATGAGCAGTGTTTTTTGCAGGAAGAAATGTGCAATAAGGATAATTCTAGAAGGGAATGAAAACAACAACAAAAATAGAAACCTGAGAACATGTACAATTTGCAAAAATGTATTTAATGTGCATTTTTTACATTCCTTCAGATAGGGAAGCCGTTGACATAAATAGCAGGAAGAATTATCAAAAAGACAAAAGTGGGCATTTTATAGACCTTATATACGTACTAAGGAGTTTGGACATTATCATATTATTGAATTATTCTGTGGTGAATTACCAAACATTTTTGGAAGTAAGGTATGCTTTAGAAATACATGTGGAGGCAATGCAGAAGAAAAATTGGAGGACTTAAACATTTACAGTTTAAAAATATGTCAACGTTGAGGTGCTAAAGACTTATACAAGTTAAGGCAGGTAATGCTAGCTGCTAAAATTAACATGCCCTCAAATCTCAGTGATTTAACAGGAATGTATTTTTGTTCACTCATATTCCAGTACCCATAAATCAGAAAGTGGCTTTCTCTATCATCGTTCACAGACTTTGATTGTTTTATCTTAAAATTCTGCCATTCTTTTAAGGCGACCTCTTATGCATTTTCTTTTTCTGGCTAGCAGGCAGGTAGAAGGGAGAGTAAATCAAGAACAGGAGAGGTTTTTATGGACCATGGGTGAATCATAGCCAGATTCCATTTTCCAAGTTCATTTAGCCACATTTAACTGCAAGGAAGGCTAGGAAAGATTGTACAGTCACGTGCTAAGTCATTAGATGATAACAGGTTTTGATGAACACATAGCAGTTCCATTTATTTGTGTCTTGTTCAATCTTTTTCATCAATGTCTTATAGTTTTCAGTGTACAGAATTTTTACTTTCTTGGTTAAATTAATTCCTAAGTTTATTTTTTGATGCTATTTTAAATAGAATTCTTTCCTTTATTTCTTTTTCAGATAGTCTATTGTTGGTGTGTAGACATGCAACTGATTTTCATGCATTAATTTTTATATCCTACAACTTTACTGAATTAATTTATTAGTTATAACAGTTTGAGTGGATCTTTAGGGTTTTCTAGGTATAAGATCATGTCATCTGCAAATGGAGACAGTTTTACTCCTCCCTTTTCAATTTGGATGCCTTTTATTTCTTTTTCTTTCCTGATTGCTCTGGCAAAGACTTCAGGTACTATGTTTGATTCAGGAGTGGTGAAAGTGGGCACCTTTGTCTTAAGGCGACCTCTGTCTTATTTTTGATATCAGAAGAAAAGTTTCAACTTTTTACCATTGAATTTGATGTTAGCTGTGAGCTTGTCACATACGGCCTTTATTATATTGAGGGACATTCTTAGCCAATTTTTAATAATTTTTATCATGAAATGGTTTTGAATTTTGTCCACTGTTTTTCCTCTATCTATAAATATAATCATATGATTTCTATCTTTCATCTTATTAATGCATTGTATCACATACATTTACTTATGTATGTTGAATCATCCTTGAATCCCAGGGATTAATCCTGCTATGTTCATCAACAATATTGGCCTGTAGTTATTTTTCTTGTTCTGTCTTTGTCTGTCTTTGTTATCAGTGTAATGTTGGTCTCATAAAATGAGTCTGGAAGTGTACTCTTCTCTTTTATTTTATGGAAGCGTTTGTGAAGGATCGGCATTAATTCTTCTTTAATGCTTGGTAGAATTCACTAGTGAAACTATCTGGTCACTGGATTTTCTTTGTTGTGAGATTTTGATTACTGTTTCGATATCCTTACTCATCATCGATCTGTTTAGATCTTCTATTTCTTCATGATTGAGTCTCGCTAAGCTGTATGTTCTTAGAATGTACACTTTGGGCTCTCTTTTCCCACTGGGGAAACTTTAGACTCAGGGGAGCCCTGTGGGTGTGGTGCTATGCTGGCCAGGGGCCAGGGGTATATGCTCAAAGTGAAACCACTCCTTTTATGCTTATAATGTGATTGTTTTATTTCTGCTTCAGCCCCACTTCTGGGTTCTGGGATTTTTACAATGTTGTCTTGTCTATGAATAGGTGTTAGCTGGTCATTCCTGAGGTGAACTCAAGTTGGAAATGACCTAAATCACCATTTTGATGATGTCACCACCCTCTCTGCTTATTTTAAATGACTAAACTACAACAAAGTTGCATGAGTTTTTTAATACCTTAAGACATTTTGATTGTGTTAATTTATTTTAGAATCTACTGATAAAGGCAAAAATCTCCTTATAAATTGGAGAAATTAGAAAACTCTTTTGCATGAGAGAACTTTATTGAGAATGATGAAAAAATAGGTGAATTTAGAAGCTAGATAAAATGATGCTATTATTCAAGGAGAAAATATTTGCTTGAAGAAAAGCTTAGAAGGATTCTTATTTACAGAAAAAAAAGAGAAGTAAAATTGTAATTAAGAAGGTATAAACCAGGATTTACACACACACACACACACACACACACACACACACACACACACACAATGGAATAAATGTCAGTGCTGCCGAATAAAAATGAGAGGTCAAGTAGATTTAAGACTAAAGATAAGATACAGGAATTGATCATTAGCAAATAATTGGTAACCATTAAAACAAAATATTTATTAGAGCAGTGTTTTAGAAATTAGATTATGGCAGATTTATAATGAGTTAGAGGGTGAGAAATTAAAGGTGACAATGTGAATTTTCAATATTGTTTGTCTTCTTTCTGACTGCATAATGCCTCTTCCTTCTACTTCTGTGTATGAATTTATACTGATGTCTCCAACTTTAATCTATCATTGGATGGATCATTACAGTCTTGTCTCTAATCTGTAACCTCTCACTACAATAGTGAGAAACACAGCTCCTACCACCCAATCATTTATTTATTCAATCATTTGTTAATATAGATGTGTAGCAGTATCAAAATTGTTATCATGTACTCCTTTGAGAAACAATTTCAATGAGTAGAATATAGTGTTTATGTACAGTTTCTTTTGCCTTTAATCTTTCAAATGCCACTCATTTCTAAAATAACAGGTCAGTGCCTTATCCCTCAACTCCCTTTAGTGAGGTTGTTTCATACATTAGTAATATAGTTAGATTAGTCTACATTCTATCTTGGAATTACCCTAAATCCCTGTGTGTGTGTGTATGCGTGTGTGCACACTCATGTTTTGATTTTATTTATTAAATTTTACTCATTGTTATCATGTACTCCTGGAAAAGTCCATGAGTTTTAAAAATTCCATTATGAATGACCAATATTATATGAATAAAATAGATTATGTTGTGCACTAAGAGTGAAAATTAAGTAGATTGGAGATAGGGTTGGAGGTTTGAAGTTAGTTTTCACAGTTTGGAATAGGCATTGTGTGGATAAGGAAGGGGATTAACAAGAAAATCTAAAATTAAAAAAAAAAAATGCTGAGTTGTTCCAGGGCTAATGCAAAGTTATAGTCAGAAATGTGTCATTGGAATAGTTACAGAGAGTATGAGGTTTTCTCCAGCAGCACTTCCCAGCCTAGGAGAAACAAAGAGAGCTGGACTGGTCAACAGTTGGGCACTGGCAAGAAGGGGTCTGCAGGGGAGGGTAAAGGAGAGTGAATATACACAAAGTTGTAGGGAGAAAGTCACTGAGATGATTAACCATGAGATCGTCCAGGATGGCCTAGAAGGGAAATAAACTCAAAATGCTTTTATATTCTAATAGACTGAAAAGAGTTCAAGTGATTGGAGGTCAGAGATGAGAGTAAGAGCAGGTCTAGCTGAATGGAAGAGTTGCAAGTATAAGAAACTGGTTGACCAAGGGGTAATTTTAGAAGTCAGGAATATGATTCACTGAGATGTATATTCAACCTACTAAATTTATTAAGAAGAACAAATAATGAGGGAAATAGGACATCCTAGCCTTCATAACAACTGCATTTGGTGAACATAAACTTGATTTATCATTCATTTTATTTTTACTATAACTAAACTGTTAAGCTGAAAAGTGTAAATCACCATCTCAGGTAGGTTTGTTAGTGGCCATGCAATTAAAGCCAACTCAAATGTACTTTATAAAAATTATCATAGGTTAAAGCTCACATTATAACCCAGGTATTAATTAATGCACAGCTTATGGTCATATATAAAACCTCTTGGGCTTTAAATTTAGACAAAGCCATAAGTATCAGTCATTACATGCTGACATATTTCAAATCTCAAGTCTTACAAAGTATTACCCTTTGATTCCTTGAATTCTACTGAGTATAAAGACTCCTATAAAGAAAACACCAAATTTGAGCAAAAGGAAACATAATTGGTTAAATATTCTCTAACCTTTAGATAATTGAATTATTACTTAATAAAGGGAAAATTTTAATAATAAGTAAATTCTTTCTGGAATCTCAAGAAATGAAGAAAGCTACTGAAAACAAACCTCTTCTAAAATTCTTATCTATCAAATGTCCCACTAACCTCCTTTAAAAAATTTGTTTCATCTGTGTCTGTGATTATGGTTGCAGTTATGCCTTAATATGTATAAAATCCTATTTATTTATTCATAATAATTTAATCCCCTCGAATCGTTACTCTCCTTTTTTAAAAATATCTTCTTTGGCTTAAAATAATATCCAGTCGACATTCATTTATTTTTAGATAATGATAATAATGATGAGTTGATAATTTAAAATGAAACCTTCAAAATTATTGTTACATATATATACACATATATATATGTGTGTGTGTATATATATATGTATATATAAAACCTGGATATTGTAAACATTAATACATTGCAATATACATTTTAAACAACTTTTTTATAGGGTTTGTGTCCCCCTTTTTATGCATTGTAGTTCTTATCTTTGATATCACCAAGGAACTCTGAAATTTTGACAATGTGCAAGCTGAAACTATTGGCAGAACTATCTTTATATAGTTCCACAGAGTCATAACTCTGCCACATGGATAGATGATGGTTTCATAAAAGATTCCCAGTCTAAATACAGACTTTAATTATCTTATATTTTCAGATTCTAGATTGATTTGCAAATATGGTAATGCTGACTGACAAGATTACAACTTATTATACAGTGTTTACCAACTAAACCATTAGCTCTTTTTTTATGCAAGCATGTTACAATGTTAATAATATTAGAGATTAAATAATTGTTGCTAGCATAAGGAGGGTGAGATTCTATCTAAACTATTCTCACATTTTAAACAAAAATGGATGCTTCTCTGTACAATGTATGTCACTGAACTCAAGACAGTTGATTCAAGACCAACATTTTCACAGAAGGAGGAAGAATGTTAAAACGGCATAAAATGACAGCAATGAGTAGTGCAAAGAGACAAATCAAAGGGTTGTACAATAATGTCCTATATGGGTTGAGCTTATGTCCTGTTGTTTTATTTAAACTGTGTAAATTGCATCATTAATTAAAAATTATGTTCCATAAGAACATATCCCTAATTTTAAAAATTTTAAAAAAGTATTGCCTTATATGAAATATGTAGTTTAAAAGACTTTTAATTAAAGTGAATTTGAACAGCAAATCCCATGAAAGAGTAGTAAGAGTTATGCTTCTATTATTCAGGGACCGGTCTGGAGAACAGGTTGCAAGGTTTCAGCCATCAATAAGTAATGTGTTTAAGCATATAGCAAGTGCCATTTATAGATCTGTTAGACTTGGGAACTTAGGAAGTCATTTGAATGACCAAAGAAAGCAGTGAACAGATTATTTAAACCTTGCAAATGACAGATGTGAGAGAAACCAATGGATGCAGGGTACCACTCTAGGGAACCACTGGTGCTTTTTGAGTTTGTGGATTCAATTTGGTGGCTTAATATTGTATACTTAAGAAGCATTGGTCCAGAAAATCAGGTCAATGGTAAAATGATTCGTCACTTAACAATGATTGCCTTTTAATACGTACATAAATGAATTAAACTCTAAAATAGAAAAATTGCATTGTTTCTATCAGGAATTAAAACTCATTTCCTAGTAGCATTCACAACAGTAAACTCTCAATTTAGTGGAACCAAAATTTCCGGAAACTAAATTTCATGTGATTACTTAGCATTTGGCTTTAGGATAGCCATGCAGATCAAAAGAAAATAGGATTACTTCAAAAACTGTTTGGTGTTTAACTGTCTTCAAACACATTTTGATCCTATGACCAAATCTATATGTACTCCTGCTATATAATAAAAGTGACTTCTGAGAGTAAATACTCTCCATTTTTCCTCACCTTTAAAATATGAAAATTGAAATCTATCATATATAAGTCATAAGTGACATGAGAAACAAAAAATGCAAAACCTTAAGTATTTATGCACCTAATGTGTGCAATGTGGAGTGTGAAATATCCTGAGGTGTTCAAAAGTCAACAAAACACAGATATTTTTCTCAAGAAACTTAGAGATTAGAGGAATAGAAAAGGTAGATATATTAATAATTATAACTTAAGGTCAAAATTGATAAATGCTCTAAAAGGTAAAGGTAAACTAACATCAAATTTCTGAGATAAAAAATGTTACATAGAATATGAAGGGAGATTTCATATGCCAAGTTTTATTTACCATAACCTTCAAATAAATATTATTTGGATATATGGTAATCAGAAGAAAGCATCCTAGTAAGAGGGAATAGTGACAGTAAAGACCCTTAAAAAAGAAGTGGATCACTATATGAAAATACATTACAAATGATTAAATGAATGCCTTGTTGAGCTGGACAGATCAAGGTTCAAATATCACTTCTCACATTTACTAGCTGTGCAATCTTGCATCAATTATTTACCCTCTTCATCTGAAAAATGAAAATGATAATAGTGGTTTTTATTAAGGTTTGTTTTGAAGAAAATGAGAAAATGCATATAAAATTCCTGGTACATATTATTATTGTTGTTTTTATTGCTATTTTCAATATTTTTATTATGAGGTTTGGAAAATGGTATAGTTTCATACATGTTTGAGTACTTACCTTAATGAAATGTAGAATAACTAGTATTGATTTTTTAAATCTCAAGTGGCATACTCCTGTTTAATAAGGAAGTTAGAAAAATAACTTTGAATTTTTACCTAATTATTTTATATTTAAATTCCAAGATCTATAATTAATTATAACTAATACATATGGGTAACACTCTATGTCAAGCAATGTGTTTTACATGTACTTCCTGAATCAATCTTTATAATGACTTTATTATGTAGGTCCAGACGTCCTCCATTATCTGAGGGAATACGTTCCAAGAACTCCAGTCTTAGTTGCCTGAAACCGCAATAAACCAAACTTTATATATACTGTGTTTTTTCCTATACATATCTATGATAGAGTTTAATTTATATTACTCACAGTAAGAGTAACAACAATAACTAATAATGAAATAGAACAATTATAACAATATACTATAATAAAAGTTATGTAAATATAGTCTCTCTCTCCTTCTCAAAATATCTTATTGCACAGTATTCACCCTGCTTGTGATGATGTGAGATGATACAATGTCTACTTGATAAGTGAGGTGAATGACAGGCATTGCGATGTATTGTTAGGCTGCTATTGACTTTCTAATGTATGATCAGAAGGAAGATCATCTGCTTCAGATGATCGTGGATCGTTAAGCCATGATGATGTTGATGGTTAAATATTAGGAACAGATGATGTCGATCGCTAGGGATCCTTGATAGTTGACTTGTTTATTTCTGGGTTTTCTGTTTAATATTTTTGGGCCTCTGTTGATTGTAGGTGAATGAAACTGCAGAAAGTGAAACCATGGATAGGGACAAGAACTACTATCCAATATATCCTCATTTTACAGATAAGAGTAAGGAAATGAGTTCATGTTTCTGGGTCCATTGATACATATGATAGTTAACCCTAAGAACAAGGTCTATAAAATTTATTAGCCTTACTACACAAAAGAAAATCCATAGAGAGATACAGAATTAGAAGCTGTCTAATAGATTTATTACACCATTTGAAAAATCATTACATAAATAAATTCTTTTAATGAATTCTGCAGATATTTGCTGTTATTTCTATACACAAAGCACTGTTCTAGGCACTGCAGAGGTTGCAACAATTAAATTTCCCTCAATCCAGTTGGAAAGTCATATATTTACATCTTTACTATAAAAAAGTACCATGATAGAGATGCAGGTGAAATGCTAAAATAACAAAAGTAAGAGAAATATGAATTCTACTTACTGTTAATTATGGAAGACTGAATAAAGAAGAATCATATTTGAGCTTGACCTTAAAAAACTGGAATCTTGTGAAGAACATCCTAAATAGAGGGAATAAAATGAGTAAAATATGGGATAGTAATAAAATGGTTACTATAAAAAAGACATGAGGATAGAAATGGTTTTAATTATAAATAGGGAGACTGCAGAGGCTTTTGGAGACCTTGCTAGATCTAAGATTGTTCTACAGTCAATCATGGTTGAAGAAAAAGACTTTACTGCTTCTAGATACCTATGATACAAATAAATATAAATTTTCTTTATATTATATAGTGGGAACTCTGGAGGAGTTATGAGTGACGGGAGAAGAAAGGATTGTTGAAAACATTTTAGACACTATTTCACAAATCAAGAAGAGAGATGATGAGAAACTGGTCTTAGAAAATGGCTTTGGAAATGAGACAGATGTGATGGAGTCAACAGGATTTGATGTTACAACTCAATTTATGGAGTGATGGAGCATTTGACTCTACAATGACACTGAAAATTTCAAAACCATGTAACTTGGAGGTAAATGCTAAAATAAGGAATATAAGAGGTGTGAGATGGATGAAGTTGGATGAAAATAATGATAGATAATTTTATTAAATACATGTGTCTATAAAGTATATTTATAAAGCATTTTAATCTGTATAAATCAGGAAAGATGAATACAGCAATTATAAATAAACCAGATGGTCTTGAATAAAATAGAAATTATATTAAGATCAAAAAAGGTTTATCAGGATTAGTGGACATTTAGAAACCAGTTTTAAAGAGTGTCCAACCCCATTTTGATAAATGATGAATTAGTCAGAAGTCTCAACTGAATCCTATTTACTTCTACCTATTAATTATGAGATACAGAGGCATAGTGAGATAACTGAAGTGAAACATTCAATAACAAGGACTTGATGGAAATAGAGAGCAGAGGAGGTTACTGGGCGAGGAGTTATTGGCAAAAGACTATTTTATTTAAATTAGGCTCCCTGGAGTATTTCTGAGTCTAGGCTAGACTGTACCTGGTGTTAGACTATCTTGGAAGATAAAGACACTCATGGTGGAGTAAAATTAAAGCAGTTCCTGACTTATTTCTAACTATTCCTAAGATGTGTTGCTGCAAATGAGACTAGAAAATAACCAGTCCAGATTTAATTAATCATGAATAATGTTAACAATGTGCTAATGGAAGGTGCCTGGCACAATTCTTTGGGTTTTAAAAGCATCATTTCATGTATTCATTATAAAAAATCTTTAGGAGGTAAGTATAGTGTACTAATGGAACATTCACGTAATTCATACTCATCACATCTTCAACCAGTATTGGAGAACCTGAAATTCAGAAAATAAAAAAAGTTAAGGTAAATGTTTGAGACTTTGTAATTATTGACACAGAGCTTTAGAGAGAAAGTCATGGTGTTAACAGAAGACTCATGAGAAGAAAATAAGTCTGGAGACAGAGCCTTGAGAAATCTTTAGTTTTTCTTAAGCTTTTAGGAAATACTGTGGACAACAATCAGACTTTTACTCTTAAATGTAAATGAACTGTTGGGGTGACAAATTCAGAGTTGTTCATCTAACAAAAACTTGGCTTATATAAACATTAACTTATCCTTTTGAAATTCTTAAGGTGATGTTGTGATCATGCCAACATCAGCAATTTTCTTGATAATATCTTAGGTGACACTGTGGTTGGTTAAGCAATGTGGTCATAGAAAGGGGAACCAAGAGACTAAAGAACTTTCAGAAAGGTTCAAGGAGGCTTGAAGAAGACCAACATCCCAAAACCTGGAGAAAGAGTATTTAAAGGAAGTTATAATCAATTTCAAATATTATGAAGAAGTCAAGCCAACTGAGGATTGAGAAGAGGTTTCTGGACCTTGAAAGTAAACAGCTTCCTTGGAGTGGTGAAAGATGAAGCCAAGTAACAATGACTTGAAGACAGAACAACCTAGAGAATCATTAGGAACTATAGACAATGAGGGATTATTTGTGACTTTTAATTTTTTTTTGTTGTTATTCTTAAGAGTACTAATTCTTATCTATCCTTTGATAGGAAGAGCAGAAATGTCGCTCACAGACCTAGAGTTTCTTAAGTCAAGACAAAAAAAAAAAAAAACAAGCGAACACTAACATTCTTATCCATATCTAATTCCAAATCTATGATACCTGTCGCTCACAGATCTAGAGTTTCTTAGGTCAAGACAAAACAAACAAACAAACAAACAAACAAAAAACAAGAGAGCACTAACATTCTTTTCCATGTCTAATCCCAAATCTATGATACCTGGCTTAATATAAGAGTTGTCAACATTCTCCTTAACTAGGAGAAAACATCAAAGGTATGATTACTGAGGAGTCCTCCATCCCTTTACCTCCCTCAAAATATTTTCTCTACCATCATTTGCCACCCTTAAAGAGAATGCTTGTCTATACACATTGCATTTACATTTTGTTCATAGATGGCGATAAAGGAAGAGGAAGTGAAAAACAATAAATATACAAAATGGTAACACTCCACAGAATGATACTTAAGAGGAGTAGGAAGAATTTTCTAAGTGCAGGGAAGGTTACAAAATTTTAAAGTTTTACCAAAGGTAGGTATGTATTACTATGCCCACTGTTATCATATAATTAAGTATAAGATTACCATAGGACAGAATTCTGAGGTAAGCAAGCATATATTCCACTTGGCTGACTTTCTAGCTGAGCAAATGTTTCTCTTGGCTTGAACACAGACCTTCATTTATTTTCATTGTGAATAATTTTCCTGGAAGTCACTGTTGCATGAATGGTGCTTCCGTGACTCCTGATCAATCCAGACAGCCAGAAATCGTAAGTGGGTAAATGAGCTCAACAAGCAAGTTTCTTTTCCAAGATATTTCTCTGTTAATTTTCTTATTCTGGACTATAAAATGGTCTTTCTGTGAGGATCCCCAGGGAGGAGTCAGGGAATTAATCCTGATATTCCTTCAGTACTGCACACATTGCTTGCATAGCTGTAGTGTAGACCTCCCTAAAATCTGGGGAAGTCCTCTTTCACCTTGAGATCTGACAGCTTGTATTTTCTCTTCACTCTTCCTACCCAATAGCAGAACCTGGAGAGATGCCAAAGAACTTCTAGAGATATGCAGACAATTATTTAAAAAGCACTACAAAACCTTGGGACCAGATGGAGATAGTTGAATAACCAAAAAAAAAAAAAATTCATTTTATTATGAACATTTTTTGTAAAATATAATTTCCTGTAAAATTATAGGAAGAAAATAAAAATGCTAAAATGTTGACTGCTCACCTGTGGAATATATTATTAGAGGTAAATGCTATTTTCCCTTTTTGTAAGCATTGGTAATATCTAAAATCTCCACAGTGATGAAGAATTTGTCTATAACTTAAAAAAAATTTAAAAAAACAACTTTACAGAGGAAGTTATAAACAGTCAGATTGATATAATCATATGAACTACTGCTTCATTTGGATCATGGAATTCTAGGTCTAAAAGATCATGTCTTAAGAGAGCCTGTCTCAATCTTATTATTTTACAGATGAAGAAAATGAATTCCAAGTGGGAGAGAGGTGAAATAACTTGCTTACTGTCAAATATTCACATTCCTTGAGGTAAATACATATCTTACCTTAAAAATAAGCATCAAGCTTACATATTCCTATACTCTGTTTGAATTCAAGCCCTACTTCCTCTATAAGAGTGAAACACTGACCTGAAAAGTCCACTGATCTAAGAATCAGTTAAATATTTACTAGAATGTCTGACACATAAATTTGGTGCCCAGTCCTGGTGTATAGTTGGTGCTGGACAGATGAATGATAATAAGTGTTCTGACTTTTATGGACCACCGTGAAGCATTGTTACATCTGCACTTGCTGAATTCAGGGCTCCTTATATTACAGCAAACTGGTGGGGTGGGGCATCACTTCAAAAACAAAGGACATTTACTTTCTTTGACTGCTGTCTGGGATAAATGATGTTATCTCAAAAAGGTAAAAAAAAAATTTAAAAATAAAAAATGAAGAGGTGCCAGTTATAAGTAAAGGAGACTACTACTGAATTAGTAATTATGTCAAACAAATAAAGCTGCCCAGTGTTATGCTCTAGCCTCACTTGATCCATTTAGAAACATTAAAAAGGAAAAAAGAATAGGCAGAACGTAGACATAATTACGCTGCAGAGACATTTCTAGCTATGAATCTATATCTAATTCTGTTTTTACAAATTATCTAACAGAAATTGTCTCGTTCAGCATATTGGAGAGTGAAAGCACATGCTAATACCAATAAATTGGATTTGTGTTTGGGAAATTTATGTGTGCATATTTAAAAAGAAATATTTGCATACAGCCACAGATGGAAGAATCAAGAGAGCATGACCCTTAGTTGCAAGGATAACAATATATACATTACACTGGGAGATGCAATCTGTGTGTAAAACAATTCAACTGCTAATTATTAGAGTGACACATTCTGGAATGACGTGCCTTTAAATTCAACAGTAAACATGAAGATGGGACTCTTGCTGTTTGCCAGCACATTTTTTCCCATGTCTGGGTTATTTCCACATGTAGCCTCCTAAGGAGTTCAAGGTATATTTTAAAAACTGCTCATCAACTTTAAAAGGATAAAATCCATATAAGATATTAATATATATTGTTAAGCACTCTATGAACTGAGCTACATGAATGATAATGGTGAAATGCAAAAATTAAGACTCAGCAGGCTAACTAGGGTTCTAGCTATGTGCTAGTTTCTAGCTACATAACCATAGTTCGTTCATTCATTCATTCATTCATTCACTTATTTACTTCACTGCAATTACACAGTTTTCTAACCTTTACAATGGACATGACAATACTACTTATGTCATAAATATCTAGGAGAATCTACTTAGATAATGTACATAAAGAACTCATTATAGCATCTAGTAAACAGTAAAATCTCTAGGATCATTATCATTTTTAATCCTCTTCTAGAAAGTGGCAATTTAAGATCTGAGGGCTTTCCAAAACTGGGCTTGCATTTGCAAAGTATAGTATTAATTCTTCTTTTGGTAGTGAACACCACGGGTATTTAAAACAGGCAAGATGGGACAGATAGTTTGAGGTGAAGCTGATTGTCCAGAATGCTAAATGTTACTAACAACATAAATAGTGAGCATGAACTAACTGGCCAAGGAGCAGCACAGCCAAAAGTCAATTTGAAAGAGAGACTGAGACTTCTAAAATGCTTCTCAAGAAAAGATCCTAGGAGAGGATTTGTGCCCAGCTTTAAAACCATAGGGTCAGAGAATGTTTATTGTTGTTATTGTTGTTTTCTTCCCTGCCCAGGTCTTTCATTTAACTTTGTCCTTGGCCCAACCCCCTACCTATTGAATCCAAGTATGCCCTCAGCGGAATGAAGACTACAGATAAAAAAGGAAGTAGCCATGTTATTTAAAACTCCACAAGATTCTTAGACACAAATAGCACTGCTTCTGTACTTCCTTTACACCACCAATTACAAAAGGGACAGGGACATAGTTCTGTCTTTTTGACATTGACTCCATGCAACCCTGGAATCTCAAAGGTATCCACATGTTAGTGATCTGGCCATGCCCCAAGGAGGAGGCAGAGAGACTGTGGTACTTGGTGGGCTGGGGGAGACTGGGGTGGGAAAGGCAGTGACAGTGCTCAGTAGAAATTCTAAGAGTGTCAGGCACATAGTAAGTCCTCAAAAAATATTTGTTTGATGGTTTCATCATCCCTGTACTGGGCTGAATTGTGTCCCCCCAAAGATATGTTTAAGTCCTATGCCCTGGTAACTGAATGGATTTTATTCGAAAATAGGGTCTTTGCCAATGCAATGAAATTAAATGAGGTCATACTGGATTAAGGTGTATCCTAATCCAAATACCGATGTCTTTAAAAGAAGAAAGAGATTGAGATACAAATATACGCAAGAGAAGAATGTCATGTGACTATAGAGGCAGAGACTGGAGTGATGTGACCACAAGCCAAGGGATGCCAATGATTGTCAGCAACTACCAAAAGCTAGGAGGACACATGGTAGGATTTTCCCTGGAATCTTCAGGAAGAGCAGGACTCTACCAACACCTTATTTTATTCTTGTGTAATCTATCAAATTGTAAGAAAATTTATTTCTGTTTTTTAAGGTCCTCAGTCTGTGGTACTTTGTTACAGCAGCCCTAAGAAACTAACCCAGTCTCCATTGAAAAAGCATTTTACCAATACCTAGCAAGATGAACAGCAAGGCAAAGGCAGTAGCAGGGCAGAGCTTAGCAAAATCTGCAAAATCTCTCTGCCATTGTCATGTGAATGTTGGTCATACAATTGAAAATGCACTTGCAAACATTACTTTCAACAGGCTGCCAATAGAACTTGAGTAAAAGGAACAGGAGGAAAGGCATAGTAGGGAGCTAGCGTTTATGGGCAGGTAAAGGCAAAATCAATATCGCAATGACCTCATTTTCAGCTCCAAATTGGGGATGCCTAGAGAAATGTAAACTACAGTAATATAAAGCAGTTTCTACTTGATTATCCTAAAAACTGCATTTGATTGTCTCTGTTTAAGGTCCACTTATAATCCAGAAATGTTCTTTTTTTTTCTAGAATGATTATGCCTACTGTTCCACTTAAAAGGTTCTTTGTCATTGAACACAGTGAAAAATAATTCAGAAATGCTGACTCCAGAGAAATGTTTTGATAACAAAAATTGCCAAGGCAAGCCACAATGAAAGCATTTCTTAGCCTCAAATTGAAATATTTCAAAGAACTATGGTGGAAAACAGTAATAACGAGCCTTCCAAAGGTGATGATAAACATATTTTGGACTTCATGATTAGATGAATTTCGACTAAACAAGATCCGTGAAGCACCTATTACAAGTTTTGGGTCCATTATAAGCAATACAGAGTTGATAGCGATAGGAGTATGATAAATATTAATGATGAATTTTATAGACTTTTCTTCTTAAAATTGTCTTTGTATGATTGATTGGTAGTAAATACTGTCAGCTAAGACCAAAGATGTTACAAAGTTGTGAAGACACTCTTGGTAGGTGGTTAGAAAGTTTACATGTGCAGGGCTGACACATAAAAATTCACTGCATGCATGAAATCGATTCCAGTGATTTCTAGGTAGATGCATCCTATTGGTAGGAAGAAAACTTGAGGCTGCAGCACCAACCATAGACTATACTAAAACTAACATTATTCTAGAGCTTTCATGAACCAGAATCTATGCCTTTTACAAATATCGACTTAACCAAATTTATGTCACCATAAAACCCACTGGCACACAGAGGTTAGTGATATGGGGATGGAAGTTAGAGCTACATGCTATACCTCTAAAGATCAGCCTTTAATCAGCACACATACTGCTTTTCGGAGTGGAGACAGGCCAGGTGTTAGAGAAAGCATTTAGCATGTGTCAGGGAGTCCATCAAAAGATGAAAATTAGGGGTCTTTGTTGGTTTACAAGGCATATGACAGGAGGAGACCATAAGTGTATAATATGTAGAGAGACAAGTAAGGACAAACACATTTTCAAAATGATTTGGGAGAAGGTAATATCTTCTTAGTTAAATGTCTCATAAAAAGTGTTTTTGTCCCTGAGAAAGATTGAGAATGAAGGAGGATTTCAATTTTATTGGTGTTTTAGTTGAGGCTGCTGTAATAGAATATCACAGAGTGACATAAACAATTCTTACAGTTCTGAAGCCTGGGCAGTCCAAGATCAAGGTGTCAGTTGATTCAGTTCCTGGTGAGAGCACTCTTCCTGGTTTCAGGTTATATAAAAGAGAAAGAGAGGGGTTTACTTTTAAAAATTGGCTCATGCATTTGTGGAGGCTGGCAAGTCCAAAATCAACCAGGCAGGCCTGCAGGAAGTCTGAAGGTCCAGGGAAGGGTTTATGTTATAGTTGGGGTCCAAAGGCAGAATTCTCTCTTCCTTGGTGGAATTCAGTCTATTTTCTCTTGAGGCCTTTAACTGATTATATGAGGTCTACACACATTTTGGAGAGTAATCTGCTTTACTCAAAGTTGACTGATTTAAATGTTAATCTTATCTAAATATATCTTCACAGCAATATTCAGACTGGTGTTTGGCCAAATATCTAGATACCATGGCTTATTTAAGTTGACACGTAAAATTAACAGTCACACCCACTTATGCTGGAACTCCATGAAGGTAGAGGTTCATTTATCTGTCTGTGGACTCTAGGCACTGTACTAGGCACTGTACCTAGTACAGTGCCAAGTATATATTAAACCACCAGTTTTTGGGGGGAAGATTAGCTGCTTTTGAAGATTGACATGGTCCATAACCCAGAATATCATGTAACACAAAGCAGCAGTAATGGTAGACAAAAGCACAAGAGAGAGCCTAGTCAAAGTGTAGGGACTATTTACAGCCTTTCTGTTCAACATTACTTGGAGGTGATACTGTATCTACAAATGAATTATCAATGAGAAGCGACAGTTAGAGGCCTACAGGTATCCTCTCTTCTTGATTGAGGCAAAGGCAAGTACAATTGGACAGTCTAAAAATGATAGTAAATAAAACTGGGCTAACAATTTACATATGATATATGAAAAAAATCAGAGGTCTCGTCCTCTACAGTTTTTACTTTATCTGAATGAGCTTGATTCATACTGTTTCTCATGCTGGTGGATATACTCATCTGTAGATATTGTGTGATGAACTTTCAAGGTCATGGAAATAAGTAGATATTTAATTGAGATTTGAATACTTCATGTCTCTGCTATGTCATTTCTATGTACACAAACAAAAATGTCTTGGAAAACAAGTCAAAAGTTCATGTCAGCCTCTTTTTAGATGCAATTCATATTGAGCCTTGCACAATATGCGGTTTTTCTATCTTTGACCTCACTTCTAAACCCTGTTTTGTCCTAGGATCCATGACCTTTCTATAGATCATAGCAGTGAATCATATATTCATTTTGAGGAAATAGGGTTCTGGTGTCCTCTGTATTCTGATTCACCACTGAATGTTAAGTGGAAATAGCTTTTGAGTTTTAATTCTTATTGCTTCTGCTTCTACATTGTTTGAGGAGGGTTTTCAGAAGGTACTTCTTAACTGTAAGCTTTTCTTTTGTTTGGTTTCTTTTGCTACAAAGTGCTAGAGACTTCACGAGCTACTGGACAGACAAGTAGGCTTAAGCAGAGCTAAAGAAACCCATTTCCAGCTTTGAATCATGCCTTCTTTTCTCTGTCTTTTCTTCTGGACTATCAGCAATATTATTTTGTTGTTTTTACCATAAAAATACTTTTATTGTTGTTTCTAAATATAAAAATCATATTTATCTCATAAGAAAAAAAAAACTACTCGGAAAAGTATAAAGGAAGTGAAATTTATTTTAAATACCTCTTCACTAGATAATTGTACTTAGGGCTTTGCTAAATATAATGAAGACAGGCAAATCTCTTATTCTAGAGTGTGTAAACATGTGTGCAGGTATGTATGCACCTATGTATGTGCGTGCGTGTGTGTATATATATATATATATATATGTAACATAAAATATAAATTAAGTTTTTGCAGAAGAGTGTATATACATAAAATTGATATATGGATCAACACATCCCCAAAAGGCTACTCTCAGTTGGCTTCTTTAGCATCTGGTTTCTACTTTGTTTGGGCCAATTAAAAGCTCCAAAAAGAAGTCAGAAGGAGGGATGAGAGTGAGAGCTGAAAATATATTTCTTTAGTCCCCTCCCTGTTGGCTTTCCTGAAGCAGATTATAGTGCTCTATAAAATTTCTCTCATAACGGACACCTCTACAAGACTCTTAACTTCTGGCTTCTGGTAACTTCTGGCTCCCGTCAGGCCTATGGGTTCTAAGGGCTCCAATGAAATAGCTCCAGAGTATGCACTGTTCCTTGTGCCCCGATATAAGACTCACTCCTTTAAAAAGTCATTTTTAAAACAGTCCTCAAATTAGCCTAATTCGAATATGCCATCTGTTTCCAGTTCTTATGAATAAGTCCCCCTACACAGCACACACGCACACACGCACACACACACACACACACCTGCTAACTTAATTTACTGAAATGCAATGGTGCATGCTATTCACACATTTTTTATTATTCTAGTCTCATTTTGGTGGTTATTTAGGTTATTCTAGTTTTTCATACTATAAGCAATGAAGCCATCCTCATTCGTTCATATTGCCAAGTTTTTATGAAGTTATTTTATGATAAGTTCATTTCTATATATCAAAGGTATGTGTATTTGTGTATTTTTAAAATTGGTAAATAGGTTAACTTTTTTTCTTTTATATTGTTGCACCGAATTGGATCCCCATCAATAGAATGAGCATCTCTGTCTCCTGCACTCACTTGCTAGTAGTGTATTTTATCAAACATTTTCATCTTTGCCAATCTGAAATATGAGAAATGTTATCATTTTATTTCCGTAATTATGAGCAATATTGAAAATGTTTCATCTGTTTACTTAGCTATTTGTTTTTTTTTTCCCTTAGGAACTGCCTATTCACACCCTTTGCCCAATTCATTTATCGAACTTATTGTCAAGACAGAACAGGGTCTATAGTAGAAAAAATAAATAAACTTAGAGCCTTCCTGACTTGAAGAGATTTTTTTAAAGTCATATTAATCCATTATACTTTTCCTTTAGGTTTCTAATTGTGTTTTTCTAAATTTATCATGATTGAAATTGCAAGATGGGGAGTCAATTTACAGGCCCTCTCATTGGTGGAGCCTGTCTTGCTGCTTCTCAGATTGTATGATGCTCTCTTCTTTAAATGCTAGCCGAAGCTTTAGTGTTCTCTTTCTCATGTCAGGTTTTGGGCATTTGTCTTGACCTGTTCTTTGCACTTCTGAAGTGAGCTTTAATGGACATAGTTTGTCACCATCTTTCACTGCCCCAATCAATTCATTTTAGTGGTCTATCTACACAGAAAAGCAAAGGGCAGTATGGAATACACATCTAAATGTGTGAACAGTGAGGTCCATATTCAGAGATGCCTAGAAATGTATGCAAAAGATAAATAACCCTGTTATGCTTTAATCAATCTGGGTAAGTTTGAATAGTGTCCAGGCTTTCACGTGAAGTAACTAAGGGATTAGAGCACAAGGAAAAACACTATGCCTTTACCAATGCTTACAATTTTATTGGAAAAAACAGTCAAGTCCTTGGAAGTATAAGGGAGGATTTAAGGAAACCTGGTTGATGGTAAATTTATTAAACTCTGATTAAAAGATGATTTAAATGTTAAATACATACACACACATACACACATACACACATACTGTATTATGGTTTTTCTAGTTTATCCAGAGAATTTTAACCTAGACTTACTAACTATTCTACCTTACTGGTCCCATTAGAAATTGTGTTATTTCTCCTAGAGGACTAGGTTAGGCCATCCTGGGTAGGCTGGTGGTGTCTTCCTCAGTGGGAAAGAGGGTATAGAAATTGAAGTTTGTTGTATACCTAGGAAACACTGGTGAGTCACTGTGTTATTCATGGTCGAGGTATTCCATATAATGTTCTCAGTCACCTTTAGGATAAAAATCGCCATCTCCATTTTTTGAAGCTAAACAGGACCACACAGAATAAGGAATGTGGTGTTGAATTGAACCTAGCTCTTTCTAATTGCAAACTCCATGCTATTCCCACTAGACCAGTGTTTTTTCAAACTATCTGTGATACAGGACATTTAGTTTAGCTTTGTTTTCCTGTCACAGACTAATACATGGACTAACTGTGCATGATTAATCTGAAGCTCCTTCTTCATGGAACTCATCATGCAGGTTCAGCAACAACCAAATTGACCTAGACTCTGTTAGATAAGAAGAGTCCCCTGACCACAGACTTAGCTGTCCTGGCAATGTAAAAATTGCTAAAAAAGTTTTGAAACTTGTAATCTTTGTACTTACTACCTTCTGACAACAAATAACTTGCAGAGCAGCCACAGTCTACAGACCACACTCTGTGTTGCACTGAACTAGAAAATACTGCTAAAAACTAATTTATCACTTGCTTTATAAAAGACCACACATTATTATTGAATTAAAAGTATGGAAGCTGGAATTCTGCCTTTATGGTGAAGTAAACCTATTACAAAATGGTCATTTGAAGCTTTTGTCGGAATAAATTATTCCCTAAGGAACATGCTTGATAAGTAATAAACATGGAAAGCCATTGTTTGTTCTCCATTAGGCAGAGGAAAACTAATTTCACAGTTTGTTGTAGCTGAATGTTGATATTCGTTATCTTTATTCTTATTCTGTGTTGTGGGTATTTAATCTTTCCCTTGGAAAATTACTTTTTATTTAATGAGATATTTTGCTCAGTCCATTTGTAAATAAAGCAACCATACTTAAATAATTTAGATTTTTGTGGTTCTCATTTTACATCTGATTTCCTTCAGCTGATCTGCCAGCATACATGACTGGATTGTCTTTCCAAATTACCTTGCCAGGAATATATCATAATTTTTTTCATATGGAAACTATATTAAACTTTTATAATTCAGTGATTTTGGCACTATCACACTTTCCCAAAATGCACTTATCCATGAAGAACATTAAAAAAAAATAAAATCACTCTAATATCAGCATAAGTGGTATAGGAGTGATCCCTGGGTACTTAAAGAAATACCTTAAACTAATTGGAAAGACATTTTAATGTTTATCTCCAAGTTGTTTCTCTTCAATATGTTTGACCTGAACAACATGCATGTATAAGTAATGTGTTCCTGCTTTTAAAATTCCTTTATTTTGTAAAGAAAACAATGTACATTTTTTTCTTTTCTGAGTTTTTTCTGTTGAGGTTCAATATAACAACATATCTTTATTAAGATAATATCTAACTTCTGTAAATAATGTAATAATTGTTCTTTTTGGTGATCACCAGAGCTGTTAATTTTTACGCATCGTGAAAGTTCTAAATTTGGAGGGTCTTTATGCAGTTAGCCATTGTTTTTAAGGAGATAGTAATAAAATATCTTGAATTTGTCTAAATCATCATTTGGACAAATGAGAGACTTAAAAAGTAATAAAGAATACTATCTGAAAACATCATCCACTTGGTTAAGTGATAGAAAAAAACTAAAATATAAATAAATACAGTCGACCCTCCTTATTCGTGGGTTCTGCGGATCAAAATTATTTGAAAAAAAAAGTTACTTTGTTAGGCCTACGATGGTCTGTACTGAACATGTAAAAATTGTCACACTACTCCCTAAACAACTACAGTACAACTATTTACATAGCATTTTCATTGTACTAGGTATTATAAATTATTTTGACATGATTTAACGTATACAGGATGATGTGCGTAGGTTATATGCAAATGATGTGTTATTTTATATAAGGAATTTGACCATCCTTGGCTTTTGGTATTTGCAGAGGGTTCTAGAACCAATCCATTGAAAACACTTGGGGACAATTGTAAAATTGCAAAATATCCAATACTAACCCAATTCCTTATGCTACACCGGAGAGAAGAACTGAAGTTTCTGTACTATGTGGGATATATATCATTGTTGGAATTGTCACTCTAGAGCAGATGGCCTTAGATGATTGAGAACCACATCTCTTTGAATGCTTCTGCACAGCCAAGCAGAATTCTGAAAGCTGTTTCCCACTGATTTCTATGATTCATATCTAACTTTTAGGTCTGTAGTTGTTTGGTAGGACTGCCATAACAAAGTACCACAAGCTGGGTGGTTTAAAAGAACAGGCATTTATTCTTTCACAGTTTTAATGGCCAGAAGTCTGAAATCAAGGTGTCAGCAGGGCCATGCTTCCTCTGCTATCTGTAGAGAGAATCCTTTCTTGCTCTTCCCAGCTTCTGGTAGCTTGCTAGAAATATTTGGTGTTCCTTGGCTTGCAGCTGTATCACTTCATTGTCATGTGGTGTTCTATGACAGTTTTTCTAAGGATGTCACTCATATTGGATTAGTGGCCCATCCCACTCCACTATGAAGTCACCTTAACTAATCACATCTGCAATGACCTTATTTGTAAATAAAGTCACATTCTGAAGTAATTAGGCCTAAAACTTTAACATATCTTTTTTAGGGGATGCAATTCAATCCATAACAAGGCCTGAATAACATTTTTGTAATTTCAGATGAATATTCTGGCTAGAGCAATGTTTTTTATAGTCAAGTAAGTATTTGTTAAAGCCCGTAGAATTTCTTGAGTGTCAGATGCTGTAATGTTACCACACACACACACACACACACACACACACACACACTACAGCATTACCTACTCATGCATTCTGATTTCTTCTATTCACAAATAAGCAACATTTATAAAGCTGGAGTGATTTTCCTAAGGTGGAAGTTGGAGGCAGGGTTTATGGTAGAGATTCACTGCACATTGTCTATGTTCTCAGCACTGTGCTGGCCACATTGATTATTCTCTTTCATTCATATAGAAACACTAGACAATAGTATGATAATCAAATTCTATAGATAAGAAAAAAATAAGACCTAGAGGTAATAAATTAACTTGGCCTGGAGAGTTATATGGATGAACCAGTATTTAAATTGTATCACATAACCTTAGTTCTCAGAGACCAAAAAGAAAGTGAAAAGAGGAGTTGAAGAAATTGTACATGACATGATAGGTAGTTCTTTTCAACAAAGTTTGCAGTGCTGTAACCCACCAACATCATGGGTCATTCAGTATTGCCCATAGCACAATAACTGCCACATTTTTAAAATTCATCATTGAAACATGTTGGTAACTTTTATTCATATAGTAATAAATTGCCTTAATTTAACTTCTAATATCATATTCGAATAAGGTTAATTGAGGTCCCAGAGCACATATGAAGAGTTAGAGATTTAAACACCAAAACATTCACCCCATTCAAAGCAATGAACATAGAGCAGAACCAGTGATAGGATAATGGTTGTTGTATAATTATAACTGTGTACTAGTAATTATTTTAACAAGCCTTATTGACCATCTAATCAGAAACCATCAATATGCCAGAAATGGTACTGTGTGACTTTCATGGTAAGCTAGCCAATGCCACAATCTTTATAATTACTATTGGGCTGTAGTAACAGATTGAAACAGACCTTAATCTCTAAACACTTTGTCTTTCCCCTAGCCTCTTTCTATGTTGCATAGACACAATTGCGTGTTCTCACATTCTCTGGATTGCTCACTCCCGTTTCTCTGCAGCAAAAGGATTATCTATATATTTGTCAAATATATAGCAACTCAATTCCAGAATTCCACTTAAAGGACTACTTGTAGGGACCACCCCTAGCACTCTTCACTGTATTTTGTCATAATTGCAGCAGGAAACATCACACTCAAAGCAGATAATTTGGGAAAGTTATTTGCAAAACTGTGGATAGAATGTGGGAAAATCACAATTATAATGCAAAACCTAGGATTAGAAATAGTGAATCATCATGAACACACCTAGATTTGAGAGAGCAAAGGCAAAGAACAGTTAACGAAACATGGAAAGTAAGAGAGTGGTGTGTAGAAGTCTACATAACAAATTCTAGGGTCTTCAGCTCAGTGATACCATAGCTCACACAGAACTCAACAGGAGAGTAACAGCAGAAATAAATACTGTGACCTCACTCTCCTCTTCCCTTCTAATCTCTTGTTGGTCAAACTCAGCCAGAAGCGAGAGGACAAAAGGTGTAGTGCATTATACCTCTATTCAAATATTGAACTATCACTGGAGTAGAATATACAGCATAAATGATAGCCATCACTTTAAATTTATGACCACAAATCCCAGTGAATTCACAGTATTGCCTAGCAATCTTACCATATTATTTTAATAAAATTACTTTCCCACTTTATAAGACTACTATTTCACAGCTTCTACCATCCTCAAATCTTCAACATTCTTTCTCTCTTTCTAAGATTAGCTAATGTCTTTGGATCTTTTTAAATAAAACATTGAAACAATAAGAAAATAAATTTCCTTATTCTCTTATCCCTAAATCAACACCTGACTTGCACTTACACTCATATATATAGTCTGCTTTCCATCTTATAATTGTTGAACTATCTCTACAGCTGCTTGAGTTCAATTCCTTCATCTGTGTATTGAATTCCATCTCCTCTTGCCTACTCAACACTGTTTCTGGAATCATTTTCCCTCTGTTCTTCATTGTAAATGTCTCCTTCTTGATTGGATTTGAAAACAAAAACCCTCGATGATTTCTTACCTCTCTCCAATAACTGCTCCTCTCCTCTGCTCCTCTAAAATAAGATCCCTCATAAATCGTTGCCTAGATCTACTATCTCATTCCTTTACCTCTCTTTCCTTCTTGAATCTAGGCTAAAGAAGTTGTCGCCCATATTTCTCCACTTAAACTTTCCAAGTCAATATCAACAATACTCACTACAATGCTAAGCTCAATGTTTATAATCTTCACCATGAATGACCTCTCACCCACATTTGATCTTTCTTGCAACTGTTTCATCGGTTTCCTTCTGGGACAACAGAATCTCCAAGTTTTCTTTTGACTTCAGTGGCTGCTTCTTCTCAGGGTCTTTTTTTTTTAAGCTCTTAATGCTGTACTCTCACAGATTCCATCCTCAGACCTCTTCTTTTATCCACATTTTTTTCTTTAGATTATTTCATTCATTCCTCTGACTTTAAACACCAGGCATTCACTGATGACTCTCTTTCACACACACACACACACACACACAAACATTACCAACCTGAATCCCTATCCTATATGTCCAAAACAGAACTGTTGATTCTTTCTTTTCTATCCCCTAAATTGCTCCCCACCAGTCTACCCCTTCTTAGAAAACAACCTCACCACTCATCTAGTTACCCAGACAAGAGTCTTCTCCTCTATAACCCAGATTTAAAACCATTAGCATTTCACTTAAGCTATAGCTTAAAAATTTTCCAGATGTGACCATTTATTGACAACTATATGCCTTAAGCTGATAAAATTTATCATCATCCTTCACCTGGGTTATTAAAGTTGATAGTTTACTAATTTTCTTTATTTTACTCCTTGTTCTCTTTACTTTATTCTCCACCTACCAACCAGAGCAATCTCTTTAAAACATCTATTAGGTCTAGTCACTTTCCTACTCAAACTTTCCAAATATTTCTAATCATATTTGTAGTAAAATGTAAATACTTTACCATAACTGTGAATCTTACCTTCAGCCATTCTTCCCAAGCTTACTATGCTCTTAGGAGTTTTTTCTTTTCATGTACCATGAAAGCTTTTCTTGGTTTTACAACTTTTGATGTGCCATTCCCTTTTTTGTGAATATACTTTCTTAGATATTCACTTGACTTTTTTTCCTTCATTTATTCAGAACACTACTTTTAGAAAGACCTTCCTAAGCCACCCCATTTAAAATTGAACCATCTCCTCAATTTACAAAAAATTAAAATCAAAATCATTTTAGGTTATATTCTTGACCTAAAAGAATAATGATACTCAAGTCTAATTATCCAAGAAAGGTAAGATAAAGACAAGTAATAAGGGTTATGACATTGAAGTAGAGCAATGATTCTTATTCTGAGAAGTTGAAATCAATTTTACATATAATTTGTCATACTTCGCAATACCACATGAAGAACTGAGAGGCAGGTATTATAATTAAATACAAAATCATATAAAGCATAATCATTATAAAAATTAAGTTCTTGCTATACATTTTATGTATTCAAAATTTTATATATGAGGTAAGAATATGGTAACCACTGCTTTGGTTGTTGTGACACTAAAGCTATGTTGCTATTGACTTGAATTTTGCTGTTATATGCCCCAGTCATGCTTCAAAGGAATAGAATATTTCTCCTTGGGTCTTAGTTTTACTTCCAAAGGCAATCAAAATACTAAAGCTTTTATGAATGAATTAGAAGTAGCGAGCATCGATCATTGTCAAAATCTTATCAACTAGCAAACTAATTCCCCCAAAACATATTTTTTTGTTGAAATACTATTAGAATTGAGTATTATATCAAAATAGAAGACATGAAAAATATGTCCACTTTTGAAACTGCAAGAACACATGCAATGTGTCTTACTCTGCAATTGCACTAAACATTGATTCAGCTGCTGGATGCAAGGTTCACTTAATCTGGGAATGCTTAGTGCAAAAATGACGAGACTATTATTACTTCTTAGCTTTGCCTTCAATCCAATAAAAAGAGTACAATTTTCTACTGTCAGGTGTCTCACTATTAGATCACATTTTCAAAAACATTTCTACATAAAGATGAGGTTAAAGTGATTCATACATAGCCAGAAAACTTTCCAATTTTAATATATGAGGGACAATTATGAAAGCTTATCAGAAGCATTTTCTTTCCCCATTTTGATGCCAGTTTTCTCACTTCATGACTCTACATAGTCATAGTTATTGTAATAGACATAAACCTGCTCTTTAAAAGGAGAAATGAAAATGCACGCAACATGTATCAGATGTCCCTGAGTATAAAACAAGGAAAATGGGTTTTGGAAAGATAATGTCTATGTATTCAGATTAGGAAAATGAAAAAGAGCTGAGCAGGTAAAAATGTGTATTTGAATTACCATATAGTTCAGAAAACATTACCCGGCACAAATCCATGAGACAGAACTTTGTTAAATCTATTCTTTTAACTTTATTTTTTTAATTAGATTTGGGAG
>NW_006443570.1:7750764-7758239 GCF_000325575.1 Pteropus alecto
TTACATCTGAGTCTATGAATGACCACTGTAATACATGGCTATCTATACTGTGTGCTCCTATTCTGTTCTCTACTTCAGCCAAGACATGCTGGGCATATGATATACACTCAACAACTTGCCAATCACTTTATATTTTGCCACCTAAAACATTTCAACAACAAAAAGTAATGGAGTAGATTGTTGTTTCTCTAAGTGCTTTGTTTCTACAAAGCACTAGTGACACATTAGGAAATTTTTTGCTGACCAACTATTTTTTGTTTCATTTTAGGAATTTTGATTTATTTAATAATATATTAAAAATATTATTTCATGATGAGGATACATCATCATCAATCTTCTTATTTCATGGACATTTAATTTATGCATATTTAATAAATGTTAAAGGTGAGCCATCTAAAAATGATTAAAGTTTATTAAAGATTATACTAGTATGCATGGATGGCACAATGTAAAGCATCCTTTCTCTCTTTCCTGCACCAGTGTTGGCCAGTATTGAATTACTACAATTAACTTATTTTGTGAGCTAATAGTTGTGAATTTTTGTGTTAAATGCAAAGCTGTACTTATACTAAAGGAATTTCGAGTCTAAGACAGAAAAAGAGGTAAATACATATTTGAGTATATCAAGAGTTCCAAGAGATGAGCAAATACAATTCTCTGACAGTTCAGAATTAAAAATCATGTCCAACTGGAGACCTTAAGAATGGCTTTGTGGGGCAGGCAGCAGTGAAGCGAAATTCAAAACATAGATTCTCACCATTTGGGATAAGTTGAAGAAGCTGTATTCTAGGCAGCAGATGGTGTAAACAAAGCATTTGGAGTCATTCGCAAAGAGGGGGAGTCATCTTTAAATACTACAGTGAAGTCAAGGGAGATTAAATGTAGTTACCTGTCTAGAGGGGGCCAAAGAAATGACACTTCACTTATCAGAACATTTTTTTTTAACTAAGATTTCACACTGACCTTATTTTACTTATTTGGGATCTCATCTTTAACTACAGAGGCACTTTTTAAAACGAATAGCTCATTTGAAATCTATACTTGGAAATGTCATATTTTCTGAGACTCAACAGGGATTTACTATATTTTTAAAGATCAATTTCTAGGGGAAAATGTTTTATATATAAAACGTAATCCCTTGACGTACTACACAAAGACAAAAGTCTTTTAGTATTCATGATGCTTATTTCTAGTTCTGACATTTCTATCTTCCAAGGTGGCTTTCTTAATCCAAATACAGTATATCGACTCAGTTCATTACCAAGTAATTTTTAATTACAGATGTGTTAAGAAAAGAATTTAACTTTCAGCTGAAGAGTTTCTATCAGAGATATTTGACAATAAACTGCCAATCGATGGATTTATTTTTTTACCTTGGTGTCATTTTTCTATGACAGTATCCTGAGTAGAAAAGAAGATTATGCAGATCCATTAGTAATAGCTTTAATCTGTGTGTAATCATTTCTTATTATTGTGATACATTGGATATACTGAGAGTATAGATTTTCCAAGAAAATGTACTGATGAATTGAAATTTTCCTAAGACTGTTTCTACCTGCATAGCCCACCAATAGTTGAAGTCGATGGGCAATGAGGCTGGAATTTATTCTACAAAGCTTGATATATTAAGTAGAATTAATGGACTCAAAATAATCCATCTTACTGCTGATTATCTTTGAGACTACACTCTTAACCCAAATTGTATTTTAAGGAGCACTGGTTCTTGGCAATGTTAATCAGAATTTCAAATAATTTGGGATAAATTTAGTATATAGTATTTTTCTTTTACAGATTCAAAATATAAATTAACTTATTTAAGGAACTGAGAATTTCTAAAGTTTATTTTATTATTATTTCACATATACAGGAGAAGGCATACATCAAAATCTTCATTCTGTCTTCTAATAGAGTTTTGTAGCTATATTATTCATTTTTAATTTGTGTCCCCCACCCCTTAAATTAATTTGTAAAGGACACTTAGCTAACATGTTTAATTAAATGCAACTTTTCATTCATCCTAAGATTTAGAAATCAGTCAACAGGAAAAATAGCCAGCAAAACAAAATCTCAGTGTAAAAGTCTGTGTTTGTTTGTTTTGAGAATTCCCATCTCTTAAAAAGCTCTATCAAAGGCAAATCAAGATTAAGATTAAAATATGAATTAGAAATTCAGAAAGGATACTGGGTAATAGAAATGCAAATGAAGTCAGCATAGAAACAATAATATTAAGAGTTGTTTAAAATGATATCGCATAATTTTCTACTTTTGTGTAAAGAAGGGATAAGCATCTTCAATCTAATGATGTTAGGCATAACTTCACTTATTTCAAGGAGAGGAACTCGAAGTATACAGTCAGGGAGGGCATTCCAGGTTCTGGGGCTTTCATTCCAGTCTTGTGGAGTTGCTGATGGTCTTACAATGTGACTGGATTCTTGAGATACAGACCAGCTTGAGGGTCTCGAAGTAGTTTCTGAGGGTGCAAAGAACAGTTTGGGTTGAGAATATTTGTTGAAGCAGTGTCATTTTGAATGTTATAAAAATATATGATTATACGAAATCATGATTTCTATGTTACTGGTAGCTTCAAAATATGGGTGTACTACCGAAAAACAGTGTACTCAACTGTCCTTTATCTGAAGGAGGGAGTGGGGAAAAATTATATCCTTTTGTAATAATGCAATGATTAATCAAAAAGCTGTCACCTTTCTCTAACATTTTAAACTGTCAGGGGATTTTTTTTTCATATTAAGAAAAGATCATTTCTAACAAGATAAATACTTAGAAAAGCCCACTAAGCATTAGTTTATCAATATCCTTGCAGTCTTTGATCCACTTTGTTAATTATATGAAGAAAAAATGAAAATAAGTTGATAAATCAAGCTCAGCATAAGCTTTGTTTGTTATTTGTCCCATTAGGAGTTTGACTCTAGTTGTTGTTTCAATCTCATCCTACCTCCTTTGTGGTGTTCAAAGATGAGCTAAAAATGATTGAACTTAATATTTAATGGCTTCAATTGTGAGAATTGTTGAATATCTATGAAGTTGAAATAAAGAACATGAGTAATAAGCATATTTCCATTCATTTTTTGTTCTGTCATACTTAGTCTTAAAAAAAAAAAAGGTTTGAGACTTAAATTACAGGTAACAAACTGATGACATGTACTTCTGATTAATTAGGCGAAGCCCTCGTTCTATATGCCTCTTGACCTTGATAATATCAGCATCATATCAATAACCTGCTATTATGTATTTATACTGTTCACTTCATTGCCACTGAATATAGAAATTAGGAGGAAAAAATAACTAATGATAAGAGCGTTTAGCTAGTGCTGTTTCAGTTACATAAACCTTACAAATCTATTTATCACCTCTCTCCTTCCTGAGAATGGCTTTTTTAGATCTCAGATTACACCTTTAAAAACTCAGTGGCCTTCAGATTCACTGTGGTTAGTTCTGTATAGCAATAATCACATCTAATGTTCTTTTTAGAGTATAGTTCCAGGTTTGCTATACAGAACCACTTTGAGGTTCCTCGACTTAGGTGAGATTCCTATTCTCTGAATCTGATCTTTTCCCAAAGACGAAACCACTTAGCCTAATTCTGTAATAACCTGAGGCCTCAAAACATTCATACTTTTTTCAATATTTTACATTCCTGAACTTATAGAATGTCTATAAAATGGCCTTTTATTTCTGCATGCATCCCTGCCAATCCTCTCCTAGCTCATCTCTTTCATATATAATACTTTGCTAAGTACTTTCAACTGTAACTAATCCACATTACTAAGGTTTGATTTTCCAACCTCTTCTCCACTGCTGTTGAATGAGGAGCATAGTCTGCCTTCCAATCTACCACAAGCAAACATTATATCAAATGTTTTGCTGCTCGCTAGCATGAATCATGATCTTTCCAGTCTCCACTATTAGTTATTTTTCACTAGGCCAATGTTGTATATTTTAGATTGTATTACCATAACACTCCACTTCCAGTACCAATTTCTCTTCTCGTCAGGTCAGATTACATTATGCTGAGATAACGACTCTGAAAATTATATTATGTGATTCGCTCCATGCTACTCCATGAACAAGTAGTTTGGTACAGTTCTGGCACCATCCAAAACATTAGCTTCTCTAAGAGTCTCACCAGAAAACCACAGCATGTAGAGGACTGACACTGCTCATTTGTCAAGCAGCCCGTGTATGATACATATCACCTCTACTTATGGCCCATTGGTCAGGACTAGTCTTTTGGTCCCGTGTAAATGAAAGAAGGCTAAACTATGTAGGTCTATTCATTGAGCAGTAAATACCTACCACACTGTAAGTAAACCATACTGACCAATTGTTTTGTAACTTTGTCCTGTCAGCTTCCTTTGACTTCTCTAGTTTTCATTATGTGGTTATACATCTTTCGATATTTCATTAAAATTTTATCTGAATTTTCACACTTCCTTATTAGCCTCTTATATCCAATAGAGATTTAATTTCTCTCATTGATTCAAGTCAAAACTTCATAATTCGGACCATTTTTAAATATGTTGATATCTATAGTTATGTAAGAAACCAACAGACGAAAGACAAAATGTTAGATATATGCAAGTAAAAATAAAATATGGAATAATAGTTTCTAAGCCCTGAAGCTCTGAAATGACACCAGCTGGAATATATCATATTCTTTGAAATATGAACCAAAAGAAATGCATATTGAGAATAGTCACTGATGTTTCATGTTAATAATAGATTACAATGTGTTTTTTAAAGTTTTCACTTTTGCCTATCAACTGAAAACATTGAAGTAAAATAGTAAAGATATTGCACCTCTGTAATCCATACATAATTAATAAATGTGACATATATCATAGTTATGAAGATGCTATAGATGAATACAGATAGGATTCATACACTAATCTGAACCTAGGAAACAAATCTTACCAGAAAGGGAAAGATATTCATGGTACTACTGCCCAGAGCTGGACGATGACTGATTTTGTTGCCCAAGTTCAATATCTCAGAGATTGACATGGAGGGAGCACAATAAATGTGTTAATATTCAGCAGTGATGAAGAATAAAGTGCTCAGAATGGTCGAGTATTCTGGTTCACCAGAATATGTGTGGAATACCAATTTTTAAAGAATTAGGATATGAAAGAAACTAATTTTTATTTAAGTTAATGTGATATAATTTAACATTTCTTTGATGATTCAGAATATAGTTAAGGATCTCTCAGAATCCATGCAATAAATGTTGGTCGTCATTATTCTAAATATATAGATAAATGCTGGTTAATAGATAACTCTAGTTAGTAAAAGATATCATTGTTTTTGGACTAATGCAGGCAGGCCACAGTGCTTATTTTAATCCTGTCTTTTACTCACTTTGTATCCTTAAGCAATGTATTCTGAGGAACATTCCTTGTCATTATAATTAATTATTATTTTATATTATCTAGAATATTCTTTGATCGAGTGAATTCCATGCTTATATTAGAGTAATGCTTAGATTGTTTATATTTTAATATTAATTTATTTTATGTTTTTCTAGTTAAACTACTTTTCGTATTTTCTTGTACCAGGAAGTTAGTAGCCAGATTTAGCAGATTTAATTTAATGGATCTGAGTCATTTGAAACTCATAACTTTTAAGATCAATTGTGTTCTGACTTAAATCTATATCCCCTAGTATCATCTAATTATACTCCTCCCCACTTGAAGAAATGAGACAGATTTTAGTTTTAACATGTTTCATTGCTCGTCACATTCACATTTTTATTTCTCAAATACTTCAATTGGATCTCTTCCTTTCCTTACTCAGTCTTCACCTCATGAAGTCCTATGCATCTTTCAAGGTCAATTTCCAACATCAGGTCCTCCAAGATCTTGCTCACATTGGATTGTTGAATGCATGCAGTATTCCAAGTACATTATCAAGATATGAAATAGCATGAAGAACAAGACAAGGTCCTTCCCATAGAGAAACCTCTGGTGCGATGGAGGAGACCAATGCAGAGATAATTTCAACATAAGGTGGCGAGTCCAGTGGTAGAAGTGTGCAAACATGTTATCCATTACTTATTTGAAATCCCAAAATAGGTTGCTGATGTACCTCTTATGACAATAATCTTATTCAGTAGCAAAGTATGATAGAAATTGAATTTTAATCCAAGATCTCTCACTTATTTATTGTGACATTGATTCAAATACTTAATTACCTTAATTAGTATTTTTTAAATTTCTAATTGTGGTAAAATATTCATAACATAAAATTTACTGTTGCATTTTGTTTTGCGGGAGGCAGAAAAATTATGCTCAGAGAATAATTTTGTTTTTCCAGCAATTTATTTAAAACAGGTTTGTTGTGGGAACTATAATAATTTCACAAGCCAATAGCATACAGAACAATATCTCTTAATAAGCCAAATAAAGAAATAACATACTCCATACAAAAGACAGATTAATCACATTATTCTTCCAGGCAAGGGGAGATGAAAGGAATAAAGCACAAATTTAGTTTGGGGTATTATACCTTTTATACAAGTCTGATTTCTTGGAGAGTCAACTTAACCAACCAGGAGCTGACTTTCAGCTGCCAGCAAACAAAACAAAAGACCCTGTTGCTAGAGCACGTTGCTAGGCAACCAAGGCACCCAATGATGGCAAGCAGACTGATCCCTTTCATTGGGGCTGCTCCGTGTTTTCCACCACTACCCTTTAGGGAGTACCCCTTAGGGTGGCAGGAGCTAATGTCTCAAGGATTATCAGAGAGCTTATTTATGTGAGCAAAGTCACTTTGCCTAAACCGAAACTCTTAAATAGTCCTCACAAACTCTCAGTTTTTGTAGTCTCAATGTCTCCTTTCCATAATTGTTTCACCATATGTTTTTTCTCTAGAAGTCCCCAGCAGGGCCCCTCAGCAGCTGAGCTGCCCAGTGCTTATCATTGATGATGGATGAGATGATGACATCCCAATGCAACTTATTTCATTCTTATATCGAAACAACTTTTCTTCTAAAACCGACTTTTTTTGTCTTTGTCATAAACAAGTGGATCGAAACGACTTCACTTAAGTCAGAAACAAGTAGACTCAAAATATTAACCCAACACACAACATTTACCATCTAAAATTTTTTTAAAGTATACAATTCAGTAGTGTTAAGTACATTCATGTTATTGTACAACCTATCTACACTACTCTCTTAATATTGCAACTTTAGTATTTTTTAACAAAGGGATTGTCCAAGAATTGAATATGATAATATATTTATAATATCTAGTTCATAACCTGACACAAATAATATTCAAACAACAATTTTTTACTGTACTTCCTCTATAATGAGATGCTATTTTTTGTGAATGGATGTATCTCAGATACAGAAATAATCTAATTCTGTATAAATAGCACTATATCTATATAAATGGTGCTTTGATGTGTATGTAACAAGCGCCCTGTAGGTAATGTAATAGAATGAGTGAATAGAC
>NW_006443570.1:7758268-7784105 GCF_000325575.1 Pteropus alecto
AGCAGATAGAACAACAAGTAGAGATTTGAAGAATATTTGAAGCGAAAGTACCAAACCAGAAGTGTTGCTAATAAGAGAGACTAGTGAGAAATCATTAGAAAACAGGAATACTGCACACATTTTGAAACAGAAGCATGATGAATTAAAGGAAACTCTGAAGCCAAATTTTATTTTACTATTATACCTTCCTCAAAACACACACAAACATCATTAAATCGCAGTTAGCCAAGGAGTTAAACAATGATATTCAAATGCAGCTCTGCTTATTTCTAGAATCATCTTATCCTAACACCTCTTTCTCTGAAACATTAAATGTTGTAATACACAAAAAAGTCAAAATCTTGACTTTCATACATTACTATTATATATATCTAAAAGGAATGCTAGTAATCCCTGCCATTTCCTCTCCACAGAATATTATTAAATATAACGGAAATTGCAAACACAAGTAATTAATTCTTTTTCCTTCCTTAAAAGAAAAAATGAAGTTAAAGCACAGAAATGCTTTTAGGAAATCTCTTGTCTTAAAAATGCTTCACAGAACCCTAAGTAAGATTTACACATGGGGACTATTCAACTTCTACCCAAATTATTTAATTGTATCTCAGGGCCTTGGTGTATCAAAAAAGTAAATAAATAAATAACAAGGAGGGGTGGAGATGTATCATAAAATTTGTTTTTAAAAGAAATCTCTAGCTCAGAGTAAATGAAGGGAACTGGGAATCAATTACACTCGGGTATGTAATTTGAATAAATTAAAATGCCAGAATGATTGAAACATATACATTCAGGATAGTAGAAGGAGACTGATAGTGGGTGACTGCATTTAAATAATATGAACAATCAAAGAGAACAACAACATAAAAAATACAGAGAAAGAGGAAGAGGATAAAAGTGACTAATGTAAATATTTTTAAACATGGAATTGGTGTACAATTACACAAAAGATGTTATAAATGAAAAACTTGGAGTCGCCTATGATGGAGAATAAAAAAGTCCACTTGAATTTACTGAGTTAACATGGAAACAATCTAGAAATGGAAACGTTGGCACTTTTAAAGTCACTTTTTAAAGGAAGTGTATTTATATTTTGGTCAATGTATTATCAAACTAATGAGCTAGTTCATACAAAATTGAAAATAATTATCCCCTACGTACTTTTTTTAAATCTCCAAGAATTTACAATAAGAAATCATTGGCAGCATCTTAGATACACACGGGCACACACACACACACACACACACACACACACACTCAAATTATTTTTTAAATCTCCAAAAATTTACAATAAGAAATCATTGGCAGTACCTTAGATACACGCGGGCACACACACACACACACACACACTCAAAGTTACAATAAGAAATCATTGGCAGTATCTTAGATACACGCACACATACACACACACACACACTCAAGCATGCCTCTGTACTCACAAACACATATATGTGTATATATATATATGCACATGCAGTTTACTTATATGGACAATAAGAAATCATTGGCAGTATCTTATATACACGCACACATACACACACACACACACACAAGCATGCCTCTGTACTCACAAACACATATGTGTGTATATATATATATATGCACATGCAGTTTACTTATATGTGTGCTTATTACTATTTATGCATATATATTCTTGGTAAAAACCAGCTTTCTTACATGCTTCTTTTGAAGATTAAATGATATCATATATGTAAAGTGATGAGTAAAAGACACGTGATGATTTGAACAATAAATATATAGAAGGACATTTTTTAAGGATATCAGATGTGGTAATAATACTGCATTTGAACTAAATTTTCCTGTTGGATTCTTGAAAACCAAGGACGGAGGAAAATTACAGAGAATCAACTTGCTTCCATTGGCTAATGAAAGGAAACATAGCAAACATTTCTCGTTAAAACTGTGTAAAGTTATATTATTTTTATTATTATTCAAAAGAGTTTGAGCAAGACAACATCATCTATAGTACACAGATGAAAATACACTTGAAACACATATAGTTGGACATCCAGAGCTAGAGTGGGCTGAGGGGATGGAAATAATGTGATACTGCACCTAAACCTTAGAATAACTAAACTATTTTGAAGAATGAGGGAAGTAGAGTCCTTGATATACTTTGCATATTGAACATAGTCCTTTTTTTTGAACCAATTTTTTTAACTCTAATATTTTATTTTAAAAACAAATTTCATGGAAGTAGGCCAAAGAAGCTATGATATTGTGATTTTTAAAAAATATATATATGTCATATATATTTGGTCTTCTCTATGATTTCTGACTCCCAAAGCCCTTAGAATTTCTTGAGTGTTGAGAGCCGTTACGGTTTCTTCTGTTATAGTAATGAGATGACTTTTGGAAAGGATGGAAGGTTGAGGGCTGGTTACCTTTGGATTTTCAGTCCCTCCCCCTGATCTTCAGGAAGGGAAGAGAGGCTGGAGATTGAGTTTAATCATCAATGGTGATAAGTTAATCAATTATGCCTATGTAATGAAGCTTCCATAAAAACCCCAAAGGACAAGGTTTGGAGAGCTTTTGGGAGTGGAGTGCTTCGAGAAGCATGGAAGCTCAGTGCCCTTTCCCTATACATTGCCCTATGTATCTCTTCCACCTGGCTGCCCCCAAGTTATATCCTTTCTTAATAAACCAATATTCTAATGAGTAAATGAGCTTCCTAAGTTCTGTGAGCCACTCTAGCAAATTAAGTGAACCCACAGAGGGGGTTGAAGGAACCTCCAATCCATAGCTGGTCTGTCAGAAGCACAGGTGACAATCTGGGCTTGTGACTAGCATCTGAAATAGGGTGGAGGCAGTCTTATAGGACTGAGTTCTTGTTCAGTAGAATCTGGTGCTATTCCCAGGTATATATTGTCAGAATTGAGTTGAATTGTAGGACATTCAGCTTTCAGAACACTAGTTGGTGGAGTGAAGGGAAAACTTCCCCTTACACACTGGAAATTTGAGTTCCAGAAAACCCTAGGAGAAGCACAATGCTAAAGTTTGCAGAGCACATTGAGTATAGCAGCCAAAGAGCAAAGCAGGAAGATTCTGTCATGAAAAAATCAGAGGCTTTTCTGCTAAGAAACCAGTTTTGAGGCAATATGCTGTCATTTATAAAGGATTACAGGTGATAATTCACTAGGGATCAACATGGTAGCTCCTAGGATAAGAAGTCCATCTGTTCTTTTCCTCTTCATTGACTGTGTATTTTATGAAGATGCATAAATATGGAACTCTACAATTTAGCCTTGATGTATAATCTGTGGATCTAATGTTTATGTGTTTTCTCTGTGAATTAAATCGCCGCCTTTAAACTTAAAGTGCTCAATAAATGGCAGGAAGAAAGACAGGGAAGAGTGAGGAAAATTTTTACTACATTTTTAGAGTATAAGATAGAGATATGCTAACATAGTATCATGGCAGCAATAATTAAAATAAAAATTATATGTAAAGATATTCTTTGTATTTCTATCGTTTATTGCTAGAATTTCCTTTATAACATTCAGTGTATTCATAATTTATTCATCCAATAAATATTTATTGAGTGCCATCTCTATGTGCACCACTGTTGTGGACATTAGGGATACAACAGCAAGTAAAACAGAAAAATTCCTATCTTCATGGGTCTTTCATTGTAAAAAAGAGAAAAAGACAAGACAAACATGTAAAATACATTGAATATTAAATGTGTATAAATATAGGAAGGATGAAAGATAGGAAGAATCAAAATATTTAGAAAAGTCTTACTGCAGTGTCATTTAGGTTAAAAAATAAAGGAAGTGAGAGAACAAACCATGTGGATATTCAGAAAAATAACGTTCTGAGAATAGAAAATAGCAAGTCTAAAGGTCTGTCCACCTTACTATATAAAAAGCTCTATGAGAAGTGGGAATAGTGTGTTTTGTCCTCTCTCCCTCCATCTGCAATGTCTAGCATTGTATCTGGTACATATTAACCTATTAGGTGTTTAATATGCATTTGTTTAAATAAAAATGTACTGAATAACTCTTTCCATCTTGCTAACTCTTATTTTGATCTCAATTCGAATGTTATACACTTAGGGAGCCTTTACCAATTTTCCTCTTTGTGTAGTTCTTTTGTCATATGTTCTCATAGCTGTGCATGTCCTTCCCTCAAAAATATGTATCACAATTAGAATTAATTTGATCTGATAAGTATTTATCAAACTTTACCAGACATCTGGTTTTACACTTCATAACACTTTACACAGATAACTTAATAGAAACTTCAACTAAACATGTCTAAAATCAAATTCATATTTTTACAGGCAAAACTTCGTCTATTCCCAGGATTTCTTGTCTCATTGAATAGCAGTATTATCTATCTCGTCATTCCAGGCAGAAATGTAGGAATAATTACTAAGATTATTTTTCTTCCCATGTCTTCTCTATATTACTTTCAAAATTTATCTTGAATTATCTACAGTAAATGACAGACCACATATAAGAGGGTGGTCCCATAAGATTATCACTGAGCTGAAAAATTCCTATGTCCTAGTGACATCGCAGCTGTCATACTGTCATAGTGCAATGCGTTACTCATGTGTTTGTGGTAATGCTGCTGTAAACGAACCTACTGTGCTGCCAGTCATATAAAAGCACATAATACTTGATAATCATAATGTGTTACTTGTTTATGTATTTACTATACTATACTTTTAATTGTTATTTTACAGAGTACTCTTTCTACTTAATGAAAAAAAGTTTGTTGTAAACAGTATGCCTTGTTACTCAGGCAGCAAGCAGCCTCATATACCTCCTTTTTACCACATCTCTTGATTGCATCATTTTCTCTTGTGCTTGATTTTACCTCACCATTATTTTGTGCAGTACAGGCCTGTAGCCTAAGAGCAATAGGCTATACCATATAGTCTAGGTGTGTACCAGACTACACCATCTAGGTTTGTGTAAGGACACTCTATGATGTTCATATAAGGATGAAATTGCCTAACAATGCATTTCTCAGAACACATTCCCGTCATTAAGTGATGTATAACTGTATTTCTCTCTATCTATACTTCTTGTCTGAAATGCTAAATAGTCTATAAACCAGTCACCTTTATCAAGTGATAATTGACATACAAAGAACTACAAATATTTAATGTGTACAAATTGATGAGTTTGGACACATGCAAACACACATTAGCATCAAAATAATAGACATATTCAACTCCATCAACAAATGAGTGGAATTGGTAGTATATGCACATAGTAAAATAGTATTCAGCATTTTACCATCTTGACAAACAAAATGCTTGGTTATAGTTCTTACAAGGGTAGCAAGAAGTAAACTCATGGAAATGCACAAAATATGGAATGGAACCAACACCTTGTATGAAAATAAGGCTCATGAACTTTTGTGAAAGTATATACTAGAAATATCTACCTGACAGCCGAGAGACACAAGAAAATTTGACTATCTCAGCCTGCCTCAATCAGACTCTCAGTCAAAAAAAAATATATATATGTGTGTGTGTGTGTATATATATATTTTTGAGATATATACAGGATCATTATACAAATATTATATTGCAACATAACAGAATGTCTTGGATGTCACTGCACTACTTACAGTTTTAATTTACACTCTCCAATATGAAAAACTCCATACTAATAAATGTCCATGTAGTAGTAGTAGTAGTAGTAGTAGTAGAAGAAATAGTAGTAGTAGTAGTAGTAGTAGAAGAAATAGTAGTAGTAGTAGTAGTAGTAGTAATATTGCATGAGCAACTGTCCTCTGGAAGAACATGTGTCCAGTGAAGACCAACTAGCATTTCCATGAATGATGTCACTCCAAATGTACACTCACAATAAAACATGTAAAAAGATACACAACACTTCATTGGAAGCAATCATAACAGAATTAGACCTAGAACAATTTAAAATATTTTGCGATAATACAAGACATTTTTTCAGTAATTCAAAAAGAAATTCAAAAACGTAATAAAAGCAAAGCATTGTGTAGGTGAGAATTGTCAGATTTGAAAAAGTGACCAAAAACAAATAAAATTCTACAAATAAAAGTTATCCTCATTAGAAACAAGAAGCTCAATACACGGTTCCAATGGCAGATTAGATACAGCTGAAAGAGAATTACTGAACTGAAAGATGGATATGAAGAAACTAACAAGGATGAAACAACTAGGGAAGAAGAAATAGAAACTATAATTTTAAAAAATTAATATAAGCAGTCCCCCCTTATCTCCCGGAGATATGTTCCAAGACACTCAGTGGATGCCTGGAACTGCAGGTAATACGAACCCTGTATAAACTGTTTTTTTTTTTCTATACTTATATACCTATGATAAAATTTAATTTATAAATTAGGCCAACTAAGAGATTAACAACAATAAATAATAAAATAGAACAATTACAGCAATGTACTGTAATAAAGGTTATGTAAATCGCTTCAGGGCCATTATAAGTGAAATAAGGGTTACTTGAACACAACCACTGACATCTCAACAGTCAATCTGATAACCTAGGCGGCTACTAATTGACTTATGGGCAGGTAGTGTATACGGTATGGATACACTGAACAAAGGGATGATTCGTGTCCCCAGCAGATGGAGCAGGATGGTGCAAGATTTCATCGTGCTACTCAAAATGGTGAGCAATTTAAAATGTATGAATTGTTTATTTCTGAAAATTTCTGTTTAATATTTTCAGACTGTGGTTGATGGTGGGTAACTGAAACCACAGAAAGCAAAACTGCTGAAAAGATGGAACTATATAAAGGATATATAAAAGATATATAAAGGATAAATTCTAAATCTATTCAGAGTTACAGGAGAGAATAGGAAAAATTGTAGAGAAGCAATATTTTAGGAGATAATGGCTGAGAATTTTTTTATAATTAAAGAATAGTGTGTATTGCCTAATTCCGGAAATACAGAAAATTTAAGCAGAATAAATAAATCCATATGTTGGCATATCATAGTTAAGAATCATGAGACACAAATATAAGATCTCAAAAGCCTTAGAAGAAAAAAGATAGACTACCGACAAAGAAGATAATGTGCCTGCCAAGTAATTTTTCTGGACTCCAGAAAATAGCATAATGCTATCCTCCCAACACAATCATAGAAAATAACTCTTAGACCATAATTGTGTAATTAATCCATCATACAAAAAGACATTAAAATAAAGATATATTCAGATAAAAATAAACTCAATTTTTACTTCTCATAGTCTTTCATGATCACATGGTAAGAGATTCTTTGAGGAAACAAAGAAAAAGAGAAATCATAGGAAGATCTGAGATAGAAGGTGGGCAGAGACACTGATAAACAAATAGGTAAATCTAATCAAAGATTAATGGTATAAATATTATAAGAATGTTATTTTGTTGACAGGAGAAATCAAGGCAGGATAAAAATACTAGACAGCAATAATGTAAGACAGAGGGTGGGGATGAGAGATAGAGTATGTTAAGTTTCTTCAACTGAGCTGGAAGAGATAATGGAATAAACTTTTAATTATGAATGTTAGATTTTTAAGAGTAACTTTAAAAGAAAAACATAAAGTATATATTCTTCACATCCTTAGGTTTGGAAAAAGAAATTGAATAAACACTCAATTTTTAAAAACAAAAATAAAGTAAAACCATATAGACTAATCAAGGATAATAAAGCACAGAACATGAAAACAATCTAAACTGAACTCTCTGGTTAAGAGCCAGGTATGATCATATTGACTAAAAACATGTCTACAGTTCTTAAGGTATATTCAAAAATGCAGACTTAGACATTTAAAAAAAATAGGCCTCAAAAAGTGTGATCAGGCCTTAATGACTTAAAAGAGTACCTTTCAATATTTTCAAAGTAACTCTAGTTGCAGAAACAAGTTACTTCATATCCGTGATGACTTTTATTAATCCTTGCACCATGATATGTATTTGAAGCCTCATCTTTAAAAGTGCATATTTTTTTTCTTGTGTTTGTCTTCATATAAAATAATGTGTTTCCCCAGATTATTTCTTGCTTTATTTTTTTTACCATCTGAAATATTGTTTTATTTATTTGTTTACTATTTATCTCACTCCAGTAGAATGGAAACTCTAAGACATCAGAAGTTTTTTTTCTGGTTAATTTATTGCAATATCTCTGGCATCCAGAAGAGTGCCTTGCAGAAATTAGGTATTCAACAAATTTACATTAATATGATTATTGGCTAATCTGCAAACTTGGTCACCAGTAATAAATCATTTCTAGGTGATAAAATGCTTATTATGCAAATTTATGTATACTCAATCTTCAGAGCACAAATAATTTCTGAATGAAGCATTGTCTGCATTATGGCATTTAAATAGACATTCATAAAAAAATGATGGAAGGAAATGAGTACAGTCTGCCTTTAGTTTATATATTCCCATTACTCTATACTAATTATTTGTACAAATACTATTCTGAACTCTTACCTAATAAGGTATTTCTAAAAAGAAAGAACAACTTGCTGTTACAAAAAGAGGAAGCCAGTTTCTTTTGACATGAGAAATACATTACACATTGTTGGAGCCCTTTTAATTTTAATTCCTTTTGATTTTAACAAGTATTACATTGCAAGAGTGTTGCAATTTGCAGATATTATTCTGGCATTTAAAAATCTAGGCAATCTAAGATATTTTAGGCAACTCTAATTAAGCAAACCCAGACAATAAATATGACTCTGACAAAACCTCTCCATGATTCTAGCTCTACTTTTTGCATTCATCACTTTGTTCGCAGTCCTGCCATGCTTAGTATCTCATTTATACTCTTTATATATTCAATTCTTGTGCTAGAATAACTTATAAAGATTAAAATCCAAATGTAATGTATTTTAGAAAGTATTCATAACCAGGAGCCTATATCTGCATAAATTAAAGCTCAAAACCCATGTCATACATATTTTAAATATAACCTATTTTTTTCAGCACAATTAAACCCAACTCAATGAATAAATTATGTTTGATTTTGTAATTTTGACCTATAGATTTTCTTACCCATTTTCTGGTTTATTATCTTTTTCTCTTATTGGCAAAATGAAGATTATGATGTGTGTTCAATGGCTCTTTGACCAACTGTCTCATTTAAACACATTGTCAAGGGAATATTTAAAACTGTAATAGTGGGCGATCTACATCTGCTGTTTGGTCCTGACTAGTTTTCATTCCTTTACTCCAAGAAACAGCCACTTGATTTTCCGTTGTGGACCCTGCCTCTACTTTGAGTTTTCACAGTTCAGAATGGGTTGAGTCCCACCATCTGGGTGCAGGGGTTGGCACATGACCCAAGGCTAGCCAGTTAGATAACTGACATCTCTTATCTACTGTGGTTGATTCAAAGGTTAGTACTGGATTTGAGACGAGCCAATGAAAGTCATCTACCAACTTTTGCTAGAAATATTTAAAAGGGAAGTTTTATTTCCATTCAAATTATTAGTCGAATACAAAGTAAGCCTGTTGCTGTTGGTGGTTGTTTGTAAAATTCTACCTGAGAATGAACACAACAAAAATGAAAACAGAATAAGAGATGGAGAAACGCTCTTATCTGTAGCTTCCCTCTCTCCCTCTGGTCCACTGCTTTCATTTCTATTCCTCTAACATATAAGGCATGGTCCCTCTTCGGGGCCTCAGGGTCTCTGCACTTGCCCGACCTCTGTCTATGATGTTATTTATTTCATAAGATAGTCATATAGCTATTCTATTACTTCTTTCATGTCTTTATTTATATACAAACTTTCCAGTAAGGCCTTCCTGGCTGTTACTAAGGTTGTCATGTACATACCACTTTCTCTGCTTTATTTTCTCCATTGCACTTATTCTTATATAATAAACCATGTTATTTTTAAAAATTTATCTTGTTAATGGTCTGGTTCATGCAGTAGAACGAAAGCTACTTAAACAAAAAATACGTCTATCTTTAATAAGACAAATAGAACACTTAAGTAATGTTTAAAAGGAAACAGATTATACAACTTGTGAAAAAGTAAATTGGTTATGCCTTATTCATAAGGGTTTTGAAAATTATGGTCATAGATATATAAAGCCCAGCATAGAATGTGCTAAAGAAACAAAATGTGCTAAAGAAAGAGGTATATAATTAAGAGTAAATATGAATATATAATATACTCTATTTTTTAGAAGCTTTTATATCCTTTTGTAGAGGGCTTAGTGTGTAAGAAGGGGGCTGACTTAGGTTAATAAGTGTACACACACAAAAAGAAGAAATTATAAGCCATTTAAATGACTACATGAATATGCCATTTCTGTGCCACTTTTAGGATAAGGGGCAGGATTTTTTGGTACTACCATTGTAAAATTATCTATGAGCTAGTCGCTCAAGTAGCATGTCTCAAATTCATGCATTCTTTATGTTAGCAGTATTTAGATCCTCAGGAAATTGTAGGACGAGCTTATGCAGCAGAATCTTGACCATAGTCTCAATAAAATTATGTCACAAACTGTTGAAGAGTAAAGGCTAATTTAATTCCAAATTTACACTATGATGATATTGAACAATTTTCAATGAGTCAATGAATGATTAAATAAACCAAGAGTTAAATATATAAATTTGAATACTCTCATGATTTAACCTTCATATGAAAATGAATTGTAAAATCTACTAAAAATAAAGCCAAACTAATGACATTTCTGAGAGTAAAGGTTTTTGATGTCTTCGTGTATTTTCAGAGGTCTTGAGATTCTTTTCTGGTCATCTTTAAACTCATTTTTTTAAAATAGAAATCTTACATTCTAACATAAAGTATTTTAATCTTTCTATAAGAGGCATGTCTCTATATACTAAAGTATTGAACACCTTGAAAAATAAAGAACTGTAATTTCAGCTGGTCTCATATCTAAAGCAATACTAAAAATGCACATTTTTATTCTCTTTGAATAGTTTTTCTTGGTTCTAAAATCAGAATTTGATAAGTTTCGCAAACTAACTCGTCTAACTCCTAAATCCACTTGATTTTCCAAATAGTCTAAAATATAGGTAGTTGAATGCTTCTTTTCAAGAAGAATATTTTCAGAACAAGAATAAAGAACTTAAGTCTATAAAGAGAATGCATTGACAATCATTCAAACTTTTGTTTGATTCAATTTGTTTCGTTTTCTTTTTAATAATAACTTATATATTGAACGTTATTCCACCAGGATTTTCTATAATATTCCTACTTTGAGGATTTCCAATGAATTTACTTATCTTTGAGAATGAATTCTAAATCAATTGACTATATAGAGAGTCAATACACAAGTATGTGCACACATATCAAAGCATAATCTACTAAGGTGCTTCTCAAACTGAATGTGCACATGAATTACCTGGGGATCTTGTTAAATGCATATTCTAGTTTAATAGGTCTGAGCCTGGGCCTGCATTCTGCATCTCTAAAAAGCCCCCAGGTAATATCCATACTGTGCCTCCGTAGACCACACTGAGCAACAGGTTAGTTGGCTGAGTACAAGCTCCAGTACATTTTCACCTCAAATATATTTGTGTGATTTCTCAACACTTCTCTTCTTTTTAGTATTACAAAAAAAAAAAAAAAGCTTAAGATTTTATGTTTGCAAATCTTTTTACTGTTCTTCCATGATTAGTATTTTTCTTATGAAAATATTATTAGGATTTTTTAACTGGAAACCCTAAACTTTCATCCAACCATGTCCAAATATGCTTCTAAATAATTCCACCTGTTAAACTTTTATCTCTAGAATCAATGCTTTCTAACTTTTTCCTCAATAATTTTTGAAGACTTTTTCTATTCTTTTTCAAGTTCTGCAGTTTCATTGGATCACCGGATGCTATCTCCCATGTTGTTTGTCAGTTTTTGGTTTATCCTTAATTCTTTTTATTTTTTCCTGAGTTCTAGGAGAACTGGAGAAATGTGACTGTTGAATTCTTCACTATTCTGAATTTAGTAATTTGTATTCTATTCCTGCTCTCTTATTTTCTTTTTCATAATTACCCTAGTAAGGAGACGAGTGTTGAATCATTTTTTATAGATTTTAATTTTTTAATAGAATATTTTGAATAGATTTAAATAAATTTTAATTTTTAATTTTCATAAATTTAAGATTAAACCAAGAAAGCAAATGCATTTCTCTATATATAATTTTTATATATTATTCAATCATTCATTAACTTATTTATTTATGTAATCATTAGTGAGATAGCCCATACTCTTTAACAGGTTATGGTATAACTGATTTCACAGGGAGAATAACTTGAAATCCTGGGGATCCTGGCTAATAGTCTCATTCATTTACCTTTTCTTGTTGAAGCTGCTGCCTCTGTCTTCTGTTTGTTGCAATTCCTGACTCTTGAGGGAGATCTAATTTTCTAACCTCTGGTTGTTAAAGCTTTCCATTAAAAGAGAATGCCATTGGTGGTTCTTCTGTTTGCTTTGCTATTTGAAGAGCAGTTCCATGGCTGTTACTTTCACATTGACATTAAGATCATAGTACTAGAGAAACCTCACAGTGAATAGTTATGAAGAGCTAGTGAAGTTTTATACAACTTGTTCTCTGACTACCTAGCTAGATGTTTGAATAGTTCGACCCTTTAATTCTGCCCTATTGCTGTTATATCTCATTAACATTCCTCAACATTCTATCAAGTAGATGACATCCTATTTGGTTTCCATTTGGACCAGAAAAAAATCGTCCCCAACCTTTATATTTTATTTTGTCATAATCATGAGAATCCGGGAGCAGGGCTGGGAAACCTGAGTGCATTTTGCCGTCTTCCTATGAAGTCCTATACTAGAGTGCCATATATCCTGTGAAGACTCAATTGCTATGGACATGAGTTCTGTGAAAATGAAGCCCGAGAACCACAGAACATACTTTTAGTGTGTCAAGGATTGCAAAAGGAATACATAGTAATTAATTCAGCAACAAGAAAAAAAAAGTATTTTGAGTTACTAGAATACCACCTCTTGGACTTTATGACCAGGTATGTGTCTTATGACAAATCAACTTTTGATTAATACATCAATATCTAATTCATGACGATAAGAAAAGGATAACTGAAACACATAAGTACAATATGTAAATATGTGGTTAAACCAAATTTTTAAAATTATTAATGATATCACTTATATGTGGGATATAAACCTAAAAGCAATGAATAAGCAGGACAAACAAACAGAGACTCATGGACATGGATTATAGACTAGTGGTTACCAGAGGACTATAGAATAGTGGTTAGTAGTGGGGTGAGGGAGGAGTGGGGAGGTTGACGGGGTAAAGGGGGAAATATAAGGGGTGGGGGAGGGTGAAGTGGGTAAAGGGGATCAAATATATGGTAGCTAAAGAAAACTGGATTTTGGGTGGTAAACACACAATAGAATATACAGATGTCAAATGATAATATACACCTGAAAATTATATAATTGTATTAACCAATGTTACTCCAATAAACGTAATTTTAAAAATAAATAAATAAATAATAAATTTGCTAAAGGAAAATGTAAAAAAAGAATCTCACAAACATGTGAGAAGCTACTTGAGTATATCATAACAAAGTCATTGCCTAATTACTTTCTATTTAATTGAATATACAAAAAATTTTTTAATGCTGTAAACAGGTATAAAAACTTCTAAAGACTATAATAATATTTTTTAATAATAGGAATAGAAAATCCTAAATATTTATTCATTTGTTAGCAAGGACATCTGTAGTATGAATTATTTGATTTTCTTTCTGCATTCATATAAGTTTTGTTTTAAGAAATATAAATATATGTTATAGGTAAGTGTTCAAATGTTTCTATGACTTTATGTTCTCATATGTTTTCCGTGGTTGAAGTACTATTTGTGTTTAAAGAAAGGGAAGAGCTATATTCTTATAAATTCTGTTATCTCCCAATCTGTGCTTTTTCAACTTGGTGCAAAAGAACTAGAGAAAAAGTCTATAAGAAATATTCAAATTTTATTTCATTTAAATCTACTTCTCAAAAACTACTTGTATTTAAATGAATTATTACAGCTTCTTCCTGATGTAACTTTCCATTCTAAACAGAGATAAAGAAAATTATTATTTATTGAGCTGCTAGGAAACTTGAATTTTCCTGAATTCGATATATGCTTCTTAGAAAATGGAACAGACTGTATGCTGTAAGTATTAAGGTAAGACCTGACCACATTTTGTCAGGGGTCATGGGAAATTTAAAAGACAAGAGGCCATAAACTTTACAGAAAGTTACAGAATTATTTTTATAACCCATCCTAATATTAGCATAAGTTCTTTCATAGAGGAAAAAATTAATTTTAAAAACACACCACCACATTAATTCAACTGTGGCACCTATAGCAACTTAAGCATGTAGTAGAAAATATGAGTATAATGGTCATAGCTATCATTTTATTAAACAATATCAAACCTGTATCTTTCAGAATTCATACTGAATATTTGATCATTAAAATCTAACTTTGTGATATTCCTAGAAGAAGGACAAGTTAAAAAATAAAACATAGTTCCAAAGCAATCTTGTTCAGAGAATATATATATAAAATTCAGGTTAGAGGTCATCAAACTAGACCTGCAAGCCAAATCTAGATCACTGCTTATTTTTTGTTGTTGTTATTGTTATTGTTTGGTTTTTACTTGAGATAAAATTTTGCATAACATAAAAATCAACTATTTTAAAAGGGTATGATTCAGTGGTATTTAACACATTCACAGTGTTGTATAACAACTATCAAGTCCAAAACATTTTCATTATTCCCCATGGAAATTACACCCATTAAATAATCACTCCCTTTTTGCAGCATTTCCCCTCCTCCAAAACAGTCAGCTTTCTGCCTTCTATAGATTTTATTTCATATACATTGAATGGTATACTATGTAAAATTTATGCCTGGCTTATTTCATTTATGTTTTTGAGATTCATCGATTATCCTTTATGACTGAATAATATTCTATTGTATATATATACACCGGAATTTGTATGCCCATTTATCTATTAATGAGCATTTGGACTCTTTAGTTATTTGAATCTTTTCTCTGTTATGTTAGTCTATATATTAAAGTTTGTCAATTTTATAGATCGTCTTAAAGGACAAACTTTGGGATTTGTTCATTTTCTCTATTATTTTTCTATTTTCTTTATGTCTATCTTTGCTCTAATCTTTATTGTATCTGCTGTCTTTGAGTTTAGTTTACTCTTTTTTTTTCCCTAGTTCCTTAAGGGATAAAATCAAGTTATTTGAGATCTTTCTTCATTTTTAATATGAGCATGTTCAGCTATAAATTTCTCTCAAAGCACTGCTTTTACTTGATTTCATAAATTTTGGTTTGTTGTGTTTTTATTTTCAATCATCTATAAGTATTTTCTAATTTCCTTGGTGATTTTTTATTTGATCCTTTGATTATTTAAGAATGTGTTATTTAGTTTCTACATATTTGTAAATTGTCCAGTTTTTATTCTTTTATTAATTTCTAGTTATTACTTTGTACTTGTAGGAATAAACTTTGAAATATTTCTCTTTTAACCTTTGTTGAAATAAGTTTTACTTAATATATGTCTATCCTGGAGAATACACCATGTACCCTTGAAAAAAATAAACATTCTATTGTTACTGAGTGACATGCTCACTCCTTCTGGGATTCCCACTAGCTTATCTTGGTATGCTTTATGGTATATATCACAGTTATCTTAGCTCTTTATTTTTCTTTATTCTTTTATCCTTCTGTTCCTCAGACTGGATACCTTCAATTGACCTGTCTTCAAGTTTGCTGATTTTTTTTCTTTTGTCTGCCCAAATCTGCTATTGAAATTCTATAATGAATTTTTCATTATAATTATTATACTCTGGTTCCAGAATTTCTGTTTTGTTACTCTTTGTAATATTTATCCCTTTGTTGATATTTTCTATTTGTTTAAATATCGTCCTACTGATTTTCTTTAGCTATTTGCACATGGCTTCCTGTAGCTCTTTAGTTATGTTTAAGACAATTGATTTTAAGCTTGTGTTCAGTAAGTCCAATGTCTGTTTATTCAAGGACAGTTTTTGTTCATTTCTCCTGCGAATAGGCCATTGTTTCTTGTTTATTTTCACCTTACAGTTTTTGTTGCAAACTGAACATTTTGAATATTAAAATGTGGTAACTCTGAAAATCGTATTATTTTCCTTCCTCAGGGTTATTTTTATTTCCTTGTGGTAGTTCGTTTAGTTTTCTAAACAAAATTCATAAAGTCTGTATTCTTTGCTATGTGCAGTCTCTGGATTTGCTGTTTCTTTAGCTTGTGATCAACTAGTATTTTTACATAAATTTCTTTGAGGAACTAAAGCCAAAAAATTTTTAAAAACTAAAAGAAAAGAGAAGGAAAACTATCCTGATGTTAGCAGATTTGTTCTGCGTTGGGGCATTACTTCTTGCTAATCCAGACCACTTACAACTCTGCCTAAATCTTCACATTCTGCTGCCCTGAGCCTAGGGATTAATTAGCTGAAGATGAAAGTTTAGGATCTTCTCATGTCTTTTCTGAGCATGTGTCCTGCTCTGGACTTGAATGTGGCTTTCTAAATCCCCTGTTATATGCAGGTGCTTTTCAATTCCCTAATTTCCCAAAGAAACCCTCTCATCAGCTCTTCCTCTCAGGCTTCTGCTGCATGTCCATTAGCCTCAACTATAACCTTCTGCCAGTGACAATGGGTTGTTTGTTTGTTTTATAATGTTTCCAAAAGTGTCCTCTGCAGAGTTGTTTTTCTGTACTGAGAGAATTCAGTTAAGGTGAAACAAACACTTGTGTCATGCTTTCAAGTAGCCTCACACAGGACGACCACAGTTCATTGAAAATGATGTCTATTTTGCTCCCTCCATAACCTACGGTCAGAATCCTACACTCAGAAGACAGGCTGTTGTTGTCTTCAAGACTGCTGCCAAGCCAGGGAGGTGGGTGGGGCATGGGAAAGTGAAAATGTCCCAAAGATTTCCTGTCATTTTTAAATTGCCCTTTTTTTGTGATCCAGCATTCAGCTGGTTGCTGCAAGCTTTGAATATTTTCCAGCATTCTTCCAAAGGTGATTCTGACAGGTTTTGCTTGACTCGTTGGTGTTTCTGTGAAGGGACAAGCCCTTGGAACTACCTAGTCTGCTGTTTTTGCTGATGTCATACCTCACTGAATATTTTTATACACAGATTTTTTATTGGGACATAGCTATATATTTTTTAAATATATAGTCTGTAGCTGCTTTTGAGGTACAGTGGCAGTGTTGAGTATTTGCGATATTGTATGAACTGCAAGCTTCAAATATTTATTATCTGGCCCTTAATACAAAATGTTAGATCACCTCTTCTCTAGGGTAAAGGAGACCAGAGATGTACAACTTCTATCACAGCAGCAGAAGTTGAATAGAGTAAAAAGGCTGCAAAGTTTTGGGAACTGATAATAAAAAGAATCAGCCAGAGAAAAACTGACTCTGTTTAATGTTGTGTATAACATTTTCCACCTGGCAAGTGGGATTATAGTGGATTACTTTATCTTGGTGCTGTCGTACTATACAATGTAGAACTCTATGGTTCTGCAGGTATGCCTTAGGTTGACAGCTACGGTAAGGCTCTGGGAACCTTGCTGTATTTCAACCAGAACAATCCCACTATTATCTGTCTTGTATATCAGATTGTGCATACAATTTTATATCTAAAGAAGGTATTTTGCTTATAAAAAAGATTAAGGAAATCACCCATTTAATTATTTTTATCATTAATTCCATAAAATTTATATCTAATTACAGATCATAACAGAATTTATAATGGACATATCCTTATTTTACATTATTACTCTTCCAAGACCCACAAATTATTTTGAAAGTAGATAGCAATCTAGATATTGCCACCCTGTAGAAGAATGTTTTGATCAAAGATTTAATTTGTACCTACTTGTACAATGATTCATTAGTCTTTATATAGTGAATAAAGTAGAGGCTGTCTTCAATAATTACAAATTCAGTTATTGCAACTCTATAATTAGATACATGACAAATCTCATAGATTATTCTTTAAAATTTTTTCAATTTATACTTGGCTACAGCGGGAGATGGGAAAAAAAACAGAAAGAGAGAGAGATGGGGCAGAGGGAGAGCTCTCTTGCTCTCTAATGCAAGAAAGTTTGATTCTTTTAAGTCAAGAAACTGCTAGGATACTAAAGGATGTTATTTTAGGAGAAAAATAGTTTAATTTCTAATTTTCTTGTTATTTTAGCCTTTGTGCTTTTAAGAGTTTGGAGCTTTTTTTTCTTTCACAAATATTAGAATAGACAAGTGATCATATTTGAGGAAAAATGCATATATATATCTGTTCTCTAGAGAATTATGGATCTCAACCAAAGAATTATAGGTTTTAACCATTAGTATTACTCACTCAAGACTGTAAGCTCTTGTTTGTGTTATTTTTGCAAAGACCCTGAATTTTGATAAAATTTTGTTCTTTTACCAGGCTTTGATATTCATCAGGTATTAAAAACTTAAAAATCTTCATGTCTCAAAGCTGCTTTGTGAACTCAATGCTACACTGGCTTTTAGGAAATCAAGTCCTGAGAGTTTTCTCAAATTGTAGCCACACTATTTGCTTATCCTTCAATAATAAACTTGCTGCCTGCTAAATATAACATGTACATAAGCTAGGAAAGCACAAACTCACCTTTCTAAAGCATGTAAATAAATGTAAACAAAGCAATAGAGTGGTGAGGTGAGCTCATGTAAAAATCATTTAGAAGGACAATATGGTCCTCGATTCTTTAATCTTTGACACATAAACGTCCTAGATTATGTGAGACATTTGTAAGGTCCTAAATTCTTGAGCTATGAATGATTCTAACCTTCTCAAGTGTCTCATGTCCCACAGTACACATGTGTCTTCCCTATATGTCATTATTCCCTATATGAGAGATCAGCATATTTCTTTTGCAAATATTCTGTAAATATTTACTAAAGACATTAAATATTTTAGGCTTTGTGGGCCATGGGATGTCCGTTGCCACTATTCAAATCTGCCACTGTAGCACAGTATAAGCCGTGGGCAAAACATAAATCAGTGTGGCTATATTTCAATAATACTTCATGTATGGGTAATGAAATTTGAATTTTGTATATTTTCAAGTGTTATATAATATTATTTTTCTTTTTACTTTTTTCAGTCATTTAAAAATTTGAACATTATTCTTACTTAGCTTCTAGGTCATACAAAAACTGGTGGCATGCTGAATTTGGTCCTTGGTCTTTGGTCCACAGCTTGGACGCTGTTTTTTCTTATCCTCCACATGTATTGAAATTTTATCTCTCACTTGATAATAATCTCTTCAATAAGAACATAAAGGGCATATCTGCAGAAGAGTTATTTGACTATTGGAAGAAGAGCACAAAATAGGTCAGCCAAGTTCACTCCACTGCCTAAGAGATCCACATTAACGAATTCAACAAAAATACACATTAAAAATTTTTAATTACCTTTGTTCTTCTTAGAGTTAGTTAAAAATAATTAGAAACACAAATATCGCCTGTACAAATTGCTAAGGATCTATTTATTCTTTGTGAGAAATTTGAAATAAAAACATTGCCAGGCCCTCTTACCTAATCACGTATTGCAAGGAAATAGAAATGGCTGTCACCTAAGGAAAGTATGCTGACATTAGACTAAGAAAATTTATTGTATTGATTTTGAAATAAGGGTGACCTTAATACATATAAATTAATGCAGCCTATTGGTTAGCACATCTTGCATTTTACATCCATTCAACCAGGATTTGTTGAGCAGTTACTATGTAGGATGATTTGCATTACGATCAGGGAACAATGTTTGCCTTTAAGGTGCTTACTTTTCAATGAAGGACCAGTCAAGAGAAAAGGAACCCCTCTAAAAATAATAAAGATATATTTATAAATATTGTAAAGAAATTGAGTAATAGACTGAAAATGTATTAACAAAGTTGGATGTCCTTTAGATAGTATGGTTAGATGGAACCTCTCTGAATAAATGGCAAATCAAGGTAAAATCTTGCATCAGTCTCCAATTAGAGATAATCTTTATTGTTATTGGAGATAATCTTTCCAATAATGATAATAACAATTGTAATAGTTTTCAGTGTGACAGTCCATGTTAACACATGGATTATTTCTTTTAATTCTCATAAAAACTCTATGATAGAAGAAGATATTAAGGGCCAAGGACATTAAATAATTTCCCAATTTCACAGAATAGTAAATGGTGGTCAAATTATCATTTGAACCCAGGTGATTTGATTCAAAGTGGACACGCTTAAGCTAACCCACATTGCCCCATTGTTCCAGTAGAGCATGGATTAGTCATAGACTATCATCCAGCAATAACTTTTGGATGAACTTTGTAACTTTGTATTTACATGGTTGTCATTCCTGGCACACTTTTATTCTAAACAACACATCCCTATAATAAATATGTTATATATTCTTTTGGGTTAATAGTCCAGTTTTAGACTCATGGAATTAACACGTGTGCTACAACCCATGGTGAGTTTATTTGAAACTTTGGAAGGCAATCATACATGCCTTATTTACAATATTTTAAGAGAAGTCACTCTAATATACAATTTTCTATCTTTTATTCAAATCCTGTTACTCTTGCCAAGTAGAGCTATAAATTATTGTTCTCATTTATTTTATGTGCGTGATGTTGTATTCATTCACAGATGCTTCTTAATGTGGTAGCTGATACTGCACAGTAGTCATTGTCCTCAAATTTACTACAGATGAATCTTAATGCTACTTCAAATATTGAATTGCTTTTATTATTTGTTTGTATGTTCTGTTGATTCTCTCTGCGGTGGCAAAATTTGGGAGGCTGGTTAACTCTCCCTAGGTTACTATTTAAAGTTGTAGTTTTATCTATTTCGTTTCTCCCTGGTTTGAATACACATTGATTTTAAGCGAGTTCACAGCTTCTTACAATTCCTCTAGGTTGCCAGACTTGATGCTTAGTATAACAATATTGATTTCCTAGCCAAATATTTTAACTTCACTATGTGAATATATTGTTAGGCTTGGAAACATATGTTTCTATTATTTCCTTCAGATAGTAGGCAGTGGAAAATCAGTACAAACACCGGTTCCCACTTGTAATTTATTCATATGATTCACCTGATACTTAGTTGAAACAAACATCAGCATTGCACATCCTGCAACATCTCATGTTGGGCTAAAGGCTGAACAGCACGGAAGGAATGTAGAATTCTGGGGCACACTAGGTTACAATACAATCTCTTTCCAAGGCAAACTCCATCTCTCAGTACCTTGAAAGCCAGAGTATATTCAACACATGAGGATTTACCATAACCTGCTTCCTGCTAGTTCATTTCCCATGAGGCTTGCATGGAAGAATTTCAGATTTAAAAACATTGTACCAGAACATGAGCTGGCAAAAAGTACTTTTGCAGAGTTCCCTCTCAGGACGAAAATATGAGGAGGTTAAAGGTGGACTATTTTTTTTTTAATTATTATTGTTTCTCCTGTCAATACTATGTTAAAAAAAAGTTATCTTTATCTTAAATTGCTTATATCATACTCTGAAAATGTCAAATAATACAGATTAAGTTTTCAAGAGTTTTAAAAATGTATCATTGATACATTTTAGTTATCATACCATAACTAACTTGTACAAAATATTTAATATATATGTGGAGAGTCAGTGATTTGTGCAGATATGCAGGCTAAATTGTGTCTTCCCAAAATTTATATGTTGAAGTCTTCAGAATCTCAGTATCCCCCAGTGATCTCAGAATGTGACTGGGGAAATAAGGCCTTAACAAAGTTAATCGAGTTAAAATTAGGACTCTAGAGTGGGGCCTAATCCAATACTATGTAGGTCCTCATAAGAAGAGGAAATTAGGAGACACAGAGAGGCAACAGTAAAGACCAGGTGAGAAAAGGCCATGTGAAGACACAGCAACAAGGTGGCCATCTGCAAGCCATGGAGAGAGGCCTCAGAAGACACTTGCCAATACCCTAATCTCAGCCTTCCAGCCTCCAGAACTATGAGAAAATAAACTTCTGTTTGGAAGCCACTCAGCCTGTAGTATTTTGATATGGCAGCCCAAGCATGCCAACACGTCGTCCTCTTAAACAAATCTTTCAAGAGGTATAATAGAGGAAGGCAATAGCCCTGGGTCCTGAAAATTGGAGGAAGAGAAGGGGCACAAAGCCAGAGACGCGATCAGTAGTTTGTGAGCTGGTCTGACATTTGGCAATAGAATCAGCCCAGGTGCATGTAAACAGTGAGTCTCTGAGTCACCTTGATCATCTAGGCCACGTGAGATTTCCCTACTTTTCTTTATATTTCAACATTCACTTCAATTTTCCCTTTTGCAAACTCTTTTTCTCCCCTCAAGGCTTCTTTGAATCATTTTTATTCTAGCGCATTATAATTGCATAACAGATATTTAAGGGAAAGGGGAAATATCCCCAGAGGTAGTTTCACATGCAAGCCAAGGAAATATTAGCAATTCCTTACTGTTTCTTATAGGAAGAGACTATGTGATAATTGGACAGTGTCTTGATTTATCGCTGTCACTTTTTGGACATTTTTACTGAGTAATTTAGTCTGTTGCAGCAAAAAGACTTGGTATTTTATGATCAGAGTCAACATTTTAGTACATTCACCAGGAGAAATATAAAATATTTATAAACACAAAGATGAGGTTCTCCCTCTTGTTATCAGAATTTTAACGAATGGTCACAATTTTTTAGGGGTATTATTTTCATGCTCTAGTGATACTTGTTTGCAAGGTTATAAGGCACTGATTTAAAAAGAGAGAGAGAGAGAGAAAGGGAGAAAGAAAGAGAAGGAAAAAGAAGGAGAGAAGAAGAAGGAGGAGGAGGAGGAGGAGGGGAAGGAGGAGGGGGAGGAGTTGATGACGACGATGATGAAGAAGAAGAAAGAAGAAAAAAGAAAGAAGAAAGAAGAAAGAAGAAGAGAGGGAGGAGGAATCGAAACGTGGATTTTGAAATCAGGCTGCCTGAGTTCCAGTCCTGGCTCTACCACTTAACCAGCTCTGTGGTTTCTCTGGCAAATAGCAACCTTTCTAAGTATCTGTGAATGTGGGGAAAATAATAGAAACTACCTCTGAAGTTCATTTAATTTTAAGCGAGATAACCCATATAAAGCATTCAACATAGTGTCTGACCATGTGCTAAGTGGTAAGTATATGTAGGATGTGAATTTATTATAATTTTACAAAAGTAATTGCTAGTAGTTTAGATTGAAACAACAATATTATTCTAGTTGTGTGTATTTCCATCTTTATTGAGGTTACTTCATGACATAGGGTTCTGCATATTCATGAGGGTTCTGGTGAGTTCACAGACACGTCTCAATAGAATTTTATAAATGAATCAGGAGTTAGTTCTAGGGTCTGTCTCTGCCCTTTCTTGTTTGCTGTGGTTGTCACTTCTGTTACTACTGCCACTGTCCACTCCAGATGCTGGGACTAGTGATTCTACCTAGGCCCAAGTACAGATAGATGTCTTAGTTCCAAAATGACCCTGAGATTATAGCCTCTTATTATTAACACATTTCATTTATTGTAGCTTCTTATCCCAGACTCAGGCAAAGGACACATTCAGAAATAGAATTCTCAAACCCATTAGTCTGTGTACCCCTCTACATCCTTAAAAATTATTGAGGATCTCAAAGAGCTTCCGTTATGTGGTTTATGTCTAGTGATATTTACCAGATTAGTAATTAAAACTGAAAAATGGGTTTTTAATTAGTTGAAAATTAGTGTTATTGTTACATATTAACCAAATGTTTTAGAAAAAAAAAAAAACTATGCTTTTACAGAATAAAACCACTACTTTGCACTGTCCTGTTTGCTGGGCTTTATCCACACAGTCTCACAGAGATAATCCCACACAACACAGTCATCTTCATTCTGTCAGAAAACGCAGCCCTTTCTAATAAATTGGAATGTACTAAGAAAGTCTTCAGATTCTTTCTCCTCCTCAGGCAAACACCCATATAGCTTTTAACACTCGAAGATTCTTGAATTTAAACAGAATAATAACCAAGCACAATGCCTCGATGCCCCTAGGCTCAACAGCCTCTCAGACAGGGTTGAGTTCTCAAGTGGAATTAAAGGTTTTTGTCGCACCCTTTGGTAGCTCCCTTGCTGAACCCCTTTGCCAGTTGTTCTTTTGTCAGAAGAGTTCACAGTTGTGGCTTTTCTCTGGAATAGTCAGAATTTTGTATAAACAGTTTGATTGTTTCCCAGTAGATTTTGACTGCTTTATTCTACTCTGTTTCTACAGTATCTAACATCATACTTGATGTAGAGTGAGCATTCATGGAGCTGAGTTAGATGAAGTATAACATTTCATTGTGAAGGAGAATTTACTTTTCTTTGGGTCAATTCACGGATACCCTAGATAAGGAAGAAGACCTTCTTAATTGAGAAAGGTAAGAAATATATATAAAGTAAATGTTGTGCTCAAAATGCCAATTGTATTGGTTAAATGAGTCAAGAGAGAACTCTGCATTAAAATATTCATGATTTAACTTAGATCAGACTCGGTCTGCTACAACAATAATGATAGTGGCACAAAATGGTCACAGAACTCATTTTTAAAATAGATGCATTACTGAAAAAGGCTTTGTTAAGCAATAAAAAAATTGAATATTGAATTCCAGTTTTTCATTTGACTTTCATTAAATCATTTGAAATAGCTTTTTGAGCAAATGTTCCTCTTAACCTATGAACAAAATGAACCTTTTAACAGACAAAGTTTTAGAAAATGTTAATATTAAAACCTTATATATAAGTCAGAGGTTGTAATAAAAACATTCTGTTTCTGTATGATTTTTGTGAAAACCATTGTCCCGATAACTCAAAGTCCAAAGGAAAAACATTAAGTCTGTCATAACTAAATAGAACACAACAGATTAAGAAGTCTCTGTTTTTATTAAACACTCTTCATAGTATTTTCAAAACTCTTTGTCACTATAAATATTCTGTAGGTCATGTTGGAGGAAGGAGGACTTCTGTAAAGATAGAAAAGAGAAATCTACAGATACCCTGGTGAGGCAAAGATTGAGGGCACCTCAGTTCTCAAATTAACTGACTCAATTTAGGGAGTGTAAAGGACCTTACACCCTATCAGCGATTGCAAAACCCTATAGACTCAAACATAACTTAGATAGTTGAATTGGGGAAATGCAATTAAAACAAAATCTTCTCTCAACCAAGAAAACATCTCTGCAAAGGTAGTAGAGAAAGAGAACAGTTTTAGTATTGAATAAACATTAAACCAGAAGATGTGTCTCAAAGGCAATCTAATAAGAGATTGCAAAGACAGAAAGAAAGCTCACCCTTTTACATAACTACACAGATAAACCCCATTGCATAGATATTCTCAGGATGAACAATAACTAGACCTTAAATAAGAGGACTTGACAGCACCTTTTGTCACTCACAGGTCATTCAAAATTCACTTGGTAATTGGAGTGACCATCTGTAATAGCTAACTGGCTATATTCAAAGGAAAAAAATAACTTTTTATGTCTTTATGACAGAAAGTAGTTTTGCAACTTGGAGTAAGGCAACCAACAGAATTAGATCCCTGCCCTCCCACAGAAACTAGGAGATAGGAATCTCTCTTGATTTTTACATTTCAAAGTGATGGCTCCCAGGTTATTGAGAAAGACCATCTTGGGCCACAAAGCTCAGGCCTATCTTGTTTTCAAAAAGTATTTATATACATTTCAAAGAGTGAGAGAGTATTTAGAATTACAAGTTTTCTAATGTGAATGCTCAAGAGAAAGGAGAGAAGAACCTCTTCCCTTATT
>NW_006443570.1:7784155-7798789 GCF_000325575.1 Pteropus alecto
TATTACTTTGATCGTATATTGCAATAGATTAAATAAAATAAATTTACTGGTAACCCATCAACAATAAAATGTCTCCACAAATCTCTGTTCTAGTGACTATGTATCATCTCTCTGAATAGTAGTTTTGTGGGTGATTCATATTCTAACGGCAAAACACGCATGCATTGCTGGCATAAATACACCACCATGGAAAGGGTTAAACAAAATACCCACAACACGTTAATTGACAATGAAAAGAAAAAACAATAATGGTTAATATCAAAGATAGCACAACTCAAACAACTCTGATGGTGAGCAAGTAATAAAATTTCCTATAGAAAAATGTGAAAATTCCGACTATCTATAAGAGCCTTGCAAAATTATCTGGCCTTTGTAGAAGCCAGATTTCTTAGTAGAATACAGAATTAAAATTTTCATGAATCTTTAATAATACCCCAAACTTAATTTGTGAGTAGCAAATTGTATTGTTTTAATTCACTAAGTACCCTATTATAAGTAACTCTCAATTGTCATTAAAAATAAGTCTATGAAATTGTATAAATTTAATCCATGAAGAGCTACCATATTATTTTTTATATGTAAATTTGAGATACAGAACCAAGCCAAGGGCCAGGTTTCAAAGACAACGCACAGCACACATTCATATGAGTTCAGGCCAGCATTTGATACAGTTGAGTGGGATTTACAAATATCTGGAAGTAACAATGAAAAGATGTTGAAAGGATTTCATGATTTACAATCTCTTACCTCATGGTTTTAAATCAGGTCCTATAGTTATCATGTCATGTAGTTCTTCAGTCTATTACCAAAAATTCTGTTTAAAAATGAAACTATACAATTAATATCTAACTAGGTATTAATAGCTGTTAAGCCATTACTGACCATTTATTTAGAAGTTCAATCATTTTATTATATTCAAAAAAAGATAAAATGGAAAAAATATAAATGTAGTAGTGAAGTAGATTGGGGTTTGAATACTGCTTTGGCAATTTCAGTATCCAAAGATGAGCAATTTAGGTTTTCTGAATCTGTTTTCTAACATAAAACTCAGGTTATAACCTGCTTCAAATGTTGTTTTTAAAATTTTTATTTTCCTAATTAAACAAGATATATGTGACTGGTTCAGAAAATAGTGGCTTCTTTTTCTAGCCCTCATTTTTCACTTAAGTGTGAAAGAATGGGACATTAAAAAAGGATATTTGATGAGAAGTTAATATAATGTATGAATAATGGAATTCTATTACCATTGAGATGAGAAATCTTTACAAATTAGGAGCAATTATGTGGGCATTAAGTGCTTTTGGAGAGTTAAATAAAGGGATTATTAAATAAAGAGAAAAGCACCAAAAATACACCAGAGAGATTTTAGTCTAGTAGAGTGCTGGGTAGGAATATTTTTAAAAGTAAATCACAGATGAACAGAACTCCCTGTGAATTTTTTCCTTATAGGAATTAAAATAAAAATGCAGAAAGTTTACAGTATCCATGTAACCAGCTTCCAGATTACAAAATACAATATTACTAACACATGAAAAGCCCTCCTCATGACTTCTCCCATCTCCCAATATTATATGTGTTTCAAGACTGCGTAGTCACCCTGTGTACAACTAAGGTCAAGTTCGTTAATCGTGCCATTCAGATGCTGTATTTTAACTGTTATTTCTCTGCTTATTCTATCAGTTATGGAGAAAAACACATTAATATTTCTCTTTATGGTGGTGGATTTCTATGTTTTGATCATGAAAAGATCGTTTCTCTCTGTTGGTTTTGTCTGCATTGGGTCAAGCCCAAATTGTGTCTTCATATTTCCAAATGTTCATCTCAGTGTTCCTCCTCCCTCATTCTATGTTCCCGCCAATTTGCAATTTCAGTGTTTCCACTCTGTGTCCCATGCTCTCTGGACACAGTATATATACTCATTTGATTTTACTCATTTGAAATATTATTCCCACCAGCTCCTTATCTATTTCCCCATCAGTCACAGATCATTACTTTACCCAGTCTTCAACAATCCACATGAATTCTTCTCTATGTAGTCTTCCTGACTTACCCTTCTGAGTTCCCATAGTTCTAAATTATCGTAGTAATGTACTCATACTTCTCTGAGAGGACTTACGTTGGTATTACTTGTCTATCTGATTTTCTACACTAGACTTTAAACATATATTATGATTCTTAAATGACAAAATCATAAAAATATTAAATAAATGTTTTAAAACATTTTGCTGATTGCAAAAAGAACATATGGTAATAGTGGAAGTTTCAAAAAAGTCATTGTATTAGTTTGCCAGGGCTGTCATAACAAAATACCACAGATGGATGGATTAAACTATAGAAATTTATTTTCTTATAGTTCTGGAGACTAGAAATCCAAATCAGAGGGCTAGCAGGTTTGATTTCTCCGAGACCGTTCTCCTTGGCTTACAGATGATCATCTCCTGTGTGCTCACAGTGCTTCTTCTCTGTGTGTACATCTGTGGTGTCTCTTCTTATAAAGGCACCTATCCTATTGGATTAGGACCTTACTCTTATGGCCTCATTTAAAATGAGATACTTCTTTAAAGGACCTATCTCTAAGTACACTCACTTTCTGAGATATACCAGGGATTAGGACTTCAATGTGAATTTTGATGAGACACAATTCTATCCAAAACAGCCATAAAGAAAAAATAGATAATTTTATCTATTATATAAACATTCTATATTACAATCTTATATCTGAACTTTGTGCACAAATTTTGTTTGCTTAGACCAGAGTTCACATGCAGAAGACTACGGAATTGAATGAGAACTTTTTATAAAGGCCCTTGAAATATTTGCAAAACAAAAAAACAAAAACCAGAATCTTCAGAAAATATATTATCAATTTATTTCCATGCGCACACAGAGCAAGCAACATTAATTAGTATAATATTAACTCCTAGTGACTGACTGATGAGAAAAAGTGGTACATTGTATTAATTTGAATTCATTTACTTAATTTAAATGCTAAAAATTTCATTGATTAATTCAACAAACACTTACAGATTGCCTACTATATCCCTGTAACTGTGTAGGAACTCGAGATTCAATAAGGAACAAAATAGATGATAATTCCTGCTCTCCAGAAACTTATAAACTAGGATAGCAAAAAAAAATAGCTTTATAATTACTAATAATATTAAGTGATGCATAGTGGTAGCAAAGTGTATAAGCTAGTGACTTAACCTAATCAGGGAGTGAGTGCAATTTTCCCTGAAGAAGTAATATTTATTCTTGTTAATTGGTTATTAAAATTTATTCTTTTGTGAACTAGCTTTTCATTTCCTTTGCATATTTTTCAATTGGGGTGTTTGTCTTTTTCTAATTAATGACATTAAAAAAAATTATAGGTGAAATAAATCTAATGTAATGCCACAATCCAAAAGTAAAGGCTATTTAATATGAATTGCTTTCAGTTCAATGCATATATGTGTATTTTATAAGTATTTATTTAATGTGATAATACAATTTTGGACTCTGTTCTTTATTCTAATAATAATCTGTAATTATTTAATTCAATTACTTATTTCTCCCTTATTTCTATTTTCTGTCTTTCTAGCCAGAATGTAAGTACAAGGGTACATGGCTCTTGGCTGTCTTGTTCTATATATTACTAATATTTGGCACAAGTTGGCTATTAATAAAATGTATGTTGGATAAAAAAGCATAAATATTTTCAGTGAATGCAATTCTGAAGCTTAACATTTTCAAAGGTAGTATAATATTACATACATAGACTAGGTAATAGTAATTATATTATCTTTTCCATTTCTTTGACAATGCTTTCAAATATTACATAATTAACTAATATGTTAACAATGTGGTGCATTTGGCCTTTTTATTTCATTTGCTTCTACATTGTCTCCCTAATGTGAAAAAATTGATTTATTAGCAAGATGGTCATGTGCAAAATATGGAAGAAGTTTTACCAAATTTGGTAGGCAGTTGAGCATAGAAAAAATAAACTTGCGGAGTTTAAAGATAGATTGCTTCTAATTCCAGGCTCTGTTACTTAACTATGTGACCCTGTACCTCTACTTTCTCATCTATGAAAGAGGATGAGAGGTATATATCTATAGTGATATATACCTTATAAGTTCATTGGGATAATTAAATAAGTTATTCTATATTGTGGTTAAAACAATACTTGATATGCAATAAGCAATATATAATTGTTCACTGCCTTATTTGCATTTGTTGTATTATTATATATTGGCTTTTAAAAGCAAATTATAATTTTCATAAATTATTATAATTATTTATAAGATAAAGTGATTATAAAATGATTTCTAATTCTCTATAAATTGTTGTAATTTTTATAAAACAAAATTATGATAGCTAGCAAGCACTAGATACCCAAAAGAAGGATAAAGTTTGGAGCTAAGAACCTTGACTTAAAATAATTTAGCAGTATGCAAATTAACAAACTCAAAAACAGAAAGAACTCAAGATGAAACGCAAATGTTTAACTACATGAAAGAAACACCATGTCACGATAGCCAAGATTTGGGGTGATGTGCTAGAACCATGAAATGAATTAATATTACAAACATATATGGGAGACAAGGGCCTAAAGTAGGACCTTAGGTAAGACAATAGACCTACACGCAACCTCAAGTAGACAGATTTTAAAGACAATGACGTCTCTTGCGGTTTCTCCATGTTATCCTTCTGAGTGTGTAACCACACTTATGCATTGACACATGATTGTGCCATGTTGCTTTTTAAACTGGATGTTTTAATTTGACTATAAGATCTAGGAATTGATCTATATCTGATATATTTTTAATATCCCACCACTTTTCACACTGATACTCATTAAAAATATGGTTTCATTATGAGATATCATGCACTAGCAATGTGACTTGGGTAAGATCATGTATCCCCTCATATGAGAGGAAATGTAGATACTAAAAAAACCTTAGCTCTAGAGTTAAAATGCCTCAGCTTAAATCCAGGTCACTCATTGACATGATGCAAAATAAGATAAAGATACTTGTGGAAGACTATCTACCTGGTCACTAATTTCCACTTCTCTCCTTGGGTAGAGAGAGGTTATATTTCTCTTCCTTGCTGAGACTGGGTTTGCCGGTAGGTTTGGCTAATGAAACATGAGTTATATGGGTCACTTTGGAGCAAGATCCTTCCTGGCTCACTGTGCTTCTCAGCATTCCCTCATTCCCTCTCACTCGGACAGTGGTCCCTGTGTCAGCCTAGGTCCTGGAATGACATGATGCAAAGCAGAGGAAAAGAAGCCAGCCTAAGTGAGGAAGTACTTTTTGTTGCCTTTGTTTCTCTTTCCTAATTGGTTCAAAACTTAATCTCCATAGCCTCATTTTGTTCATCTATGAGATAAAAATAGTAATTTGTCCATTAGGGTTTTTGCTACCAAGCAATTAAAACTAATAATTTTCTGTCTTAGGAAGTGATCATTATCTCCTTGAAAGATTCTTTTCACATGACTATTAAGAAACTGCCCTCCACCTTTCACTTTCTGAACTTCAAAAGTCCAGAATATTATTCCACAAAAGCTACAATTGTACGTCTGAATCACAGATGAATTTCTTATGAGACTTAACTAAAAGAAGCATAAAGAGATGGCTTTAATTCTCATGTCTGTCTGCATCTAGCTAATGTGTGATCTTGCGTAGGACTTTTTTTAACTTTCCTGGATTTCTTTTTTCTTATCTATAAATTAGAGTTAGTATCAATAATCTCATGTAATTATTGCACGTTCTTAAAAATAGTACATGCAGAAATGCCAGGCATAGTTCCTGGCAGACAATAGTCACTTAAGTAGTTCTTCACTTCCTATCCCACCGTACTGATACCTTCTCGTGAGGTGTGCACTTGGAAGCAGCTCCTGGAGGGCCATGATAGAATATTTTACACAGAATGTATGTTTCAGCAAAATCTTCAAATTTTCAGGACCTACAAGTGTCCAGATTTCTTTATATCCAAAACATGTCTATATTTGATTGATCCTACAACATAAAAAAGTCTTCTTAAATTAGAAATAAAGCCACCATGACCACAAGAAAAGGCAGATTCCACTACTTTTGTACCAATATAGTTCTTGGTAGTTTGAACTTATTTTTAAATATCCATGTTGGTTTTTGTCACTAGCATTTCAAGATTTTCTGAAGTTTATGTGCTTCGATGTGAAAAAACATCCTGCTTTTGTTAAACACGTTTTTCCAATCTAATATTTGGTTGCTACTTAGCATAATCATCTTTTTTAAATGCATACATTCAGAGTGGATATTACACTGCAGTAGGCATTCCATCATTAGCCTCAGCAACACCTTATGGATGTAACAGGTTTTGCAAATTTGCCGATAGTAATTGGAATCACCACAACCATTAAACACCGTACTCTCGAGTCGTTATTAGTTTTTGCAATTAGTTTCTGCCACCGTCTTGCTTTGTTACCTCCAGAGGTTTCTAACTCTGTGGTGAAAGGTAATCAACTGCAGCCCTATTTTATGACCCTTTATCATAAAAACTGACGATATCATGGGCTCTGCAATCACTTCTGCCCAGTTTTGTCAGCCTTTATATTTGGATCAATCTAGTCTCAGATATTAGCTTCCTTTGCAGTGTGAATCAGTTCTTAGAAAGTTTACTAGATATAGTCACTCATGTCATATGTCAGATTTCACGGTTCACATTTATTAATTTGTTTAATATTAACTGAGGCCTACTATGAGTAAATAAATAGGCTATGTGTTAGAAATATCTGGTTCAGAAATAGTTCAGACCCAGAGATTATCATCTTTGCTTGGGTACGTCAGGGATAGCTCTAGAGGAAAGGAAATCCTTAGACTGAGTCTTACAGAGCAAGGCATTTTCAAATAAATGAAGGAGTATAACTTTCTAAGGAGAGGGAAATGTGTGTAAGAATAGATAGATAAAACATGAGTATGGTGCATTTGGGGAACTGTGAATAGATCAGGACAATAAGAGTCAAAGGTGTATATTTGTAAGGAAATTGCTAGGGCCAAAGACTGATAGCAGCCAAGAGACAGATTAGAGATTGCTTTATATAAAATGTTAAGAAATTTAGATTTCATGGTTTGTGCAATATGGAGCTATTCAAGGCTTTAGAAGAGGGAAGTAACACAAAGTGCTGTGCTTTAAAAAAGATTACTCTGTAACAGCGTGAAGGATATAGTGAAGGGAGGAGGAGGGACAGATAAAAACTAGTTCAATAATCCAGAAGGAAGATGATAGCTGGACCGTGCTAAGAGCAGAGAAGACAGGGAAAGGGAACTTATATACAAAGTTAGAGGGTATAATTAAGGCTTGGTATATAGTAGGAAAGAGGGAGAGGCAGGAGTAGTTTGATTCTCATACCGAATGACTTAATGGATAGAGGAGATATTAACCAAGATAACTTGGCAGAAGTAGTAATATTTTGAAAGGTTTCTGTTTTATTTTGTCTTTATTTTCGTTTTGCTTTCTTTCTACCTACAGTAGATGGTTTGGAAAGATAGGCATGAATAGCGTCTTGCATCCCTGAACATATATATTGCTTCTCCTATCAAGAAATAGAATCTATTTATTCCTTCCTTGACTTGAGCTAGCCTCATGACTTGCTTTGAGCTATAGAATGTGGCAGAAGTAATAATATACTTATGAGGTCCAATTGCTTCCACTTTTGTTCTCTTGGAGATCTGTACCATCATGTAACATTGTCCAATTACTGTGATAGGAAAGGCATAGAAAATCTTAATGATGTGGTGGTAAGGAAGAGAGAAACACTCTAGAAACACTAGCTCCTAGACATGCCACCCACCTCAAAGGAGACAGAAAACAGAAACAGGTGAATGATACTTTCTTGGATACTTCACATCAAATGTCCTCAGTCAATATCACATGGAGCACAAACAGGTCATCCAGACTGAGCACTGCCCATAGTGCAGATTCATGAGCAAATAAATTAAGCTATTTAATTTCGTAATAGATATATTTGTATACAGTAATTGATAACCAACAGTACCTTCCTCCCTCCTTCCCTCCCTCCCTCCCTCCCTCCCTCCCTCCCTCCTTTCTTTCTTTCTTTCTTTCTTTCTTTCTTTCTTTCTTTCTTTCTTTCTTTCTTTCTTTCTTTCTTTCTTTCCTGAAGCAAGATGCTAGATATGTGAAAAGAGAAAAATATTGAGATAACTGGGTTATTTAGACATAATTTCTAAAAGAAGATCAACAATTCCTATTCTTTCTCTTTGGACAAATTTCTGCTGCAAATTTCCTTCTATAATCTCTAAAGCAGACCATTAAAATACCATAAAACAGTATCCATATAAAAAATTCACAAGCAGCAAGGCTTTAATGTTCAGGAGAAAACCCTTTGTAGCCTGTAGATTTTCATGAGGTATGTGAATAAATCACAATATCTATGAATAATATCATTACATATTTAAATAAATGATCATTTCTAATATCTATCTCTAGAAGGAAAACTACAAACTACAAGACCAATGGAAGAGTTAAGAACAAAAAGCAGAATTTTTGTCTTAATATGCTATTTTCATGCTTTAAGTATTCTTCATTACAATTATAGAAATGCAAATTGTGAAGCTAAATTTTTCCCATTAGTGGGCAACTGGTAAATGACCTTTAGTATCTTTAAAATTACATATGAATTTTTTAGACATTGAGATTAATAATCCTGTTTTTAAAATCAGGAAGGTTTAACTAACATGTATTTTGGAGTTAATTTATTATTTAAATATTTTATTTATAATATCCTACCCTCTCTAGTAATCAAATAGCTTAAGCATAGTGGTTATTTTCGGTAAACATAAACCCAGTTCATAGAATGTTATGTCATTTGTTTTAATGAAAATACATTTGAAAAATCAGACTTTTTTATTGTGGAGGAAGAAAGCAAGAGGTTATCAGAATCCACCTGAGAATCTTTTAAAAATTATCCCCACATCTAGTAGTGTCAGAAGTGGGCCTTTATTTGCAAAACATCCACATCTTTGCTGTGCAGCCCCACAATTTGAGAGGTATTGAAAAAGAGAAGGTAAAAAAAGGTACTCGCTTTTTCTTTTTAAAATTAATTAGGTAATTTTGTTTCCATTTTGTTATCATCTGAATAAATGTCAAGCATTTTAGCCTCCCTTAAGTCACCCTTATCTGATTAAAAATAACCTACAAAATTCATTTTCTATCCAAAATGCCTATGTCAGCTTTGGTTTACACAGCTTTCTATACCTTGATGTTTTTCTTCCACCAGTTCTAATTTATTCTGTCTCATTCTCAAGGACTTGATATCTTATCTATCCTTTTTTAGCACAGCCACCACAACAAATGTTAACCTTTCCCCTCTGTTAATTTCTAAATTCTTACTCTTTCCACACAGTAAAATTATTTGCAAAATAAAATTATCAGTCCAATAAGCTTCTAAATCCATGTCTATTCTTCCAGCCAATGAAACTAGATATAGCATTTTTACAAAGAAGAAGAATTCAATAGATTCCTAGTCTTGGAAGGATGAAGGGGGAAGAATATTTATTGATAAGATAACTTCAGTATTCTGACTCTTTGCATGTGTGTCCCTGGGTGTGAGCCTAAACTTTCAGGATCATGTGTAGAATCAAGACTTTGTCTCTAAGAGCCCTTTCGGCTCTAATGTTTTATGGTTGAAAATCTCAGATTTTCTACTGGAGTTCATCCGTATGCTTTTTAGTGTCAAGCTATATCAATACATTGTTACAGTAAACATTTATTAAGTCTTTATTATATGGCAGGCATATTTTGTGGCATTAGAGGAAGCATAAAGATGAAAGAAGAAGGCCTCTATTCTCAAGATTTTTAAATTCTAATGAGGAGGTTAGTGAGGGCAGAGACATACTATAAACTAAACAACCAAATAAATAATCATAATAATCACTCTGGAGTAAGGATAATACACTGTAATAGTGAATTCCTGGGTGCTTATTTTAGATTGGGTAGCAGGACTGGATCTCAGAGAAGATGTCATTTTGACCAAATTCTGAGTGATAAATGCTAGCCATGCAAAGATTTGGGAAAGAACATTCCAGATAGTACAAAGATTCTAAGGACTCATTAAAGTAAAAAAAGGAAAATTGTGGAAACTAGAGCATCGTCAGGGAGAGGAGGGTACTAGAGAAAGTCAAGCAGAAACCAGATCATCACACAGAGTTTTAAAATAATAGAAAAGAACATTGCCTTTATTTGAAATGTAATAAAGGTGGAGAGTGACATTACTCAAAAGAGTTTACTTTTAATAATAATCACTTATGTGCCAATACTCTTCTCTCCCTTCCCCCGCCCCCACCTCGCATGAATAAACAATGCCAGGAATTCCTTTTAGGAAAATATTTAATACCTATGAGTATTATTCTACCACAACAGGATAATTTCAGTCCAGATGTCTGACATCTCTAGTATATTATTAACATTACTTCTAGGCTTCTTAAATTTAAGAAGTGAAGAAGATACTTAATTATATTCTCTTACAGATTTAAATCAAAATATGAATAGATTTAAAATTTTAAATGATAACATTTTTTAACTTCAAGGCAATTTGCTTACAGTTATTTTTCACATATATGCACACTAAAAATGAATATTTAATTTTTTCAGATAAATCAGAGTTAATTACCTTTTCTTAGTCTTCTTAGAGTGGTGCTTTATCTTACCCTCAAAAGAAAAGAAAAGCTTATACTGATTCTCAGACACAAAGGATTATACAGCATTTATTTTTTTAAATACATAAAATTAATTTTATTTTATAATAGCTAAAAGTCAATTTGATATTACTTCTTATGCCTCTTAGAAAACATAAATCAGATTTACACACAATATATATCCAGAGTAAAAGAAAACTATTCTTAAGAAGCCTCTGAAATATTTACCAAGTTTATTATTCCCACTATAGGGATTAATTCTTAAAGTTTGGTTAGGATTTTCTAGCAGCTTCATCTTGTTAAGAAAAAGTTTTAATTGTCTTTTCATTGCTTGTATTCATAAGTGAGTAGCAAAAAAGAAAAAATCTATTAAGAGTTTGACTGTATTTGAGAAAATTAAAAAGTATAAGATTATGACTGCTGTCTATGTGGCAGTTTGGGGAACCACTATACAATATTTATCCTGGGGATGTTTGAGTTTTAGCAAATTGATCAACAAGATGAATTGAGCACCTATTAAATTAAAGATATATGTTAGGTGTTAAAGATAATGAGAAAAGAATTATTTGTGTTTAAGTCACAGCCTTGCCCTCTAACAGCTTTGTAATATTATTGGAAAGATAAGGAAAGACTAAAAATACGGAGACAAAGCACTAGATGAAATGGGAATCAAGAGGCCTAGATTTTAATCTCAAGTCACTAAAACTCTCATGTCTTCTGTTTGCTTAGCTATAAGAACAAACCAGTCAAATTAATTAAAGTTAAAGATCTCTTCCAACTCTAACATTCTAAGGATTTCACAGGAAAGTTAGATAATTCAAATGTACTGACATTAACCCCAGCCTTGGCAGATTGACATAGCTTAAAAAACACAAATTGATTCCAGCAACCTGACTGAATTATTTATCAGACATCCCACACTTTCACATTGAACCTTTAACTACAAATATGGAAATATGATCATCAAAACATTTAATATGTTTTAAAAAGACAGAGAAAGAAAAAAAAAAGGAGGCAGAAGGAAGGGGAGAAAACTCTAAAGAAAGAAAGAGAAATCTTCAAGTGCCATATGGCAGAATGTAATGTTCCCAGGTAAAAATATTCACCTTCCAGAATGTCTTCCATGAAGAGATGGCCATGTAACTCACTTCAAATCATTGAGAAATAAGTAGAATTGGATGACGGGGGTTTCTGGAAAAGCTTTTAAGAGAACAGGCTCAGTTAACATACCTCTTCGACCTTTAGTTCTTTCTACCTTCTTGATTGGAAGAGAGACTCAATGACTAGATGTGTAGCAGTCATCTGTGAGAATAAGCTACGAATGAAGGAATATAGAAAGGAAATCTAGAGCAAACCATGGGGATGGTTTTATGGAGCAACTGTACTGAGAGTGACTATCAAATTCCTTATGTGAGAAAATACAATGCTATTTGTTTAAGCCACTATAGAATGGATGTTCCGTTACTTGCAGTTGAATGCAATTCTATCTATTGCACAGAAATGAAGATAGATCTCAGAGCCAGAGCTGTAATTTACATATGAAAATATGGTAGCAAGGGAGATAAGGGAGTGGGAGTTGGGGCGATGGTAATATCTAGATATAATTACTAGAACCTAAGATTAAAGATGAGCCATGTTTCACACAAAATGAAGAAAACTGAAACTAAGCACTCACCACAAAGTCATATCTTTCTGGAGACTACCAATTCAGTATAATGAGGACTAGAAAGTCTTTGTGCTATTACACACACACACACACACACACACACACACACACACACACACACACACACCCCACAAGAAAGAAGCTTCCATTGGTTGCTAGATTTAGGTGCTATAAATAAAATTTTGACAAAAATTTAAAAACTCAACTCTATATCTTGTTTATGAATTCCCAAGCCTAGATTTTAACATACAACTTTTTGAGGACTTTAAAAATTCTTATTAATCTGACAAGTACAATCATCAAAATGTTCTTTGTTTCTTTACACAAGGAAGAAAGCAACAGAAAGAAAATGAAATAGCAGATAGGCCTAAAATAAAATTTATATATTGAAAATGAAATAGCAGATAGGCCTAAAATAAAAGAAATATTATATATTCTTATTCTTATATATTCTTGTATATTCAATTTATTTTATTAATTTATAATAATTCTTTTAGTAAATAATAGAGGAAACATTAATGAAAAAAATTATTTGAATAAGACAATCATTGACTTTCATTTACTTGCTATGCATAGGATCTTACACATAACAATTAGAGAACCACATTCTAATCAAGCACATATAAAACATTTACAAATATTACTATGTCATACCACAAGGCAAATCTCAACAAACAAATTACAATTAGTATTATACAGACTATGTTCTTTGAGTGCCATGTAGAAAATTAGAAATTTCTATACCCCTCATGGCTACTGACCCAATGTATGAATCAAATATGGATACCTCGATGCTACTGAAATTTAACACATCTGTAAGATAATTATAAACCTATATAGAAGATATTGCTCAAGTGGTGATTATTTTATTGAATTTCATTTAACTCATTTAAGATATATATCCAAAATATAAGAAGTCCTGATAATCTGTAAGAAAAAAGAAATAGACAACAGAGCAAGGGATATGAGTATGTAAGGAAAGTGGGAATAAGAATGACCATTAAACATAATTTTAAAAAGGCTCAACCTAACCAGTACTCATGAAAATATATATTTTATATATATTTAAATAAACATGAGATAGAATTCTACATCCATTAGAAAAAATCAATGTGATATTACCAAGTACAGGAGATGTTGAAGGAGAATGAGAACCTTTATATAACTGTTAATGGGCTGTAAATTGTATTTTAGTGAGTTTTTTGACAATACTTCGTAAAGTTTTAGATGGACATCCTCTAAGATTACATAAGCTTTATAGTCTAGAGAAATTTGAGCATGGATATACAAGGAGACATATAAAATTGTTCATTGAGCATTATTCATAGTAGAAAAAACTTAGAAAAAATTAAATAACCATTGAAACAAAAATGGGCAAATAGACTGTAGTAAATTCACATAATGCAAAACCATAATTGAACATGTTGAAATTAATTTAAGCTAATGTAACTGCCAAAACCAAAATGTGGCCTGAAAAGAAAAGTTGCAAAAATAATGCTAATCAATTTAAATTATTAAATACCAATTTTCAAAAAATTCATATATCTATCTATGTGATAAGTTTTAACATATAGACTGAATGGACACACAACTTCAAGATAATGACAACTGCTTGGGAAGAAAAAAGGAAACTTTCAGAACCGCAGCATAAAAAGCTCCATGGACTCACTGTGACCCAAGAAACAATCACAACTGGTAAAAATTACTACTTTTTTAGAGTAAAGTCTGAAAATTTTCCTGATGACATATATCAAATGAAGAAGCATATATTCAAGAAAATCTACTAAATCTCAGTAAGAATAGTGACGATCTGTGTCACCTGCTCCCTAATTCCTCCCCAAGCCTCCATGATGATAAAAGCTAAAATAGGCAAGTATGGCTAAGAAAAAGGGTCCCCTTTTCCCTTAGCCCCCAGACAAGGACTAGGCTATCTCACTGGGAAGGGCAGGCGGCCAGCATTTCTCACCCCTTCCTTCCTCCTTCTAGTTCCTAGTTACAGAGGTTAAATTCCTGGCAGATTGGCCAAGATATGAAGGTCTCTCTTCTTCTACTCATTCCCCAATAATAGGGCAGAAGTCGATCCTACACTGAGTGAGCCAAAACCAAAACAAAATAACAAACAAAAAACAAAGAAGATATTGTTTCAGTATATCATTCCTAGAGTGGCAGGACACTGTCCCCAGGCCCACATCTAAGGATTTCAAGCCTAGAGGTGTTTTCAGAAGTAATTTACATTTTGATGGTATGCAGTTAAGAGCAACAGGCTAAACCAAAGTTTGGCGAATT
>NW_006443570.1:7798839-7871650 GCF_000325575.1 Pteropus alecto
GGAAAGAGACAGCTAGGAGCCCTCCCAAAGTCAGAACAAGTTGCAGACATACCTAAAAAAAATACTGCTACAAATGAGCAACATTTAATTGAATCAGACTATGGAGCAATTACGCCCAGTGCTTCATTACAAAAAATAGAGCGTTCAGGAGGCAACTTAAAAGCTGGGCTATAACTATAAAGGTGGATAATTTAACAGAGGTTATCAGAAGAAGAGACGGCCAAAGAGAGCCTTGCTAAACCACTGCCATCCCAGTATAAGTAGGAGCATGCCCCAGTGCACTATCTGTGATATCAGAGAGGACACAATAGACTTCAATAAATAGTCCAATCCTGTCACTAAATAAGGACACCAGCAAACAACAAAACCAATGGCAGGGCATGGAGGACCAGTGTCCAGAGTTGCTATAATATATTCTTCTAAATTCTTAGTTTTTAACAATAAAAAATGCAAGAAATGCAAAGAAAAGAGAAACATTATCCATATGGGGTGGAGGGAGGGGATTAAAAAAAAGGTGACAAATACTGCCTGTGAGAGAGCCCAGAAATCAGATTTATAAGACAAAAACTTTAAAACAGCCATTATAAAATATATCCAAAAATGAAAGAAAACCATGCTTCGTGAATTAAAAAAAAAGGTATGATGATAATGTCTTATCAAACATCAAATATCTATAAATATAGAAATTAGAAAAATGGACCAAATGAGAATGTCTCATTTAGATGTTGAACATTTTGCATTTTTTTACACATGTTAAGGGAAGTAAACCTTAACAAACCTCCTTCACCTGCCAGATTTTGTGCTAGAAAATTATGAACTTTATTTTTTTATCTTCATATCTTTATGAAGGCAATAGTATCGTCCCTTTAGTAAGTTAAGCAAATAGAGGCTAAAAGAGATTAACTTACCCAAGTTCATAAAGCTGCTCAGTGCCAAAGCCTGGCATTAAATTTACGTCTGTTTTATAAGCCTTTGATTTTTACTCAATGATATTTAGTAGTAGAAAAAATTAAAATTCATTCAGCAGTGGAAGAAATAACAGGGATAACAACAAGAAAGCTGTACTTAACCTTGGAGTTAGAGGTTAGTACAACCTCCTAAATGGTTTATGTATTAACAAGTCGACCTAACTCATCTGGGATGAGTCATAGACTAACTGTGCGCCCCCAAAATTCATCTGTAGGATCCCTAATTCCCATTGTGGTGGCATTTGGAGGTGGGGACTTGGGGAGGTAGTTAGGTCATCATGTCATTAATGGAATCAATGCCCTTATAAGAAGAGACAGGAAAAAGATGATGTCTCGCTCTGCCCTGTGAAGACACAGCAAGAAGACAGCCATCTGTAAAACAGGAAGAGGGCTATCACCGCGACCTGACCATGCTAGCACTGTGGACTTCTAGCTTCTACGCCTATGAGAAATAAATATATGTTGCTTAAGCTTCTCAGTCTATGGCATTCTGATACAGCAGCCCAAATTGACTAAGACACAGATGCTTCCATGAGTTTAATTGTAATCACAAACTAATGAACTTCCTAATCCAGCTATTCTTAGAAAGTGAGATAAAGACCAGGTTAATGCAGAGGCTAGGTATGCTCTGTGACTGGAGATAGTGGAATTAGATGAGGATGAAGAGTCAGGACATGAAACAGGGAAGAAATAGAGATAAAAAAATTCACTGGAGGGTGTATATGTGTTTGTGGGTGGGTGGGGAGAGATATGGCTTTTAGTTAAAGGAGAAATTTTCAGGTAACCACCAACAACTAATTAATACCATTCTAGAGGGTAGCTAGGAAAGAAAGTTGCTTGATAAAAATGATATTTAATGAATCAAATAAAAGAAATTTGCATTAATAACTAGCAAAAAAATGATAAGCAGATTTTCTTAAGTGTTGCTGAGTCTATCTCTGAAAATTCCTGTATAAACTCTTATTCAAATTATGGGCTATCCGATAAATAGTTCCCAGAAAATCTATACAGTGTATCTATCCTTAGGGGTGTATTTTGAGGACATGAAGAAGTGTTTTACTACTGTTATTGCCATATGAATATTATATGTCTCTCCTTGGGTGGTCAATGATGATAATGTGGGAAACATAATTCTCCATTTCTGGGCTCCAGTTTCCGCTTAAGTAAAACGAAAATTTAAGTTTAACTATGTTGTAAAGTTTGTTCCCAGAATATCATTCCATTTTCATTTTAATGTAATCGCGACCCATATCCACTAAGCTGGAGAAAAGGTAAATGGTCCCCCAAATCATGCGGGTAGGAGTATAGATGAAATCTATGAGAAATCCGGAACCCGGATCAAGGGAAGCAGAAGTTTGAATGAAATAAGGAATTTAATAATCGGGAGCACTTTTAGAATAATTTAGAAATCTAAAAGAAGACTTTTTTATGCACATATTATTCTATTTCACTACATCCATAGTCATCATTCTTTACTAGAACTTTCCATCAGAATCATCTGAAGAGCTCCTTGTCAAAAACACAGACTTAAGACATCACTACTAAAGATTCAGATTTATCAGGATATTGTCTTTCTTCATTATTTCTTTTAAAATTCAAATAAAAATCGTGACACATACCATGACTTAAGAATCTCTCCAAGGTGATTTGGTTCAGGGGGGTGATGTTTTCATTTTGAAATGGATGTCATTAGCCAGAGGTTTAAGGATTTGGAGCCTGGCTTTCTGTGGAGTGAGTGTTCTACAGGATAGAGTTCTTTAGCTTTTTGCATGGACCTAGTTTTTCTGTATGAGCTACTGCAAAGAGAGAAATATTAGTGTTCCACCCAACAATGGCAGTGATTATGCAGAAATCCTTTGGTTTAAAGCAATAATTTTAATTAGTACAAGCTTATGGAAGTATCGGTTTATATAAAGACTTCTTGAATTACAATAAGAAAGTAATAATGTCCTTAGTTTCTTATATCTGAAGTGATATCATTAAGTAGCAATTCAAAATAGAGAGAAAATAAAAGGATTCAGTGATGTCATTAGCTTCACAACCTTTCTTAGATATTAAGATAATTTGGTATAGAAACTCCAAGTTTCCTCCACTCTGATATTGTCTTAGCGTTAACAAAAGTTGCAGGCAAAATAAAATTAAACTATGTTTCTTAGAGTCAAAGAACGATTTTTTTTTAAAGTCCTGATACAGTAAAATGGTTCTAAGATAACAGACACAAGGAAAAAAGCAAACAGTCTAGGTAAAGTATTTTAGGAAATGTGGCGGAAGTTTAATAAAATTATTAAAAACATGCAAAATTTTACAGAATAATATCAAGAAATAAATGCTTAAATAAGCAAGAAAAGACAAAAGATTATTTCTTGATAACATGTAATAAATTCGAAAAAGATTTCTGTAAACTATTAACTTGGTTTTAATGAAACGAATGTGCATTTAAATGAGATATAACTTATTCTTACTAAATATACTAAATCCAGTTCCTAGTACTGGTGAGATATATGAACTTGGTATTGCCATACAGAGTTTATCAAGTGGTAGTAAAAATCCTTATGATATTTTCGGAAGGTAAATTTGCCATGCATTTCAAAAGTCATGAAATGGGTCATATGTTTTATTAGCACTTCATTAGGATTGTGGCAAAGTAATACTCAAAGAAATTAAGTTGCTGTAAAGGGTAATTATGAATATAACACAATTGATAACTTGCATACAATATACTGTCCAGTAAAGAAGCCAAAAATAAACATATGAGCATCTATTTCTGACTGCACCAAAATAGTTATTCGTTATAGATGATATCTGGAAGAGAACTAGTAGAAAAATACAAACACTGGTTATACTAGGGTTGTGGGATCAGGTAGGATCCTCTGTCCCCGTTCTCCACATTCTGTTTGATTTTGTTACATAGTTATAAACTTGATAAGGCTGGCAAGCATAAGAAGAGAAGAGAGGTTCCAGGTAGTGCATTCACTATATTCACTCACTATATAGTAAAAAGGTGTAAAAAGAGAATGAACACATTTCTTAAAACTTTATAGAGCTGTCAGACTGGTCAGAAATCATTTGCTAAAATGTAGTATGAGTCTTTTCTTGGTTTCTTTTTTATTGTTCTATCACCTGCGGATTTGACATAACAAAATTATGATGATTCACTGTTATGCTACAGAGAGGTTTATAATGGATATAGAAAAATCTTAATAATGTTTAAAGCTTGGAGGTCTGTGAGAAACCATGAGAAATTGCTTTCGAGACCACAGTAAAATGTGAACCTCATTTAGAGAGACTAAGCAGGGGGATACTATAGATAAAAGCAATTGAAATACAGTATTTAGAGTGACAGGTCATCGAAGAAGTTAAAAAATGCATTTAGCTCATCCAGGTGTGCAGCATTTACTCAATTTTAAGGGACTGTTAGTAAGCAAAGCATATATTGTATTATACATCTTAGTGTTTTTATTATTTGTCTAGGGAACCAATAGAAGTATTCTCTTGAAAGAGAAAGTATTTTAAACACTTTTAAAATAAGCCAAGTTAAATCTCATTCTATCAGGTGAAAGTCAGTATTAATATCCAACAGGAGATGAAGCTCAGAGAGACAGTTATATCCGTCATCGAGTGGATAGAAAACCAACTCTACAAAGTGTCAAAGCGTATTATATCACTTCAGAATGAATCCCCAACTCTGGGTAGAGGTGTTTTTAGATTGAATTCAGAAGATCAGTCTCTCTCGGGCAAGCTTATACCATAACCATGAAAGGTGAAAATACAGGAGGAGAAAGAATTTAGTTTAATTTTCTATTAGATATTTCTCAGTTGCTTATTTCATCTGTGTCTAGTCTTTTGGCCTGGGGTGAAAGCTGATGATCTCAAAGTGGATGGTGATTTCGTAATTTGCAAACAAACATGGAGTTGGGCTATCAATACCAAAGGATTTTGTCATTTCACTTGTTGAAAAGGTCCACAGTAAAAATATTTCTGAGGCTAATTTTACAAATACAGTTGAGAACGGAGAGGTTAAGTGGCTTGTTCAAGTTTACATGTCTAATTATGGTAGAAGAAGGACTAGGTTTGCTTTCTTCATTTCTTCCCTCCACCTCTCTCTCCCCTCATTTATTCTTTCTTTTCGAATTGAGATAAAAACAACTAACATCAAATTTACCATCCTAACTATTTTTACGTATACAGTTCAGCCCTGTTAAGTATTTCACATTATTTACCACATATCTCTATAACTTGTTCATCTTTCAAAACTGAAACTTCATACTCATTAAACACTAATTCCCCCTCTCCCTGCATAGCTCTTGGCAACTGTCTTTCTACTTTTTGTTTCTATTATTTTGATTACTTTAAACACTTCATGTGAGTGGAGTCATACATTTGTCCTTTAGCATTCCTACAGGTTTCCAGTGTGGTTTTCCAGTGACTGATTCAATTTGGGTCCATATGGATCCTTACAACAATAAGAAAAATAAATAACCACCCTTGAGAAATAAGACAACACAAAAAATGAGTAACACTGAGCAAATTTTTCATATTCAGTTTAGGAAATCATTGAAACATATACTTTGAAATACTGATTTATCCAACGAAATAGTATTTTGATGGGGGTTACATGAACCTAAATGATAGATTAGATATTAGTGTTTAAGAAAGATTAAAATAAATATATCCCACTTTTGCTTTGTGCCAGGAAGAAACCTTTTAAAATACTTATTGATTTTAAAGTAAGCTTAATGTATTTTAACTGAGCTTAGAGACTTGAGGGAGAATACAACTAATGATGGATTTTTTAATAATGTTTTCATAAAACATTAAAATAGGTCTTAGTTCCACTCATCTTTCACGATGACAATACTCTTTGCTAGATTAATCTTAAAATAAACTTGATGTATTTTAATCCTGTATAAAGATTTTAAATATGCATCGTAATGTATTTTAGTAAACTGTATTAATAGTGACATCTCTGTAAACTGTGCTATATGTATAAAGATACTGCTGAGCTCACTGGCCGTTATAGAACTGAGGTTATCTACTGTCTCGAAAGCTTGGAAAGAGGCCTCTTCCTTTTTGTCAGGCTAAACATTTCTAAACCTCTGCTTCGGCAAAACTAGACTATCTCACACACTGTGAGAATTTGTAATTAGAGTTTATTTAGAAAACATATTAAGTGCTATTAGAGAGCTTTTGTGCAAGTGCTAATGAATACACTGTATTTAACCATCATCAGACAGATCAAATACAAGAGACTAATGTTCTAAAGTAAGCAATTTTCAATAATGAGAATGTACTCATAATTACTGTTGTCATTATAATAAATAGACTTATTCCATGACATTTATATTAAACTGATTTTTTTAACTTCTTACTACTGACATAGTTGGATTATAGCTGTTAAAGTAAACTTCTAACAGATGACCTTTGGGAAAGTTATATGGATCATAATGACAGAAAAATGAATTTGAAAAGAAAAAGTATTATCTGATTATGTGAAAGACTTTCCATAAAGGGTTGACTGCTAAATATTTGGGAGTTCTACTCTTGGTCTTTGCAAGATCATTGAAAGCTTGTTCATGTAAGTAACCTCTGGATCTGCAACTGTTGGGCCAGATGATAAGGAAAGTGCCTAGCTACATGCAGGTTATGCATGAGATCAGGTTACATATGAAGATGATATGAACTAGTGGAGTATCGGTGAGAGGAAAAGGACTGCTGAGATGAGCAGAAATGAAGCAGGCCTCCCTCTGGGAGATTATTCCCTTTCCTGGAGAATCGAGGTCAAATGGCTAAGATTCTTTGTAAACACAGGAGTAAGTAGTACACAGATTTCTCCGACATACTGAATTTGGGGAAGCTTCATACGAAGATAATCCACTACTCTTAATTCTTGAAAAAAAAAAAAAAAGACGTTTCTCTAAACAAGGCATTTATCCTCTGCCCCTTGTGGATCTTTACATGTTAAGATGGATTGCTTATTAATGCTAGACTTAGGGTCGAAGTCATCATCTCATACCAGAATAGAAAGTCTGACATGAGGTCTAGATGAGAACTGTGGCCCCAAGGAGATCTAAAGTATTAGTTGTGGAGGACCTCATTTTTCTTTCTGGATAATTCATTCATATGCAACTGGTTTATTCTTCCTGAGCTTGATCTAGGATTGAGGCCTATATACTCATAATGGCATCACTTTTATTTTGCCATCACAGAATTTTCATAAGAGAGATCTTAGAAACAGGTTGGTCTATACTTCTCACTTTAGAGGGTATTACTGAAATTATAGGTATAATAATACTTCCAGAGCTAGAAATCAAGTTGCTCTCAATTAACCAACCTTTCCTTCTTAGTCTATCCTACTCCAAGAAATGAGAGGAAGACAAGATATTAATAAGTTCAGAGAAGAGCATTGGACTCAATTCTCTAAATGTTGCAGCTCTTATATCAGACTTTGATGAGAGAAAGGAAATATACATTTGGGCAATGGCTCAAAAAGTTAAATTAAACATAATGGAAAATAGGTCAATTAAAAACTTGATTCAACTAAAAATTATAAAAATACAAAGAACTCTTTTAGAAATACAGTTATGCTAGCTTGAAGGAAAACCATTTACTAAAATGCTTATTTAAATGATGTCCACATTGCAAAGAAATTGCTCGGATAGGTTCAAAAATATTAATATAACATATGTCTTAATTGTTTGAAAGTATATGACAGCATACTTGTAAAAGGAAATCATAGAACAAAACTGTTTTAAGAAGCTAACAGACACTGTAGAAACTACTCCAGTTCTGTCATTTTATGCATAAAGATGCTAAAACCCTAAGACATAAAACCAGTTGTCCTAAGTCACACCAAGTTAGAATGAAATCCTAAGTCCCCTGATGTCATGCTAAAACAAAATTTACCAAGGTATTTCTCTTTTAAAAATAAAAACTTGGAGGAGCACAAAGGAAGGAAACAGTGTAATATAGGAGAAAGGAGCTTAGGATTAAGACTAGGAATTTGGTAAACTGGAAGGATCTGAAAAGCATCAAAGATCAAGAAAATCATTTTGAGGAAGTTAAAGCAAAAAGTTGAATGAGTTCTTTATTGAGGTTGTTGAGAAGTTTTCCAGAAAATCGGAATCAGTACATGTGGCAATATCGTGAAAGACTGCAAATTCTCATTTGGGGAAAAAACACTTTCTCTTTACCCTGATAGAAGTGTAAGAAATACCAGTCCACAGATTACTAGTAGGAGATAGGCTCAGAGCCTCTGAATGTGAATGCCAGTATTATTTGAGTGGGACTAGAAATGCATAGAATATTTGAGTCTATAATTAGAGGACTTGGGAAATCAGAATCCCCAAATTCTACTCATTATTAATTACTAAACTAGAAACATAATGCATTAAAAAAAAATCAATTGTTATTTTTTTTTCTTTTACTCCACTGGAAAAGAACATGAAGTAGCTATACGTGCTAACATGTATTTAGCATAAATATTTATGTGGAAATAAATTCTCCCCTCCAATAAGAAATTAAAAATCTTTTTAGATATACAGAATAGCCAAATAATTATAATTGTTTTCTTGATCTGTTGCATAATATACGATCTTTCATTCAGATCAACAACTTTAATTTTTGTATTGAATTCAAAAGACACTTTTCTATTAAAATCTTGAGAACTACCTGGTTTATTTTTTAGCTGTAAATTCTGTGATGAACCTCTCCATTTCCAATTTTAAAAGGGAAATAAACATATATCACCACTATGACTTTTGAGTCTTAACTTTGGTGTAACAAATACTACTGTAACAGATTAAGAAACACCTTTTGTCAATCTGCAGCCTCTGGAGTGGGTTACTATTAAAAGACACAAACAGAAATATGACATATAATATAGATTCAAATTCCATAATTTCAGCATCTATAATTGTTCAGCCAAGCCTGAACTAAATTTTACAAACGCGCGCGCGCACACACACACACACACACACTTCTCATTTTAGAAGTATTATTTTAGCAAATTACTAGAATACACCAATTTACGTAGGGAATGCCTACTTCTGTGTATACTGCCATTTGGAATTTTAGCATATAAATTATTTATAGGCAAAGAAATAGTCCATATGGAAATCTAATATCTAAGGCAAAACCTTAACTTAATAACTTGTAAGTGGTTTAAGCAACTATACATCTTGAAAAACGAAATCAACTGTCTTTAATAATCTCTTATAATTCACTCCTCATTTGATATGGATATGTTAGTGTTCTTTATGATTCCAAACTGCTTCTTACTCTTCTTAAGATGAAAAATAATACATAAATATTTTAGAGTTTTTAATTCAAGTATTAAGAGTGGAATATTTAAGGCAATTAGATTATTCTTTTTTTCTTTTCCAAGATACCTTGGATGTGGAAAAACAAAATGCCATCTATGAAGTCTTATTAGAAACAGTTTGTGACCATGATTACTTCACAAAATAATGAGTAAGTATGATTTCTGTGTGATTGAGAAATTCTTACCTGATATTTTTATCAACAGGAAAATTCTAAGCAGCTACATTTTATGTTATGATTCAAAAATCCTAATATCATTAAGAAAAAGATGGAAGTCATTCTGATAGCAAATTATTTACTTACAGTCTCAACATGTATTCAGTGATTGGGTTAATGATTGGAAAGTGCTCAAAAAGAAGACAAAACACTAATTTTGAGAGTTTAATGAGCCTAAGATTTCTAAAACCTGGGTATTTGACTTAATTCAAGTATTTTTGGTATGTTGATTTTATTTTCAGTGCAAAATATTTAGCCATAGTCACAGCTGAACTGCTGCCTGATTTACAGAGCAAGAAAAACAAATTTAGCCTTGATAAAATATTTCAGCACCCTAGATAATTTATTTTCCTCAAAGGTAGAATTAGATAAAAGAATGAAAGACTACCAACATATCAAACTATTATCAGATGCTATAATTTATATAGTCCACATTGATTTTATTCTCTGTAGGAGCTAATACACATGCTTTCAGATTTAGCAAGAGGATTTTAAAAAGGAAATATAAAGTCTACAAAATATATATATCCATGAAATTTTATAACAGAAAATCCATGAGCACTGAACTGAAGAACAGGCAGTCTATATTTTATATGATATTTAATTTAACTCCTCCATTGCCCTTTAACACACAGCACCCAACCATAAAGTCTAATTTTCTTCTATATCAATAATTTTAACATGATAAAGAACAAAAAGTTACAACAATTTATATTGCCTTAAGAATAAAAATCAATTTGCCCTAGTCAAAGACAATATAACACTAATTAATTGAAATATAATTCTTAAAAACCTTTAGTATCAGTAAATGAAGTTTTAAAAAAGAGAAATCTTTTACTCTTATAGCTGAAATACCAACTAAAACATCTTTTACAAATGCTATGTTTAAAACTTAAGCAAAAATCTAATTTAAGATTCAAAAGAGTATAATCTACACAGTCAGATTACGTACACTTATAAAGTATCGATTACATACATTAATAAAGAAGAATGAATTATCTAAAACGTGAATTTTAAAAAAATCTTACACTTTTGAGTGCATGGTAGAGTAAATACTCTTAATGGCTCTTTCAAATGTGGAATTAGACTCTATATGAAACAGAATTTTAATATATATATTATGGCTTACAGGAAGTAAAGGAAATTTCCAACCGTCCTTCAAAAAAAGGTTGAGAAATGATTTCTGAGCAGGGAGCAGTAATGACGTGCAAAAGTTAAGTGATCCTGAGGGAAAATGTTTATATCATACATACTGTAATCCAAAGACTGAGCTGTATGTTAGCAGCACAATGGGAGAGATGTACTTTCAACTTCCTCTCTTCCACTAAATCAGGGACACTAAAAGGTCACTCAAAGGGTCCCCACTTTACCTGGAAGAAACAAAGGGGTAAGGGCACCCTTTAGGATGCAGGGAGTCTTATGAATTCAATGGACCAAATTTACATTAACAATAAAAGAAATTATATTAAAAAAGAAACCATCATGACAGTACGCAAACTGATTTAGAATATAACTGATTTCAGATTAAAATATAAAATAAATGGATTTGGAGTCATTTAAAATGTGAAAGAAGAAATACTAAATTAGATGAAGCATCAAGAGTCTGCAATAAATGACCAAAATATTTGAAAAATAATTGAATACCACTTTTAGAAGAAAATATGATTATTAGTATGAAAACAAAATGGATGGGTTAACAAAAGATACGGTAAACTAAAAAGAGAATTAGTGAACAAGACCACAGAGAATAGTTAATACACAGAATTCATTAGAGATTTAAGAAGATGTATGATAGAAAAATAAATGTAAAACATGAAAAATAAAGTCTAATCTCAGGGCATAATAGAGAAGAAATATTTGAAGATATGTTGAGTTAGTTGGTTTAAAACTAATGAATTACATTTATCAGAAGATAAATATACATAAGTCCTCAATATACATAAGCAAAATAGATGAAAAAATATCATTCTAAAAATATTCCATTAAAACTACAAAGCACCAAAGACAAAAGGGAGATTTAAACTTGGAACCAGAGAGGAAGGATAAATAACAGAAAATCAGATTACCAGCAAAGTAAAAACAGTTAGACTGACAACTGACTTCTTGATAGCAAAAAAAAAAAAAAAAAGACAATGGAATCCAGTCTTCAAAGTTATGAAAGTCACTATCGACCTGGAATTTTATGCCTGGCAAACTATATTTTTAAAATAATGCTTATCATTTTCAGATAAGTGAAGTGATTATTCATGATATGCAATGAAACATAACTTCGAGGGTAGTTCATAGCATTTAATGCTTATGTTAAAAAAGAACACAGATAATTAATAAGCTAAATAAGATTTTAGGAAAAATACAGAATAAACCAACAGAAACCAAAAGTACAGATATATGAAAGATATGAGCAAAATTGAATAAAGCAAAAAGTAAAGGAATATACTAGAAAGAATCAACAAAGTTAAAAATTGTTTATTTGAAACACAAAATAAATGAAACAGTGGCAAACTGTATTAAGAATAATAGAATACAAGCATAAATAAGTAAAGAAAATAATAATGAGAAAGGGCGCATAACTGGAAATATATCAAATTAGAAAGATCAGTTACCACCACGAACAACTTTCACACTTAAGTTCTAAAAATTAGATAAAATGCATGAATTCCTGGAAAAAAAATGTATGTACTAAATCTGACTCAAAACGAAATATAAAAGCAAAATAAATATAAGCCTGAAGAAACAAAGTTAAAAATATTTCACAAAGGTAACGTCTGACCCAGACAATTTTACAAGCAGGTTCTACTTTCAAGAAAATTTCGGGAAACAAATCACTTCAATGTATATATCACCTATGTAATAGAAAATAAGAAAAGATTGTCTAACTCATTATATGAGGCCAGTGTAAACTTGATACCAAAATTAGACAAGAACGCTAAGAATAAAGAAAACGACAGATAATTCATGAAGAGATATAAAAATTATAAACAAGATTATAGCGAACTAAACCAAATAGCTTAGAACATAGAATAATACCCTCCTGAAGATGTCCATATACTTCCTAGTCCTCAAAATTGTTTTATATGTCACCTTGCATAACAAAAATATTTTACAGATGTGATCATAAGAATATTGAGATGGCATGTATGCTGTACAAACTTGGGCTCCACAGCAGCTCGATAGCATCCGGAGCTCACTGGAGCCACCACTGCAGTAAGAGCGCCCACACCCTGGACGCTGGAACTACCGTAGCTCTGTGCACATGCGCACCCCAGACCTTGGCTAGTGACCACTCCAACAGCATCCGCACTCTAGTCCTTGGCTCTGCTGCCACTCTATGGATGCCCATGCATCAGGCACCGGTGCCACCGCCACCACAAGTGTGCTTGTGAACAAGTCCAGGTATGAAGACAGAGTCCCTCGGCCACGAATTTTCCTAGCGAGATAAAAAGAAATTAGGAGGATCCCAGCAGTCTTTGCCCCCAAAAAGCCCAAGACCCTTCCTTGCCACTGCTGACACCTGCTGCACTGGCCATTGTGGATCCCTGCAATCTTTGCCTATACCGATCTCAACTAACAGGGCTTCATGGAGACTAGGTGGCTGCACAGAATCACTGCACCCCACACCCACTTGTAACTAAAGATCTTTCCTTCACAGGCATTAGCAGGGAGAATGTTTTCAGGTTATCTAATTTATCACATGGCTAAAACTAAAATGACTCATTCATTTTTCAATAGCCAATATAGTTTCCACCACTCTGAAACTGTGTGTATTGGAACATGCATTACAATCTCTATATTATTAAATCTAGTGGGGACTACTTTGTTCTCCTTTGCATTAGCGATTGACAGCTTTCAGAGGCTGTGGTCTTTTATCGCTCCTTGAAATATTCTTTTTTCTGCTTTTACAAAAATAGTCTCTTCTAATTTCTCTTTTTCATTGGCCCATCATTCTGTTTCCTTCCTCAATTTCACTTCCTTTCTCTGCATTCTTACTTGTTAATATTCATTTTTCATACATAAATGTCATCCAAATGCAGGTGACTACCAAATTTACATCTTCAACATATTTCTCTGCTTTGAGCCCTAAATACATATTTCCTACTACATTCCTCTCACCTTATTTGATATCCAAATTCTGCTCCAGAACCCATTTTCGCCACTCAATTTAGATTTCCCTCTTCTGGTAAGTAATATTGCCATCAACATACTTAGTTAAACCAGAAACCTGAGGTTCATGGTTAATTTCTTTCTTTTCCTCATTAGTAAATCTTGTCTTTCTACTTCCACAATAAGCCCACATCTATACATTTGTTCCATCTCCACTGACTCAGAAATCTGTTTATCATTTAATCTTTTGTAATTTTGAGACAAAGTTTTTAGAACAATGCTATTGTACGTTATCTATAAAAGCAGTATTGCACATTGATATGCAAAGGTGGAAAACATTACGTAGAAAATTATTATCTTTGGGAATAGGATTATAGATGATCTTTTTGTTTTCATTTTAATTTTTATAAACAATATAATAATTATAATCAGGAAAACAGATGATTAAAACAAATTCAAAACTTTTCTTGAAACCAGATACCATAGGAATCATTCTTTTTTTATAACTTAACCCCCAGCTCATTGGTTTACAGACTAGACATATATACCAACATGAGAAAAAAAAGGATTTTCATTCTCACATGTGAATTGTGTATTAATAAAGGTCTAATTCTAATTTTTGAGATTTAGATTTAGTAGTGTAAATAGAAAAAGGCTACCGTTGAAAATCAGGATTTTGACTTATGTGTCATTGGCTATGTGCACAATATTGGTTAAAGCGTTAGGAAAATCATGACATTGAATGATTTATAAGGTCAAATGTATTTTGTACATTACTCTGTGCTTCAATTGTGTTCGTGAAGATTGCATTCTCCATCTGATAGTGGTCTTATGACGTTCATTTTATTTTTATTCATGTTAGCCTTCAAAGACCAATGTTTATTTTTTTCATCACCTATAATAGTTTTTTAATGGAAAACATTAGTTTGAATATGAATAATCTAGTATATATTTTGGAATGCATTGCTTTAAATGCCTGCTAATAATTCTGAACGTTTGTTTCAGATGCTGAAATCTGACAGTTATGCTAGAATTGAATGATATTGCACTTGATAAGTTTATTGAACACCAAGAAGCTAGGATACTAAGTTGATAAAATTATTCACTTAAAGTAGTGAGTCACTATGGAAGAATGGAACATACATGGACATTGGCAAAAGACATGCAAATTTGCATCCCACCCTTTCTTATTTGTGTGACCTTAAGCAGGTTACTTAGCCTCTCTGAGCATATCTATAAAATTTGGAAAATAATTCTGACTTTTTAACATTATTGTAAGAATCAGAGAAAATTTATGTAGAACATCTGGTGTATGGTAATTTATACCTTCCTGAGTATTGTCAATTTATTAATTTAAATGATGCCATATATCCAACTCCCATGCTCTAAATCACCTACCATATTGTTAGATGAGCATTCTGGTTGTTTAGTCAATCTTCTTTGGCTATGTGGACATCTGCCTCTCCTGGTGGCACCATGACACTTTAGATGAAGATTGTGTTTCATATTTGAGAGAGGGAAAGGAGAGAATTACATATATAAAAACACTCAGCCCAGTGTAATCGGAGAAAATCCACTTGTACTCAAGAGACTTGAGACTTTCTTTACAAATGCTTCACCAATATATAGGGTTGTATAACCTTGTCTCTGCTCATAAAGTTAATACCAAGTCTTGCCCTCTAGAGCAATCTTGGCATTGTCAGTTTCATCTCTCTCATACCTGCAGCCTCTCCCTGGACCAGAGGAATCAGTCTCTTTCTATTTCCCAAGGTGATACCTATTCTTTCATTGGCATTACAATCCTTTATTCTTCACAACCCTTAATGTCCTAGTTTTCTTTTCTATAATTGCCAACATAATCGTTTCTCTAAGGAATTGTAATCCCAAAAAGCAATGTGTCTAGTCAAAATTATACTGCCAATTTTTTCCAACCTTTATAATAATCTAGACATTTTTGTGATTTTAGAACAAAAAATACCTTATCCTATCCTTCTCAAATTACAAGCTTCTTCAGTCCTTATTGTCAGGATGACAACTACAAACTGAGTTTTCAAGAGTGATTCTAATCACACAGCAGGTAGTAATGTGTTGTATTTACTATAATGTGCTGGGAGGGGAGAATTATATACGTAAGTCTATTAGCAAGGCATGTAAATATCTACTACAATATGTTATCCAATTAACAAAGAATAATGGGGTAATGAGAAAAGGGGATACAATTTTAGCTAACTTTTGTCCGGTTGAAATAAATAGCACATCGCAGATAGTTCAGAGAACATTATCAATTTATCTATAACAGCTTCAGTCACTGTCTGAATCATAAAGTTATACAAGCATATCCATACATAAAATCTGCATTGGAGACACATAAAGCAGAATTTGAAATAATTATTGATCAGGGAAATATTCAACATAGTTATTTCAAGATACTTCATAGCATTTTAGAATGGAAAGTGTTCCATTTCATTATGAAAAAATTCAATCGGATCAATAATATATACAAATTTCTTATTTGCTGGTAAAACTTTAAGTATAATAGCAAAATTTTAAAGCTGGTGCAGCAAGAGGCATTTAATTGTCATTTGAGTTATTCTCCTGCTACAGAATTGACTTAATTCAATTTACAGAGATCATTATTAATTCTAATTCTACAAAATGGAAATGAAAAAATCAAGTCTGGCATATTTTAAGATCCACAATGCCAATTTTTCTTCCTCTCCCATATATCTTCAGTTTGCTGAAATGCAAGAATGTTTTCTTTCAGCCTATAGTAGACACTTCAAATTAAATCACAATCATTATTAGTAAATAAAATTTCATTGTAAATATATTTTTTCAGAGTCTCGGCTTATGACTGAATAATAATAATAATATGGATTACATTAATATTGTACCCCATGCAAAGCATGCACAATTCCTTGGAGTTCTTTGGGAATTCCCCCAAAACACTGTCCAGAGATCATCATTAGTTATGTTTTTATGTATCCTTTCAGAGCTGTTTTTATTCTGTACATTTAAGTATTAAATGAAGCTATACATATGTATATATACACATGCATATATATATAGCTACATTTAATACTTAAATTGGTTTATAGCAGTGGTTCTAAAATTCAGTATGCATGCATCAGAATCACATAGCAAGCCTATTAAGAGTAAACTCCCTTAGCTTCATACATGCCCACTTACGCTCTCACATCTCAAAAATTCTTTCTGCAGAAGTGGGTTAGAGTCTAGGAATACGAATTTTAAAAATAAATCTTTAGATGGTTCTGAGGTAAGTAGAAGAATTGAAGAATATAGCTCTATTATTTTCTTTTCTGTGCTATCCTTGTGAGGATATTGTATCAAGTTTACCCTAAACGTGCTAATTTGATAAGAGATTCATCTTTTTCAGGATTCGAAAGAATTTCAATGACAGCAAGTATCCGTTTGATAGAGTTTTCTGATGAAATCATTATTTGATAACTTTGTAAGAGAATAAATCATTTATTAAATTTTCAAGCCCTTCTATGGACTTGATTTTATGATTTTATCCATTTTCTACCACTCTTTAGTCAATTTTTATAAATGTTTTCCTTAGGAAAAGTGGCCATTGTATTTAAAATTTGTGTGTGAGGTGGAGGCGGTTATATCTTATTGGAATAATTTCAGCTTTTATCTTTATAAGTCTCTTCTTCCTACTTCCTTTTTGTTTATTGCTTCCTATGTCCAGTTTCTTCAGTTTAATACTTAAGTTTTTTGGGTTTTTTAAAGTTTGACATCTCCTAACCGTGGACATGGTATAGTTTTGTTTTAATTTAGGTCTATTTTGATGTCTACCAATAATTTTCTTTTTTACTCCTTAGGTATCATTTTGGTAAATATATTTTTAATTTTCATATATATATCATTGCTAATGTGAATAGAATATTTTCCTTATTTTATTTTCTAAATGTTTATTTTTTGTTAGATTGTAGATTTTGATTTTTATGTACACATGTTTATGGAAGGATTTTTGTTTTATATCTAGCGACTTTGCTGAATTCCAGTTAATTCCGATGGTCTGACTGCTGATGGTCTTGGATTCTCCACGTAGATAACACTATGCATATATAAAATTTTTCTTCTTGCCTTCTCAATTTACATTTTTCTCATTTCACATTTTTTTAAAGCTGTTGCTGCTAGATCCCCTAATACAATGCTGAATAGAAGTGATGAAAGATAGCACCTTTATCATGTAGTGATTTTAAGGCAAACTTTAAAAGTCTCACAGTTAATATAGTATTTGTTGTAGTATTTTTTTACAAAAAATAAGATGGGCTGTTTTTCTCAAATACTTTTATAAATAAGCATTGTCTGTTATGTGAAGTTTGAATCCATTTGATTTAAACTGCTTGTAAAATCAACAAGTACTGGGATCTTTCAGGCCATGAAATTTTGATTACCAATTCAGTGTATTTTATCTCTTTATTTCCAACTTTTCTGAATGGTTTTGCATTTCACTTATATGCAGAATCTAAGAAACAAAAGAGAAGAACAAACAAAACAAAAACAGACTCACAGATACAGAGAACAAACTGGTGATTGCTTAAGGGTTGGGGAGTTGGGGGTCAGGGTGAAAAAGTGAAGGAATGAAGAAATACAAATGAGTAGTTACAAAACAATCATAGGGATGTAGATTACAGCATAGGGAATATAGGCAGTAATGTTGTAATGGCTACGTATAGTGCCAGGTGGGTGTTAGAGTAACTGGAGGATCTCTTCATAAATTATAGAAATGCCTAACCATTGTGCTGTATACCTGAAACTAATTTAAAAAAAAACAACTTAAAATATAAATAAAAATTATATATCTATATAGACTTTTTGTTTGCTCTAGTCAGATAGGTACTTAGTGAGTTCACATATATTTTCTTGGTTCTATTTTTAATCTTCCCTTACCTCTGTTGAATTGATATAATTTTTTTCTTAATTCTTTTCTTTTTGATGATAAATTAAAGTAATATATTCAGATTCTCTCCTTTTGAAACTATTCTTTACATTTTAACGTGCATAGCTATTGATATTTTTCCCTAGAAATGTTTCAAGGATTCAGAATTTTTATCTTTCATTCAACCACATGAAAGGCTTTAACATACTTCAAAAGTCATTCACTATTTTCCAATCAAGTTTCATCTTTTAAGATTTTTATCTTTTTTAAAATGTAAAAATAGACTACACATACTGTGATAGTCAGTAATCAATTTGATTTCCTAAGATAATTTGTCGATTTTTAGGGCCTTCCATTTTTCCTTGGAACCTATGCTTTCCCTTTAATTTATAATTTTCCTCTCTCAGTACAAATTTTTGTAATTCATTTGGTGATATTTGTTGAATGTCATTTCCCCAGTGTTTTTATGAAGGTATCAGGAGAGCTTTTGTATTAACTTATGAATTCTAGTTGCCTGACAACTGAGTGAAAAGGTGTCAGCTATGCCAAAATGAAATGACCAACTTCAGTTCACAGCTGATAACCCAGACACAGGATGATCAGATGTCTTCCCAATTTTACCCTCCATTGTGATAGGTAATCCGGAGAGTTCGATAGTGAAGAAATTAGACAATTTGTTAACTAATATTGGTGACTTTTGTCAAAAGCTATAAGGACGCCAGTATTCATCAAGTTGGGGTTCAGAGACAAGGCTAGCCAAAATCCAGGAGGAGCTCCATTTCTCAGTGACCTGAGGAACCAGGAAAGCTATCCTAACAGGTCTCAGGGACTGAGATCCTTGCCAAACCTCATTTATCAAAACAAAAGCATTGACTGGGGGTGCTATTCAACAGTGGTGGCATGTTTCTGACCTGCAATTGCAGAAGGTCTAGGACACCACAAAAAAATGACTATAGGGACCCAACTATGGAAACTGATTAAATAATCTAGGCAGATTAACTAGGTCCTGATGGAAGTTTTGCATCTAAAAACAGAGTTTGGCTTTACAAATTTTTCAAAGGTTATTTCTAGATTAAATGTTTATTTGTGAAATACTAAGATATTTACTATCAGTATAACAACTTCATAGCTGTTGGGAAGACTGTCAGGTTAAATATGAGCTTTCTAGGCTATTTATGTTCATTTAATGCACTGTGCTTGAATTTGTAGCTCTCTCCTAAACATCTGGATAAAATAGGAACAAATTGTTTCCAAAAGAAAGGCTACAATTTAAGAAAATTTTATTCCACATTAAATGTCTCTGTGTTCCAAAACAAAGAAATCGAAGAATTTGAACATGTGCTATATGCCTAACATGTTATAAGGTACTTTACATATGTGGTTGTATTTAACTTTCAACCATAATCTTTGAGAAGATACACTTGCCAGTAGTCTGCAAATGAAAAAGAGAGGAAAACAAAACAAAACAAAACAAGACTGAAAATGATCACATAATTTTTCAACACCACATAACTCATGTCTGATCAACTCTGAAACTCTTGTTACTTTTTTTCCATCAGGATGTCTTCCATTATCAAAAGCATGTTGGCATGTCTGGGCCTCAAGAAGTTGATTCCATTAGAAGAGCTTTATATGTCTTAAATATAAAAATAATTATATAAGCTAGAAGTAGCTTTAACATTGCACTCTTACTTTAAATACAGTAATACACATAGTGAGGAAAAGTTACTAGATATTACATATCAAAAGTCATATGCCATCATATATTTTTTTAAATAGCTGGGTGATCATACTATTCTTTAACCTAAAACTGAACAAACCTTTCATGTCGACATGTTTTTCATGTAAATTCAATTTAAATATAACATGTTGGTGGGTAGATGTCGATACTAATATTTTCATTTTATTTTTTAAATTACCTTTCTAGACAGTTAGGGCAAACTAGCTCCATGGATTTTTATACAGAATATTGATAAAAAACATGTGACTTCACAGTTGAGGATATTTATGATTTTCCCCTCATTTAAATAGGGATAAGATAAAAATTCTAAAGTACTGGATTGTAACATTGCTTCCAGATATAAAATATAGTTTTAAAAAATGTGATTTAGTATGAAAAGACTTTACTTTGCATTAGCATTCTTTTAAACTTCAAAGACCCAAGAGGTTCTCTTCAAAAAAGCTCAAGATTTAGGTTTTAAAATTTCTTTTTAATCTTCCCCATAGTTTGTTAATCAATAGCTGTAAACTCAGCATAGCACAAGTATGGTCAACAGTTAAAAAGAAACATGAGAATTAATAATATTGATGGTCTCTGGAAGGAGTTAGGTCCATATGCCAACTAAATACAAAATCAGTACAATTTGTAGTTAATGGATGAATGCAGTCTTGTTGAGCTTACAGATACTTTTTAAAGGCACTGCTATAACATTTTCTCTAGGAAATTATTTTTTGTTTTCATTTTCCTCTTTTTTCAAAATTTTAGCAAAATTTTAATGTAATTCTCATGTTTGCTAATTGTGAAAAATGATATTGGGATGTTCCAGCATGTCTCATTTCTTGAAGCATAAACATATGATAACATGTTCATTCACAAATTATTTCAGTCATTCAACAATAACATTACACACTAAGTGCTATGAATTCAATTGTACTTCATATGTGTAGAGAAAGGGTTACAAAGAAAGATTCATAAGATCTGATTGATGACTTCAAGTCCACAAATTCTATTATTTTCAATTTGTCATAAATGAATTACTACATTTAAATCACTCTAAGATCCCATCAACTGTAAAAAGTATCTTTCTTGAAGAATGTTAAAATGAGAAAACATATGTGCCTTGGAACTAATGAAATATGATATGATACAGTCTGAAACCAAAACTCGCCTAGTTTTTTTATATCCTCTTATTTCACTCAACATTAAATTATAACATTTTTCATAGAAAACTAAGTAGTCTTTGAAAATATAACTTTAATGTCTTCATATTAATCTAGTATATGAGTCTGCTATTGTTTATTAATTAGGTCTCTGGCTATTGTTTTTATCTTTTCAATATATTAAATATTGCCTTCTTGAACATCATGCTCATTACTGAATATTTCCTTAGGATAAATGTACTTTTTGCTTATTCTGAGATCAACAATTTTAATACCATCATAACACATGATGCTCTGAGCTGACACATATTTTTACTCTGAAACATTTTTATTTGCATAAGCATTTTTTTATAATTTTTTTCTTTAGGAAATGTATTTAGATAAGGCATTTCCTAAACTGACATCTGAGAAATATTTTATCTACAAAGTAATTGGATCACATTTTTTTTCCTCTATAAATGTTACTGTTTTCTTCTGACATTTTAGTATTACTGAGATTTCTGAGACCAGTTGCATTTTGTTTCTTTTATTCACACAATGAACATTGTCTGAAAAGGGTGGTAAGTGACAGCCAACAGTAGCCAAGATGGCAGGGTCATTACATGTATGGACTTTTGTCACATAAAGCATACTTTTTTTAGACAGGTACAGTTTTTCAACTTGCATATTTGGAGAAATAGTATTTCCTTGTCTTTTAATTCTTAAATTTAATGTTAAATTCTGGAATGGCAAGCAGATTTCATCCAGTCTTTTAATTCTGATAGCTTTTTAATGGCCGCCCCGAGGGGTATGTTGAAGAATTAAGAGATTGGTGTTGAATTCATTGAGAAAAGTTTCATGATCAGTCATTGCGATATGTTTTATGGCTAATGAGTATTTTCAAGTCCAAGTTAAGGAAAGATCTCCTCAGTATTTTCCCTGAGTCTTGGTGATATATTTCAATTTTCAGCCTCTTTTTCTTCAAGTTAGCTCTCTTAGTATTTCTTTCATAATGATTTTTTACCATTGCTGTTCTTGCCTTTGGGAATACAAATTTTATATATAACAGATCCCTATATAATATGCATACCTTCTATTTCACCTTTTCTTATTTTTATCTCTTTCTCCTCTTTGAGTTTTGGGAATTATTTCAAAATAATCTATATTTAATGAATTTTCTTCTTTCTCATTGTAACCATCCATTCTGATGACCTTTGTTTTGTCTGTTTGTTGATGAATTACTTATTTTGTGTATCAGTTATGGTTGGCAGGAAATGTATGGCATTCTCAAATTAGGTATGTTTAGGAAAAGTTTTCAAAGGGCATGAACTACACATTTGGTATGGATGTAAAGCAGCCACAGTGGAGAGTAGACTACACTGGCACTAAGAACAGCACTGTGCTAATCTCCTGCCCCACCACCTCCCCCATGCTTGAAGTGAAGCCGCAATTACCAAAACCTGGACAGAGAGACAGCATGTGGTGTGGGTCAGCAATGGTTAAGGGCAGCAGAAGGCTCATAGCAACCGATAGGTAAAGAGCCAAAGAATAATTAATGTAAAGGTCTTTTAGAAAAAAAATATAATTATCAGTATTTACCAGGAGAATAAAAAAAGAAAAAGAAAACAGACTAACAGTATGAAATAATTTTATATTAACATGATATGTGATAACATGATATGGCAGCAGCAAGACCAACCATATTAACCATATTAATAAAACTAAATGGGTTTAACTCACTTAGTAAGAGAAGATTTGTCTGATTGGAGTACACAAAATCAAAACCCAAGTCTTTGCTGGGTATAGGAGACCCATCTAAAAATAAAGTGATTCAGAATGACTACGGATAAATGGATGGGGAAAATATACCAGGAAAATACAAAAAAAAAAAAAGCAAGTGTAATTGCTTCTGTTATCGAGTACGACTTTCAGTAAAAAGCATTAAGTAATATAAAGAATGTAGGATTGCCAGATTTATCATGAAAATATCAACATTTCAGTTCAATTTGAATTTCAAATAGTCAATGAATATCTTAATATATTGATATTTCATTCAATATTTGCAGCATTACTTAAAAATTATTCATTGCTTAAATGAAATTTAAGTTTAACAGGGATTTGTGCATTTTTCTAACAATCCTACTTTTTCACCAATGTTTACCTGAGCAAGCACAACTTATGGGATGTAATCATAAACAACTTTATTTTGTCTCTCATTGGCCCTTTGAATCTGCTGTTACCTCAACAAACGTTCCTCCCTATCAGTCAAGTTTCTAACTTTTCCAGGGTTGCAGCTTAGGAAGGAAGAACAGGTAAGAAGAGAAGAAAGTTCTGACTTGACTGATCATAAGGACCCACCTAGAATAGATTCGAAACTGACTAACCATTTCATTTGTGCTTTCTTCAGAGATCCTCTTGCCATCTCGGGATATCTCCTTTACAGTTTCTTTAATATGAGTTAATGCATCTCACTCCTAGCTGGAAGTTACTCCTTCCACCGCTTGTAAGAGTAAAGCACTCCCTTCAGTTTATCTCTGCTGATTTTGCTTTGCCCCTCCCGGTCGTCGTTTTGGATAGGACCCAAGACAACTTGTGTGTAGCTGATATCTATCACAGGAAGCACTCATATATTCTTAGCTTCATTTATTCTGAGAGGCTAATCACTGCAGCCACTTCTCCTTTGCTCAGCCATCAAAATAGCTAAACAGCTCATGTCTAGCCCTTTGGATTTTTTAGGGGAAAACAGACTTCATTTCACTCTATTCTTTTCATTACAAAAGACACATGCTGTGCTCTCCAAGTCAATGCCATAAAGTCTCTCTCTAATTCTTTCAAATTCTCTTCTTGTGTTTTGCCTATTGATAATATATTTGAAACATATATCATCATTTAAAAATACACACAAAATATTTAAAAGAAAAGAAAATATATTTTAATAATTTAGGCATTACAAAATAATATAACCCCAAACTACAGGCTTTGAAAGAGTATAGTTAAGAGCTTACAATATGACTGTATAATCTGACTCAATATTTCCAATCTTTTGAATGAAAGGCTTCCAAAAGATCAAAGCATCCACTACTTAGCTTTCCTCATAAATACCACTTTTATTATGAAAAGTATATATGTTTATTATAGCAACATGGAAAATGTGGAAAAACCAAATAGGAAAACAAAAATACATAGAATTACCTTTACTAGAAATAGCCACAATTACCACTGTAGCTTATACTTTTCTATTGCTTTTCTAGGTATAATTGTACATGTTTTCAAACAATGGTATACACACTGTACATGTATTGCAACCTACATTTTTTCACTTAATTGTATAATGTAAACATTTCTTATTCCACTTAATATTCTTTTTCATCAAATTCACATTTTATAAGTAATATCTTCCAATTTATTTGCTCATCTCAAATGATCGCATGATGAATATCTTTGTATGTAAAGTTATCAGTTATCATGCGGTTCATTTAATATCCTTAGGATAAATTTATAGGAGCTAATGCCTATACATTTGGAAACTTCTGACACATATTGCCAAATGGTCTCCCATAAGGATTGTGCACAATTGCACTACCCAACAGCAATTTACGAGAGTGTATTTTTTATTATACCACCACCATTCTTGGTACAACCATAAATAATAATAAGTATTGTTAATTTGATTTTTTTTGATAGCTAACTGTATACCAACATTTTAAAATCTATTCAATGGCATTGGTATAAAGAATCTACAAAATGGAATTTATGTGTGCTTATAAAGTTTGGAAAATGCCCAGGAGAACAGGTGCTTTCTTGATGACAAAGTATCTAAGCACCTTTAACATGCTTGGCATACTAAAATACAGTACAAATTGCCAAATATCAGATTTCAGTTCCCCAATTTGTCTCCTTCTGATGGAAATGTTTTCTATAATAGGGATTTGTATTTTTTTAAATAATAAAAAGAACCCAAATTCAAGTTGAAAAACAGTATTTTGGGGGCTGACAGTTGCCTATTATGTTCAAATTATCTTTTCTATAATGATCTCTTTTTAAACAATTGCTTGCATGCTTAGAGTAACTGGAAATAAATCTATCTGGGGAGGAAAAAAAGAATAAAACTAAGTTTTGCTAATTTTATGTTAATTATTTGTAGATAATATAAAATATTTTTCCATATTTTGTTGTTTTGATTGGTTGTATAACCATTTATTTATTGCTTTAGTAAAAGATCACATCAGATCTAAAATATTTCTTGACAGTATTCCTAGGAACTTTACCATTAGGTAATTGTAACTCAAACTGTAACATTAAGATGTATTTTCTAAAAATACTTATGCCATCTTTCTAACCTGCAGTTTTTCCTCACTGATGCAACTGAAGGAATTGCGTATTATTCAGAGTGTAAAATGGTTTTATATAAAAGATTCCTAGAGAAAATCGACCAATCATTCAGGCATTCACAGAATTTTCAATCTTGTTATAAAATATACACATTTAATGGTGATTAAGGAATTCTGTTTAAGGTTGCATATTATTGAAAGTGTGCAAAATGAAACACTGCATTTTAAAAGTTGTAAAGTTCTGTCTTTTGATAAAATGTTGAATTTGCAAGTGTTTGACCAAACTATATATTAAACCTAAACACAATCTCTTGAAATAATTTGTGATATTTCCTCATACTCCATCAAGATATAGGACATATGAGATGGAAACTAACCCCAATCTTTCTTTCCTCCCTTGTACTATAATTGTATTAAAAAAGACATGAGGGTTCTTTTTATAATGCTGAAAATATTTTATTGATATTTTATGAACTTCTAATAGCAACAGAGAGGGGAGATTTTGGGGAGGGGAAGTTAAAAAAACAAATTGGGAAAAGTCTGTAAATATTTAACAGACTTAATTAATTACTTTTGTGAAAAGAAACTACTTATTTTTTCAGGAAGACTATGCAAGTTCCTGCTTTCTCTGAACTTTAATCTGATAATGTGTTTATAAAACGATTTATAAATCACTGTCCATTTAGCTCCCATTTTGCTATTTGTCTTCCATTTGTATTATGTGTCTTTTTTGCTTCTCTTTTCCTCCATTACTGCTTCTTTTTGCGTTATACATATATTTTTTCTAGCGTACTGTTTTAATTCCTTTGTTATTTCTTTTATTATATTTTTTGAGTTCTGTTCTTAGTAGTAGCTCTGGAAGTTACAATTAGCATATTCATTTATAATTTAGTTCAGATAAATATCAACTTAATTTAAATAGTGCATAAAATCTTTGCTCCTAAATAACCCCAATCTTTCTATCCTCCCTTGTGCTATAATTGTCATACAAATTACATTATTACATAAGCACATCTCTATGGTTTTATAATTGTGTTATGCTGTTGTCTTTTTAATTAGGTAGAAAAAAATTTACAAATAAAAAAATGCATATATACTGTATTTTATATTTACCTTTGTAATTACTTTACCGTTCTTTTTTATTTGTTTTATTTTAGCCTGAAGGATTCCCTTAGGGTCCCTTAAAAGGAAATTTTGTTAGAAACAAAGAGTCTCTGTTTTGTTTATTTGGGAATATCTTAATTTTGCCTTCATTTTTAAAGGATATTTTTGCTTATTATAGAATTCCTGGCTGACAGTCTTTTTCTTTTTCCACTTTAAGTATGTCATCCCTCTGTGCTCTAGCTCTCATGGTTTATGATTTTAAAGCAGTTATTCGTCAGCTATTGAAGCAGGCTCCTTTGTATGTGTTGAGTCACTTTTCTCTTATTGTTTTCAAGATTCATTGACCTTTGGCTTTTGGGACTTTGATCATAATGTGTTCGAATGTTGAGCTCTGAAATTATCCCACTTAGATTTTTCTGAACTTCTTGGATGTGAAGTTAATGTTTTAATGTTTTTTTTTTTTTGGTCATTACTTGTTCAAATACTCTCTTTGCTTTAAGTCTTTGGTTGGTTGGTTGTTTCTGCTTACAAGTTTTAAATTTTTATTTTTGCTTTAAAGTCAAAAATCTCACAAGCATATGTTTAAGTGGACTTATTCTCTTTAAATTTATAGTGCCTGCTATTCATTGAATCTTTGGTCTTCCAATCTTTCTCAGAAAAAATTAAATTACATGTCTAAGAAAAGTATATTAGAACAGAACAGAGAGGACAATACTAAACAGAATTCATATTAGTTCTCAGTACTACACAGACATAAGTCATCTTCTATAAAAATGACTCCCCCAAAATGTAAATCATTAGAATGTCTTGGCATATCTCTCTTTTGTTATTGCACATAAAGCAAAGTTTGTGTTTATTGATTATTTTTTTTATTGCTTTTCTTTTAGTCTGTTCTCTCCTCTAATTCTGGAATTCATTTTGCAGATATACTGCAAAAGTTTTATTTTGTGTTTATTGATTTTTTTTTTTATTGCTTTTCTTTTAGTCTGTTCACTCCTCTAATTCTGGAATTCATTTTGTAGATATACTGCATCACCTGGCTCTATCTTCTAAAACCTTATTTCTTCCCTTAACCCTCCTTTCATTTGAAAAAAAATGTTTTTGAACTCTTTTAATGCACTCTGCTTTTTGCAGTAATCAATGCGTTATTTATTCTCACCATTGTACTTTTTATTCAGTAATAATAATCTTTCTAATTTAAAATTGTTTGTAGATTCTGGGTTTTCTAAATCTTACCCCATATGTGATTTGGTTCCTTTTGACATTTCTAATTTTCTTTCTTCTTACAATATGTGTCTTTCAAATGGAACCATTTGTTCTGCATATTGTTTCTCTTGTTTTTAATTACTAAAGTTAAATTCTTGTTTTTGGTCTGATAGTTTATTTTTAAAAGGTGGTATATTTGGAACTAATATGAGTCAAATATTTTAGTAATGAACTGCTCAAATTATTAAATTCTATACTAAAGAAAATCGGTATTTTTTTCATTTTGACTTTTTATAAGGTTCACTTTCTTGAAAGAATAACTAAGCTAAACTAAAACCTGATGAGGTTATAGTAAAAAGTTTCACTATCAGGGGGAGAGCATTTTTCTTCTCTATTTTTAATGTTTATCTTATTTGTGTGGCTCTCATTAACTGAGACATAACCCCACCTGTCCTAACTGTAATAAATAATCTCATTTGGAGATTTCTAGAGCTCTCTTTTACTTAAAATACTCTCTGAGTATTAAAATACCAAGTAGTAAGTTGGGCATGACCATAGCATCTGATGCACTTCCTAAAGTCTCATATAGTATCTTCTTAGCTCCAGGAATTCCCTCATGATGTCCCAACCAACAGCCCATGTTACAGTTGAAAGTATGTGGTAGCCTGAGCTGGAGGGGAACAGCCAGGCTGCATAACTGAGTAGAATTCTAATTACCTTATAGAAGAAGTAACTAATACAGCATGAGTTCATGATAGGTAGAATGCCCGCATTACTACGTTTTGTGTAGCCATCAAATTTAAAAAGCCTGATTCCCTCTTTCAGCTGGTAGATTATCCATTAAGGCAATTTCTCCCTCTTTACTTATTCTACTGGCCCAGACAATTCTTGAATGAAAGTGAGCACTGTAGCCATACTGCTGTGTGCTGCAGTGAATTTCCTGAAACCCATAAATTTAAGACTTATTTGGTATTGGTACACATAATTTTAAGGAGTCTAGATTCCAGAAATTTTTGTTTATTTGTGTTTTAATACTGATGTCCAGGTCCTACCCCAGACTAATTAAAATTGAATGTCCATTGGATTGCTATTTGAAAATTTTCCTCTAGGCAATTCTGATGTGTAGTCAAAGTTAAGAATCACTTGCTATAGAGCCTATATTTGTATCATTTCTTTTTCTTTGACCAGCCGTATGACCAATCTGTATAATCTGGGTTATCTATAGTAAAAGTGCATCATGATAAAGGTAATAAATAAGTTACTGTACATACAGAGGTGAGAGTATATGGAAAGTTGGGGCTATGGGGTGCAGAAGGCCAGTTATATTCTCCTTGAGAGTGATCTATTTGCCTGAGATAAATCAATAATAATTTATTTTATTCAGTGGCTATAATGTATTATTATTGATCTTAAAGTGAACTTTACTTTTAAGAAGAAAGATGCTCTCAGATTATTAAAATATGGTACTTTTCTAGTGGCTCATTTAATAGGCAGCATTTATGGGACTTAATGAAGTAAGCAGGGCTAAAGCAAGTTAAACAAAAGACTAAGGTATGGTTCCCATTCTCATGGAACTTTGGGCCTACTTATGAAACTAGGGGAAAAGAAAACATAAAGTATTATGATAATCGCTATGAAAAGAGAAGTCCAAAACAACCTAAACTTAACTCATATTTCATGTCTGTATGTAATTGGTTGGGAAGCAGAGAAAGTATGTGTGGGCATCAACAAAGTCTTAATATGAAGAGCATAGATGGAGAACACTAAATAAAACACTGAAGTTATGGAATCCCAGTAAAACTCAGAAATGTTCTAGTTAAATAGTACTGGCTAACCTCTTTCTTTACATTTAAAACTGGTATAATAATTATCATGTGTAACTTTTCAAGGTTATCGTGAGAAACACAATCATGGAACCATGTATGTGAAAGTAATTTGCTAATTATAAAGTGCTGTATAGATGTTATACAGCGCTAATGTCACTTATAACTTCATGTTTTCTTTTAATGTCATGGCACAAAATATATTCATAAAACAAAATATAGAAAACATGATGAAAAACTTGGCAATTGACTGTAACAGAGAGGATGTGTTATATTTCTATCAATACTAACCACCTAATTAAGAGTTGTGTATATCTTGACTTTGATTTTCACAATGTAGTCAAATAAGCTTTTTTGGTAGTTAACAGAGTGGTACTTATTATCATACCACACATATTTCCTTAGAGGAAACAATGCTACTATTCCCGTCTCCAGGCGAGAAGAGGACTGGAGAAGGAATAAATGTCACAGATTCTTCTCTTCATTCCACTCCTCTGCTCTTCCTGGAGAAAGAACTCCGAATAACCAATGCAAAACAACGAACAAACAGAGGAGACAAAGATGCTTTCTGAGATTCTTCATAATTTATCTTTTTTTTTTTCCCCTCCTCCCCTTAACTGCCACCGGGACTCTACAGTGGTATCACGCTGGTAAGAGTATGTAGGTTTGCATTGCACTGTGCCCTGGGTTTCAGAATCATCATTTTGTCTAATTATTATTGAATCCATAATTATGAAGCATAAGGAACACACCAGCTTGCAGTCGTTGCTTCAGGCAAAACTGCTGTCTTAACAAGTGACATAAGTAATCAATGGTTGATAACAATAAACATTTCTCTCTCCTGTTACATAAGCTATGACTCTATTTGCCTCTGCTTGTTTCAGAAACATGTATATTTCCATTCTGAGGCCAGACGGAGTCACTCCTATCTGTGACACGCCATTCTCATGACAGTGGTCAAAAAATGCAAAAGAGTTTCTTCTAATCACACAGCCATCTTTAAACTTCCCCCTGGTCATAGAAAGCATATTATCTCATATGCCATTGACTACAGAATGTCCTGTGGCGAAACCCAAAGTCAATGAAGCTGGGCTGTATACTCTGCCTAGAGAATGCATGTGCAAGTCACACGATTGTGAGCGGAGAGACATAATTCTAGTATAGGGAAGGGGAGAATAATCCCATTTAATATTGGCCATGTAAGATGTACTCCAGAAGAAATCTAAAATCTAATTAGGCATCTGAGAGTCACCTGAATAAGAGTATGCAGAACAAGAACTAGAAATAGAAGAATTTCGAACTTAGTTTTTATGAATTCAAATTTATGAAAAATAATGCATTTTAATTTTCCCTGGGAATTTAATAATAGGAGAGATTCTATGTTATTCAAAACTAAATGATCTATTCTAATGCATACCAGTGCCTTAGGTGTGACACAGCTCCCTTGTCACATTGGCTATTAATGTAGGAGAACGTAACTAAAGATGGCAACAAGATTGCATTAGCCCAGTATGACCTCCTGTCTCATATACTTCTCTTCTCTCTCACATGATAAATAGACAAGGAGGCTTTTCACCAGGAAACAAGGGGAGGCCTGCTGTTTACCTGCTACTGTTGTTCTTGCTCTGCTAAACATTCCTTCCTAAGAGGAGAGGGTTATCAGTCTCACTGTTTCTTGTGATACCTTCTCTGACTTTCTTTTGCATTGACAAGCTGTGAAACAAACTAATACCCCTAGGCAGTAGGCTAGTGAAAGTGCTCAGAATTTGATTTACAGACTCACAGGCCCCAGATTCTTCTTTTCTGGGTCTAGATTAGAGCTTTTCAATACAATAGAATATAATGTGAGCCACATGCATAATTTAAAATTTCCTAATAGCCACTTAAAAAATAAAAATTTAAAAAAATCAAGTGACATTAAATTTAATAAAATATTTTATTCAAACCAATATATCTATATTATTATTATTTCAACATGTAACCAATATAAAAATTATGAATGAAATGTCCTATCTTCTTTTTTCTGTGTTAAATTTTTGAAATCCAACACGCCTTTTATATTTAGAGTATATCTCAATTCAAGCATGCCACATTGCAAGTGCTGGTCAGACCCATGCTTAGCGGATACTTATCGGACAGTGCAGGTCTAGAGTTCTGATTTTGTTTCCGTTGGAAGCTGGACGAGGTCGTAATTTCTTGGATAGCTTTCTTAATCAAAGCAGCCCAGACAGAGGCACATATCACAAAATAGCATACCAGCAGAACTGTATTCTATTATTTATAAAAGGAGAGCTTATACTCTACCTTGAGCCTTATCCGCTTCTTTGTATCTGTTTTCACTTAGTTTAGCACACCAGTTATTAACATTTCAAAGCCTGGCTTATATTTTACCTGGATAAGAGGCATTCTAGCTTACCAGGCCAGTGGATCCATGGTCTCCTGAAAAAGGCCTACATGAATTTTGAGCTCAATCTTTGTGAATTGTAATAGTAGATAAATAAATAAGTAAACTACACATGGATAAAGCTTGCAGCATTTTTAAGGGCATAGAATATTTCATAAAAATTAACAGAAAAAAAAATACCAACATATATTTCAACCGAAGTAGAATATAATTATAATTATATACCTTACACTTTAATAGCAAGCTAGTCTTTACTAATTCATATTCTAGCTAAAGTGCAAAGCTCAGCTAAGGATGTTTATACACATGGTGCAATAAAAGAGGGATATTTTAAATTCCAATAATAAATTTTACATACCATAGACCTTTAACTTGATATATTTGATATTGTCCAATAAAGATAATTACTTTTCGGTTGTAATGCAATGTCATAGTGTGTGACCATTCATAGTAATAGAGAACTTTATCTGACTGCCAATAAAAGAGAAAAAAAAATCCAATTAATGAAAATCCAAGGTGTCATAATAATAATTACTATACCGAAGAACTATCTCATTTGATTAAGTCATTATTTAGAGATGTTAGCAACAATTTTAGCTATTCTATCAGGTATCAAATGTAGATTTTAAAAAAACTCTTTAAATGTACATATATGTTTTTACCTTTTTTATGGACTCATCTAAGTCTTTAAAACACAAAAAGCTCATTGTATAGTTGAATTATAAAAGGCTCCACTATATTGTTATGGAACCCAGCACATAAAATACTCATCACATAAAATTCTGATCTCTGGTATTGACTACAGATTACAGTGGATATTTGGTGCTCTTACGTTGCTTTTCCATACCATTAATTAATTTTAGAAGTATTTGAATAAGACACGTGCTCGGCAGTATAAAATAATCTTTAAAATTATAGGCTCTGTAGCCACAATACTGAGATTTAAATCCTAGCTACATAACTCGATAGCTCTGTAATCTTGAACAATCTGATAAAACTCTCGGTGCTTATAATTCAAAACAGGGTATCCTGAAATTTATAAAAATGTGCAGCTTTCCCCCTTTGAACTGAGATACTCTATCATATGAAAAAGAAAAAATTGAAAAGTTAAAATATTTTCTAACCACATGAGGTGTTCCGAATTCCAAACAAAATTCATCACCAAGTGTCCTTAGTAAACATGTAAACATACCTTCTTCACACCCTGACCTCTCTATTTTTTTTTGGAAGATTAATAACATGTATCTTAGCAACCACACCTGGACTCAAAACAAATGAGAAAGTCTTAGCAGCATTCAAGGTCAAAAGCTCTAAGCTTAGATTGAATGACAAACTATATGCCACTTTGCTTCTAAAATGTATTAATAAATTTGTATAAATGGAAAGATGGAAAGAAAAACAATTAAAAGAGGAAAAAGAAGAGGGAAGATAGAAAAGAAAGAGGGAATGGAAAATGCTTGATAAATAGGTAAATAAATTATGATAAAGCAAAATAATCTAATTTAAGCAAATATAAATTTAAGTATTCATTTAATGCCAGTAAATAGCTGGCCAAGTGTTAGGCTTATGATGTAACTACGGGAAGACATTAGTAAATAATTACTGATTATAGAAGATAAAATGAAAGTGTATTTTATAAACATAAATCTTATTAATGTCTGCACTCGCATTGAAGAAAACACCTACATAGTATTTCATGGAGAGAAGGATAGAAATCACAAGGAATGCAGATTTTCCTTTTGGAGTTAGATATTAACAGTCTCAAATACTTCCCTAGAACAGTTATTAGAATGAAGTTAAGCAATGCGATTGGAAACACTGATACGTTTTATTCTTATTCTCATTTCTATCCATGTAGAAACTGGAGAACAACTCTAATGGAAGACTTCCAGTTTTCAATGGATGTAACAAAATCAGAATCTCTGAATGTCCTAAATGTGGAACAAGACAGAGAGTGCATATCATAGAATTTCTCCGAAGCTGGAGATTGGCCCCTGAAGTCCAGAGCTTAAAGAGGTGAGACTTTCTAAAGAGCGTTACTGAGATAGAGTGCATGTGAATTAACTTGTTGTGAGGCAGGTTAAAATTAGCAACCTCAATTTAATTATTCTGACTTAATGACAAAATTTTAAATTATAGTGACTTGGAACCCATTTAAATAATTATGTAATCTATTCATTTTGACTCACAATTTTGACTAGGTTCATCTTCTGTTGGTCAGAAAAATGAAATGCCTTAAAATTCTTACAATCAGTATGTTTGAAAAATTTTGAGAATGGGCTTTACTAAAATATTAGATATTTAAGAATGAATTATTGGCTCATCTAGGACATGAAGAAATGATTTGAATCTCTAAGAGGGAGTCACAGATCTTTGTCCTCAGGTAGGAGTACTTCGTCACTAAGAAATAGTATTTTTACTTTCTAACATGATGGCAGGGTTTAAAAAAGCAGAATGTAAGACCGAAAATCAGACCCCAAGAACATTTCAGAGGAAACACACACACATATGCACACACACATACACACACAGACTTAGGTTGTTTCCATAGGAGGAAACACTAAGAAGTAGAATAATAAATATCATTTTTTCCTATCAAAAAGAGATCTTAGAAGTCATTCTGATTATGTTCTTTATTTTGTAATAAAGACTGAGGCAAAAACTCTCCTTTCCTGATTCTAAGTCAAGTACTATTGTTTTTCTCCCTTGTGCCATTCAGTTAAAGTACATAAAAATAAACTAATAATATAAGGCAACAAATTAACATAAAGAGTTAAGAAATTGTAAGTGGAGAGAAGCCTTAGATGATCAGAGAAGTTTTACAGAGAAGGAGGAGGAACTTGTACTGGGTGAGACTTGAAGAATATAGATTTCAGGAGACAATGGCATTAGAGAGACTAGCTTGGAGAGCAGAATATTTCTACTCTATGTCACAGAAGGTACCAGAAGGCAACTATCTATTCATTTCCCCCCTAACTTGTAGCAAAGATTTTAATATCTCTTTCAGCCAGGTATTCCCAATAATTTCTTATATTTTTAAGCAAGAATGCATTTCCAAGACATTTTTACATATATTATATTATATCTTGTTCCTAATACATTTACCTTGTATGATGCTGTTAACATTTTATCTATGAAAAAATCAAAGCTCACACATTTTAACTGATTTATCCACAAATCATATAGCTATTTAGCCAAAAAGATGGATTTGAATGCAGGTCTTATGATTCCAAGCTTTGTGCTTTTCTATTATATCACAGCTAAGACTTATACAGTCTGACACTGAGACAGTTTTTGCCTAATGGAAAATACTGGAAAAGAATGCAGGGGAATTTTGGAAAGATTGTTACCCTTTTTTTTTTTTTTTTTTTTATCAAGGAGATGATTATAACTTTAATCTGGATTTAACTTTAAGGAATTCTAGCTCAACTGTCTCATAAATCTGTTTCCCTCGTGGCTACTTATGTGTCCTCAGGCTTTTTTGTTGGCAGAAAGCTCAAAGATTAATGTTGCTGGGATATGTCTAATGTCCCACATGCATTATATGGCTCTTAGTTGCACCATCTAACTCTATCTAGTCAAGGGTAAAGGAAGGATATGATAGGATTTCATTAAGTTAAAAATAAGTACAGTTTACTGATAATGCTATCATAACTCTAAGTTAAGAAAGCCACAATACTATATTTTTATGTTTCAGTTGAAACCAAGTCACATTATGTCTATAATTTACTTCTTTATCTAGGCCCAACTTGAGTTCACCAATGATTTTGTAAATCCAAGATAAAATCAGTTATGTCATTAAAGCAACAACAATAAACATTGACCAAGTAGATTATGTTTTATGGTATACTATTGTAAGGGAGGAAAGATAATTTTTCCTTTATCTTTCTGGGTTCTTGACTGAGACCTACCCACACTCCACCATAATAGATTAACAGGAGGAAAGCAAATAGTTTAATAATATATATACCTCTTGTTTATATGGAAGATACCCAGGAATACTGAGTAACTCCCCCCAAGCGACCATCACCTTAAATACCTTCTCCAGCTAAAGACAAAAAAGATGTTGGAGGAAGGTAAGGGCCAGATATGAGAGGCTGCCAGGAAAAGCAAATTATTTTGGAGGTGATTTTTCCATCATTTAGGGTTTCTAGAGATTGAGTTATCTTCCTCTTCCTCATGTAGAGAGGAAGGCTCCTTTACAAATGGAGGTTTCCTTTATGAATATCAGTGTCTCCAACAAAAGGGTAATTTCTACTTTTTTTTTTTTTTTTAAATTTCTTCTGTGCCTTCTGTTTCTTAAAAATAACTGGATCAAGATAATGCTCACGCCAAAAATACCCATTTTGGTGTCCAAACTGACTGCAGTGATTGGTGGATTTTGCATCATATCAACTTGCATCATAACCACTCCTTTAAGTGCCGTAGCAGGTATGCAGGGATGCTACTCAGATTCTCCTTCAAGAAAGGAATTCCTTCCCTGATCTGGGGAGAACACTTGAGCTGACCGTCTCCAGCTGTTAGCTTTTTTAGGTCAGCCTCAGGTTTTGAGCTAAGGTCACAGTATTCTGGCCAGTGCCCAAGAGAAGTGGTGGTAGCTGAGGGCATGCTGTTTGGAAGGCAGCGCTAGCTAATGACTTAGCAAGGGTGGTGATACAGAGGCCTCCATATTTCCTCCCTGTGCAGGACTCCTCTGTCAGGCAGTGTGTGCTTCAGAGCCCTCAGTGGGCTGGCAGAGATTTGGTCTATCTGCATTGCTGTCTACCAGGTCCCTTGCCCCATTACCTTTCACAGGCATTATACTCCAGTAGTGATAAAATGCAATAACTTTTAAAATTTGTATTAGAAACGATTGAAAATTCTTATTGGAATAAAGGCTTAGATTTTTTCTAAAGTTAAAATGTCACCTCTATGAAATCTCTGACATCTCCAGGCTTACTTACTCAAATTTCTCGGTTCCACATATTGTTCATTTTCTACTACAATGTATATCGCAGTATAATTGTAATTGTTTGGTGTGGTTGCCCTTTCTAAATCTGCCAGATGAAATAGTGTTTATTTTTTTTCCACCGTAACTCTGTTAGATGTATTAGTTGTCTCTATATACAATACGCATTTAGAAAGGGACATTCTTTCTCAGGAAAACTTTATTATTTTAGAACAGTAGATTGCAAGAGATGAAGAGATTTAGGACAGAGAAAATGTCTAAGAATTGTAATCAGTCTCTCTCTGCTGGTTGATCCACCCTTATTTTACCCTCATAAAGAAAGACTAATAACTGAAATATGTACTGACTTAAAGCCCCGATACTAACTCAGAAATTCACATAAATACATCATGTTTAATGATATTTAGCACTTAAATTCTATATTTCAACAACCTTTGCCTATAAGAAGAATACCATGCAAAAAGGGAAAATCTTATAACAGAATAGAATTCTGAGAAATTATGCAACAGCAAAGCATTCACATTTTATAGAAAATTCCTACTAGAGTAATAAATAATATAAAAAAAATCAACAAATCAATTACCTTTGGTTATGGTTAGCTTTCTAAAAGCCTCTGTAATAAGATTAATAGTTTCCTTGGTAATTATGTTGAAATAATGTAATATATAGCATTGGCAGTAACTTACAAATAAATGAGGTAAATTTATTATATAATCTTAAATCTCTAGATGTTAAACAAAAGGTACTCACTTTTTAAGGTGAGTACATTTTGCTTGTTAAACCACACTTTAATTGATACAACTAATAAGGCACCTTTTTAGGTCCATACCATGAAAACTGAAAGTTATAAAATTCAAATATATTTTTTAAGGGTAAAAATAACGTCATTTACTGGCAGTCAATAATAATGAAAAAAAAAAAAAAAAACCCAAAAACCTCGATCCAAACTTTTATGTGTTTAGAAAGAATCAAAGAAGTATAAATATGCAAACATAATTATTTATAATTTTCTCCTTTTTGAGTTATTATCCTATTGTTTTGCCTTGATATTTTTACAAATACAAAACTATATTTGTGGAAGGAGGAAGGCAAAAATGGTGAATCACATTTTGCCATCAAAGAGCCAAGAATGAGCTGGTGGCTAGCCAAGAGGCCACCTATTTATGGCATATATCCAGGTTTAGAACCGAGCAGACAAAAGTGGGCCAAATCAAGATTAAGTGAACACAAATAGAGCCTGAATCTGTAGACTAAAATCACACAGCAAAGCTGAATAGAGTCAGAACCCACAATCAGGAGTGAGGCTAATAAAAGAAGGAGATTCAAACATCCAGAGTAGTAAAATTGAGACAAATGAATAGAAACCCAGAGTAGAATTTGAAGTTCAAGAAACAGAAGGAAAATGGGCTGAAGTGGAAGAAATCATCCATAAAAGGAGTAAATGAAATTTCAGAGTATAAAGTGTGTATTGCTATGGTTTCTTTGACCCAACCATTTCCATCCCTCGTTTTTAAATTCATGAACAATAACTTCAAAGTAATTCAAAATATAGATAGTAAATTATGCATACTATTAGTAGCATATTATCAAATGTCCATGTTCCCTTTACCATAAGAGTACAGTAGTCCCCCCTTACCCATGGGGGAGCATGTTTTAAGACCCCTTCAGTGGATGCCTGAAACCACGGATAGTACCAAACCCTATATATATATATTTTCCTATACATAGACATAAAAGTTTAATTTATGACTTAGGCACAGTAAAAGGTAAACAATAACTAATAATAAATTGGAAAAATGATAACAATATACTTGAATAAAAATTATGTGAATGCAGTTTCTTTCTTTCAAAATACCTTATTGTGCTATATTCGCTCTTCTGATGACGTGAGGTGATAAAACGCCTATATGATGAGATGAAATGAGGTGAATGAGACATTATTAAAGAAAATAAGGGTTACTTGAACACAATCACTGTGATACCAAGACAGTCTGTCTGATAACCAAGAAGGCTATTAAGTGACTAAAGTGTAGGGAGACCATACAGTGTGAATATGCCAGACAAAGGGGTGATTTGTGTCCCTGGCAGATGAAATGGAAAGGCACAAGATTTCAGCACATTACTCAGGATGGTGTGCAATTTAAAACTTATGAATTGTTTCTGGAATTTTCCATTTAATATTGTAACTGAAACCGCAGACAGCGAAACTGCAGATACAGGGGCCTGCTGTAATTAGCAAATGTTAACCTTTTTTTTTTTTGCATCTCTTCGAACTTAAAAAAAAAATAGTTTATGTCAGGACACACCTATTGACTTGATTGAATTTTGTTTGAATGAGTACAGTCTGCAAGGCTCGATTCTAAGTTAGGATCTCAGCCATTCTAGAACTAATGTAGGGAGGAGGCAAGAGAAATAAAATGTTAAATCAAGCCATATTCAGAGACTGCAGTATGATTATCTCTGCAGCCAAGCCATGAGGACACCTGCAAACAAAGGAAGATTTCTGTGAAACCCATTTCCCACGCCTGCGAAGGGGAAACAGGGAAAACAGAGTCTTTAAGCGGCTGCCCTGTACAAAATAAAATGGTTCATTCTCTATGTTTAAAACCATAGGGAACCTAGGATTAAAGGCTGGGAACTGCAAGCGGGCCTTTAATGCTACATCTTCTTACCTTTTCAGGCTACATTCTCTTCCCCTTCCCCTTCCTCACTGTATGTCCATAACAAAGGAAATGGGTAAACTAATTCTTTAAACTGTAACTCGCAGGAACGAAAGCATGATATACAAACTGAATTCTCCGAACACTCGAGTCTCTCTCACTGCCTTGACTCTCGCTTCTTCTCTCACTGTCTTTCCCTGGGTACTCTTTACTCAGTCTCTCTCACTGTCCATGTCTCTCTTAGGCTCTTTCACTCTCTGCATCTGAGAGGAAACCATTCTCTGTCTGTGGAGTATGGCCTCTTTTCTAATAACTTTCCTTTCGACTCTAACTTTGGTGTGTATGATGAATTCTTTCTACACTCTCCGCCAAAAAACTCTCTTCTCTCAGTGCAAGGCTTGGACTCCCCTGTACCATCTTCCTTCCTCACGCACCACCCCCGCCCCCAAACACAGTCTGGGAAATTTGCCCTGTCATGCATAAGAATTATTTTGTCTTATCAGAAGGTAACTTCATCAAAATTCCCTAAGGCTATAATTATATTTTAATTTTGATGAGAAGCGTACCTGGAAATTTTTTTAAAGGCTTCTTTTAGATGGTATATTCTTATAATCTACTGAGATGCAGCTTACAAAAAAAAAAATACACATACACATGTATGCTATGAGAGAACACAGCACTTAATTTATCATCAGATTTCTGTTGGAAGATATTTTTTAAGACATCAGTATAAGGTTATGTGTACAGTCTCTCTTTCTGAAGCACTTTGGCTGATTAAACTGCTGAGTGGGAGAATTTGAGCCAGGGGAACCTGAGAGCACCCTCACTCACTCTGTCATTCTTTTCTTTATGACTTCAGATCAATTGCTTTATCTTTCTGTTTATTTTTTGTTTTCTGTTTTTTTGTTTTTTTTGTTTTTTCTCTTTTCCCATTTGTAAACCAAAATGACACATTCCATGTTTCTCCATTGAGACTGGGGAGTATTCAGACATTGACTGATTAAGGCATCTATGAACTGATTTTCATTTTTTACTGCATACAGATACTTTATGAAAGCAATACACTAGACAGTAGAGTGAGGGAACCTGATATTATTGTATTATATGTATTTGTAGCTATCATATCACAGGTTGCCCAAAGCGGTTTATATAGAGTTTTTAATACTTAATTTTTATCTAAAATGTATAAATGTATTTGTCCTTATCTATTATTTTTAATTATAAATTAACATAACTTTCTTCAAATTTTTATTATTAACAGTTATACATAATTCAATTGAAGATTATAAAGAAATTCCTTAATTATTAAGTCACTAAAAACAAGGAAACCCTTAAGTAATCTGATCCAAAATTCCTAAGGTTAATAATGTTTACATATGAGTCATTCAAGTTTCTATTGGTTTCTTTCCTACAATGTTTTCATTTTCCTTCAATATATCATGTTTTGTGTTTGTATTAAAAAATGGAACTCTGATATGTTGTACACCTTAAATTTACACAATGTAATGTGTCATGTATTTCAATAAAGCTGGATAAAAATAAAATTTAAAAACTACAAGATACAAATAGCCATTCACCAAGCAAATATTCAAAGATACTACCCAGTGTTACTGCCAGTGAAAGTGTTGCAGAAAAACTCCAAAGTCAGACCAGTGAAAAACTAAGCAGTAACTCGGAGATAAGGAGAACTCATTTTATTAGGTGCAGTCCCAGAGGAGCTAGTGCTCTGAAGAGTCTGGGCGTCAAGCCATGTTGCAACATACTTTATATACCAGTCTATTACATGAGCTGATTGATCGATTCGAGCTTAGACCCTTATAAGCAGGAGTTGCTATGGTTGCAAGTAGTAACATTGGTGGAAGGGCAGGAGTTGTTATGGGTTACCGCTGATCACAAATTGTTACAGGAAGTGGGATCTGCCAAGGTACAAGGTGCTACAAAAGGTGGGGGGCTTTTATGGGTACAAACAGTTACATTTATAAGTCGAGCAAAGTTCAAGTGAGCTCCTGCATACAGCAAGCATATTTACAGAAGCAGAACAAAGAGCTGATTAGCTTTTGATGTAAATTCCTCAAATTTCCTCTTCAAAGTATGTGTACATATATATGTTAGTTACTTCTTCCCTTTGTACTCCAAAGGTTCTTTTATAGGACATGTTACAAATCTTACATGGTTTTGCATCTCCGAATGGACTCTGAATTCTGGAAGGACATTCTAAGTTTCATTTATCTTTGGGCATTCAGTACCTAAAAAATGTATTTGACATATTTTTGTCCCTCAATCTTTGTTAAACAAAATAATAAATATTTTAAAGGGAAACAGTTTGCATTTATAAATAAAATATTATTTATGTCCTCATCACTGTGTCAACATAAGAAACATCCAAACCTGTAGAGAATTGTAATGAGTTTATTTAAGCCAAACTGATGACAATTTCTGGGAAGCAAAATTTCAACGGATTAAGAAAATACTCCAGAAAATGGCAGTTTTGAAGCTTATTTTATACATTAGAATCAAAGGAGGAGACGTAAGGAGGGTTACATGAAATCCATTGGTAGCAGATTAAGGGGGCGGGAGAAAGTAAGTGGGGAAATCTCTGGGATTGGATAAAAAGAAAAGGAGAGACACATGCATTTTTTCATTGGTGGGCACAAGATAATGAATAATTAACATTTACACCAAGCAGTGATGGTATGCAGGGGACAAGGTAGCAATAACGGGTTCTGTGGTCTCTGTCCCTGGTACAGAGGGTTGTACCCTGAGGGGTCTGAGAAACAGGGATGACTCTGACATTCCAAGGCTATGTTATTTCAGATACAAAAAGAATACATGGGCTCACTTAAGGTAAAGACTGACCTTTGTCCAGAAAACTACAGGCTCAGGATGTGACTACCTGCCAGGACCTGCTTTATACATAAATTTTTAGTTCAGACCTTCCTTGTGATTACTTTCAACCGCCCACTTGGTGGCCTCCCTTGAGCTTGTCAGGGTTAGTCTGTGGCCAGACAGACAAGTTACTGGTTGAATAATTGTCCGAGGTATGATTTTTTTTTTCCTTTTTGTGTCTAAGCTACATGTTTGGTTTCCTATGGAGGCGAGCAGAATTTGCCACCCCAAAATATGTCTCTTTGGCATAAAGATTATTTTAGACTGATGATTTTTAAGAAACTGCAGATGGAGGAAAAGTTCTAAAACTGAGTAGAAGTTACCTTTTTGTAAGTGACATTTATGTGCATAAGAGAAATCTCCATTTGTAAGGGCCTCTGCCAAGCTGTACCAGAAAGCAGGAGATGCCTTTATCTCTAGAAACTCTTATCAACGCAGGAGGTGAGGACTTAAATCTGCATAACAATCGAACCCTCATTTATCTGGCTTTTCTTGGTCATCTCCCATAACTGGCTCTCCAACATCTTTTGTCTTTAACTGAAGATGATACTTAAGGTGTGGGCTTCTGCTATTTCAGAAAGTTGCTATTTTCCTGAGTCTCTCCCATGTATACCTGTTATATAACTTTTGATGTGTTTTTCTCCTGTTAATGTGTCTTAAGGCAATTTAATTATTAGGCCAGCCAAAGAACCTGGAAGGGTAGGAGGCTTTTCCTCTCTAGCACTAACATATCGCAGGCTTCATTTCATATATTGGGGGGATATGTTCAGAACATATCGTTTTTCTAGTAAAAAGGAAAAAAGAAAATGTATACGTGAGTGTGTTTCATGATACTTAAAACAATTACAGAATATAAAGAACAAGTAAGCACAGTTAAATGTGGCATTTTATCTCAGATAAAGACAGGTTTTTTTTTTCCTCATGAAGCCAAGGAGTTAAGACCCCTCAGAAAATATTTTTAATTAAAGAAAAAAGTTTGTATGCTAGTTTGTACTAACAGTCACTGGAAGGAAGTCCCGTAGCACTCTATTAACCATTATAGAAATTGCTTAGCCTAGGGCTTATTAGATTGCTGTGGAAGGGGCAGGGGGCAGGGGGCAAGGGAGGGGCGGAATAACTAACCAAGACAAGAAATAATAATAGTATACAATGAGTAAGAGTCACAAGATGTATAGATTCCACCCCTGCACATCAAGATAACCTAGTAACATGCTTTGATAAGTTTTTCAGGCCACAGAGCTAATGACCAAGTGAAACCAAGGGTCCTGATATGATACATGATTTTGATTTAATATGTGAAACCAAGGGTTCTTAAGACTTATTAAATTTAGCTTTGAATCCTAGCTCTAGAAATCATTTCTCTCTCTCCACCCCTCAGACACCTGGCCTTCCCCTATCCTTCTTAATCATCAACCCCCGAAGCAGCAGAAGACAGTAGCTGGAACTGACCTGACTAATGGTCATTCTGTGGGGACCTCTGACAGGCTGAAGATAACATCTTGACTTAGGTTATATTTCAGTTCCTGAGCCTTAAGGTGGAACAACTCCCTGACTACTTCCCCATGAAACCAGACAGAGGGACACCCATACAGACCTCAGAACTGTCCTCAAAACCTGAAGAAATGATTTATTACCCATACCTCACCTCCGACCAAACAGCTTCCAGGAGGACCCCGATCCCCTAACCCACAGTGTCTTGTGATTTTGCCCCATATAATCTGTAACCTACATGCTGTCAGAGCTGGGTCTTTCAGAACATTAGCTCCCCATGAGGTGGGCATTACTCCTACAAAGCTCAGCCCTTTTGAAACACTACGTGGAAGTGTTTTAACTCTAGACTTTTTAACTCTAGCCCTCCTTATAGATCCAGAATTTCATAACCTAACTGAGTACGTCGTTAATCTAGGATAGGTACAAAAGGTCCTTCAGGAATGTGGTAATAAGGTTCTCCCTGTTCCTGGGGAGAGCCACGGGACTATAGCAGCTTCCTCAGAGAAGAAAAGATCCCCCAGTGATCAACTCCTTCCAAAATGGAAAAGACCACTGATGAGCATCCCAACAGCCATCAAGTTCAAGGAATTAACAGCTTGGTACATTTGTCTAGAATAAAACCTGTCCTTATGGATTCAGGTCCCCAACAGGACATTTCACCCAGGACTGGGAGTGGGAACGGCCCTTAACATCTGTGAACCAGTTGAAGATCTCAGGTTTCTCTTCAAAAGGAACAAGCAAGATAAGTAACACTAGCAATATGATTCTAATCTTAATTCTAATCTATACTCACTCTGTTCGAGGAGAATGGGAATCCAGTGCTCTCGTGAACTTTTCTAATATAATTACAAAGGGAAATAGTTTCTCTAACTGCTGGATATGTCACAAACAACCCCACAATAGTCATATCCTCCCTGAGTTTCAGCCTGAGTTTAACCTTACCTTCAACCTTACTCTCACCAATGGTTCCTTAAAGCCCTTCCTTATGCCCCTAGAGGTTTCTCTCTGTCCTTCCACCTCTGTCAGTTGTGTAAACCTAGCTACTCCTTTCAACTGTTGTTCTAAGTTGGGCATATTCATTCTGAACTGCAATTCCCCTGACCCATTCTTGCTGTACTTGTCTCACTGTTGTCTGCACACGATGTACTAATATTACATATTGGAATACGGTACAGCTCCCCCTGGGTCTTCTCGCTTTCTTTAAATCCTTCTGATTCTACACGTAAGCCCAGTACTACTCACTGGTGCCCCGTCAGGCAAGGTATCCGTGACCCTAACAATAAACATGCAAACAATCCCAAGGGTTGTTGATCCTATTGGTGAGGACAGATACCTACAACCTGGCATATTACCTGTCCTTCCCTGAAAGCATCAACCAAGGGTCTTCAAGACCCACATTACTCAGAGGGGCTTCTTTTTCTTGATTGCTCCCCTTCTTCTTCATGGGGAGCCTCCTTATTGTCTTGGTTTAACTCTACTAGCCCCCCTCAAGCTTCTGCCTTTCCCAGATATTTGCCTGTGGGGACCACCATAACGTTCTCTCCCATGAGGTAAATCCGGAGAGAACTTTCCAAGGGTCACCCCTCACCTACAGGTGCATTGATAATTCTCAATTTATGGGCCAATGTAGGTTAGAGTTTTTAAGGCCACAAGGCATTACCTCCATAACCATCCATACTATTACTCAGTCCCACTCCAAGCGAGCCATAGGCTTTATATCAGCTGGCATTGGGGCTACCGTCAGTATAGCAGCCCCGTAGGGAGGATTTGCCTACCATGAAGCCACCTTAAAAAACCTGACTCAAAGTCTAGCTACCTTAGTGCAGAGCACTAGAGATGGCCTCCAGAACTTAAAACACTCACTTGATTCACTGGAAAATATAGTCCTTGATAATCGATTGGCTCTTGACTATTTATTAGCAGAACAGGGAGGTGTGTGTGCAGTTATTAACAAGAGTTGCTGCACTTATATAAATACCATTGTCCAGGAAGAGGAAAACATCAAAGAAATCTATAACCAGGCCAAATGGCTACATGAATTTGCTAAAGGAAGCCCTATGACTGATTCTATTCAGCAGGCTGTAAAGAACACTCTACTGTCACTGATTCCTTCCTTTATTAAGACCCTTAATCACTTTGATCTTATTTCTAATATTTGGTCCCTGCCTCTTTAACTTACTGATGAAATTTGTTTCTTCCAGACTCCAAAGGTTCCAAGCCAGGGCCATAGTCATGCAAGACTACCAATCTATCTCCACATGCAGCTCTGGCATTATCCTACACCCATTAGATTAGGTAGAGCAGGAGTCCATGGTCCTCAACAGGTAGGGCCTACGTACCTCTGACAACAGGATATTGTCAGAGGCAGCTACAGAAGATGAATCTTCACCCCTCTTCTTCCCAAAAAGGAAATTTTGAGGATCACGTCTCTCATTTGAGGTAGAAGTTACACTAGGGGTCCTCCCAAGGCAGCCAAAAGGAAAAATAGCCTTAAAACAATAGCCTCAACTTAACTGTCGGACCTGACACAATAATGAGGCAATGATAGGGAAATTCCCCAACATAGGCATATGCAAAAGGACAGGTAGTGTGACCTAGAATTCACCTCTGCTTCATTATACGGTCATTATAATAAATTTACATTGTGGTTTTGACCCCCTTATGGGCAAACCGAGTGCATTGCGGGCATACGCATGCTCAGAAAGAAGGTTATATAAGAAACTTATCCATCAATCGAGTCTTGTAGGGGAAAGGCTATGGTGACAAGGGAGGATCAAAGCCTTGCAAGTAAAATTAAAGAGGCTTCAGGCTGACCTCCCTGGGCAGCCGCTTTCCCTTCTGAGAGTGTACTTTATCTTCAAGGTTGACGGTTCTTGGCAGTCTACTCTCCTATCTGAGAAGTGTACTTTTGCTTTCAATAAAACTAGTTTGCTTATGAACTGCTGGGTGTCTGCCTTTAATTCATTGTCATCTGACGCTAAGAACTGAGGACCAGGAGTTTCAGGACTCCCCAATCCAGTATCACCCACACTCTGAATTAGCCAATTCAATATTAAACTATTTTCCTTTCTGTACTGCAAACTCTGGTTCATCCATTCCTTTCAGCCAGTGTGCGCAGGCAGACAGACTTAACTATTGGGGTTCAATAACATATGGAGTCCCAGTTTCTTCACTGCATACCCTGTCATTCTTAGCCCTTTCCCTTACTAGTCATTAACCCCAGAGGTAACCAGATACAATGGCTTTGACTAAGGGTCACAAGGTATAGGTTTCTGTTGAGCTAAAGATAACATCATGTTCTAAGTTATGTTTCAGCTCCTGAACCCTAAAATGGAATAAATGACCCCTGGCCACATCTCCAGAAAACCAGACTAAGGGACTCAGATGCTGACCTCAAGACCTGAAATTATGATTTCCCACCCTTACCCCACTCTTAACCATTCAGCAAAACCCAGGACCTCAAAACTCATAATGACTCATGAGTTTGTGCCATAAAACCTTTTGCCTGTAAACCATTGAGGAGTTTGGGCCTTTGAGCATTAGCTTCTCATTCTTCTGTGTGGCACTATACATAATTAAATAGCCAATCTTTCTCCGCTGCAATTCTTCTTTGGTGTTTGGCTATGCTAGTGCCAGGTGGAGTAACTCTTTCTGTTCCGTAACACTCACACCAACTAATTTTCTGATTTCCCATACCAACTGGGTGTCCTACAATTCAATTTAATTCTAACACTAAGTACCTAGAGTTATTATCAGAGTCCACAGTTTAAGGGCTCAGTCTCATAAGAACTCTGTTGCCTTGGGGAAGATGAGTAAATACAGCATTTCTTAAAATGGTCCCTTTTCCCTACCCCACAAATCTTTTGGTACTACCATTTTGGGAAGCCAAGCAAGGATAGTAAATTGACTAGCTGTGGAAATTCTACCTGAAATCAGTGAAACAAAATTTTGAAAGGAAAAAAAATCTCGATCTACATCATGTTTTAGCTCCTCAGCCCTAAGGTGGCTACTTTTCCATGGAACCAGAGGGACACCAGAGCAGACTTCAGAGCTGTCCTGAAGACCTGAAGAAATGATTTATTATCCTTATTCCACCTCTGACCAATCAGCTCCCAACACAACCCTGAACCCATAATCCATGGTATCATGTGGTTTTGCCCCATGTAATCTGTAACCTACACACCATGGGGAGGCAGCGATACTAGCATAAGGGGTGGGAATAGTAAAAAGGTGAAATATCTTCTTAAATCTCTCCACTTCAGATGCCAGTTGCAAGTATCAAGTCCCCAGTTTACCCATACTTTCGTACTACTCTACCTCAAAGTCAAGGGCACCACCCTCAGGTTTAATTTGCTAGAATGAGTCATAGAAGTCAGGAAAAATGTTCTACTTACTGTTACACTTCATTATAATTAATACAAATGAACAGCCAGATGAAGAGGTATATGGGAGAAGGTCCAGAAGTGTCCTGAGCAGAGGAACACCTGTTCCTGTGGAGTTGAGGTATGTCACCCTCCAGGAAAGTGAATGTGTTTGCCAATTCGGAAGGACTCCAAGTCCTGTTGTTTGAGGGTTTTTAATGGAGGTTTCATTAGGTAGGCAGGACTGTGGACATTGATAATTAATTCAATCTCTAGCTTCTCTCCCCTCCCAGAGATTAGGGGATGGGACTGAAAGTTTGAAGCTTCTAATTAAGGCTTGGTCTTTCTGGTGACCAGCCCTCATCCTGAAGCTATCTAAAGCAAGAGTCTCCAAACCCAGTCCCTGGCTTGTTAGGAACTGGGCCACACAGCAGGAGGTGAGCGGCAGGCAAGCTAGTGAAGCTTCATCTGTATTTGCAGCCGCTCCCCAGCACTAGCATCACCGCCTCAGCTCCACCTCAGATCATCAGGCATTAGATTCTCATAGGAGCACCGATCGCCAGTGCCAAAAGGTGCCACTGATCAAAGGGACCCATCGAGAGTCACCTTATTAGAACAAAAGATACTCCTATCATCTTTAATGCTCAGGAAATTCCAAGGGTTTTGGCAGCTCCAAGGGTGCCTGGAACCAGGGTCAAAGACCAAATATCTTTCTAATTATACCACAGATGACAAGGAACTTTTTACTGTGGAGAAATGATTTAGTAGAAAAAAAGTAGGAGGTTGGAATCCACAAAGATAAAAATCTAGAAGTATGATGATAAAAGAAACATATTGTATGAATCAGAGTAAGAATGGCAACATTCCAAGGGAGAATGAAAATGAAGCCACTCTGGCTGGCCCATTAAATTTTGCTTAATAAAGTCTCGATTAAACAGATGTCTGGATACTAGGTTGTATCTCCTAAATTTATTTACTTTTCTAGTTAGCAAGAGTTTGAAGGCAAAGAGTTACAAAAAGTCTTTTTTTTTTCTTCCTCTCACCTTAGGTGTGCAACTACAGGACAGCCTATAATTTCAGCATAACTTTTAACAATTGTCAGTGAAGTTAACACCCTCGGCAAAAGGATGGCAAGGAGAATCTGTGGAACCTAGTAAATTTGCAGCCCTCTGGCCTAGGGTATGCTCCGCTGCCTACTTTATTTTATAAGGAGGAAACATATTTAAATTCAAACTATTGTCTTATTTGTTCAAATAAGCAACACACCTCCTCCTAGAGGAACCACATCTCTTTTCTGATGACAATTTGGTAGTTATTAATATATCATTAGGATTAGTTTCACAGTCTTGATGCTAGAATGCTCAACAAGGTGGGCGTCCAAACAAGGACACTTAGCCCGGAGCTCCGGTGACCAGGTTCTTGACTTATGCCTGAGAAAGAATTCAAGGGCATGACAAACAGCAAGCAGGAAATCACAAGTTTTATTAAAGCGAAAGTACACACTTTGGAGAAAAGTGTGGGCAGCTCAGAGAGAGAGTCTGCCTGGAGCTATCTGAATTAAAGGCTTTTGTTTTCTTGGGGGAGAGGAGTGTCCCATGGCTAACTGGCCTGCCTTCCTGTCTTAGCTTCTTTCCCATGCCACCTGGAGGGGAAGAGGTGGCTGAGGTCATCCATCTTGTCTCCTGGCCTTGGTTTGTTTCTCATGCTGGGATTTCATGCTTAAAATCAAAACATAGAGGGCAGAGTAAGGGCCAAGGGAGAAATTCCAGAGCGGCATCCTGGAGGGGTTGAGGGGTCTTCCTAGGCTGACTACCCTCAGCCTTACTCTTATTTTAGTCTCCTGCTGGGATGTAGAAATCTCATATTCTTATAAGTACTGCTGCTTTGACTAGACAGAATAACAAACATTGGTTTCACTTTTCCTATGTTTCTGTCTTAATAAAATTTAATTTCTCTGTATTCAAGAAGGTGCTTCTTAAAATCTATCACTATTTGGTGGTCTCTGCTGATTTAGAATGATCAATATTTAGCCTGTTCCTGTCTGAATTACAATTGAAAATGTAATGTGGCTACCACGCATCACATGTGCTTTGAAATTGGGAATAAATGGTTGACGGAAAAGGGTTTCTAGTACTATATATGTACAGTACCATAGAGTAAAACTGTGATTAAGAGAGGCAGAATCAGCCTCGGATAGAGAAAGAATTCTTTTTGGTCAATCTTTCAAATTACAACCTGTGGAATGCTTGAGTCACCTTGGTGGTCAGGTAAGTAAAAAGCTGAATTAAAAACAAAGAGATTTTAACAGCGTGATTTTCCTGATTTCCTACTTTAACAAAAAGTTCTACATCAGGCAATGGAGAGGTAATTAATGTCAAGTTGTTCAGGAAATTAACTTTGATATTAAAAGGGAAGACATAATACTCTAGAGTATGTCGTGTTTCGTAGATCATGCTTAATGTGATTTTGAGAAAAGAGTTGAAAACTGGATTGTAACAGATAGAGCATATTGTTCCGTATCACCTTGGCATTGTTAATGCTTTTCACTTAGCTGAAATTGTAAAGCATTTTTACCTGTATTTTAGTAGTACATTTTTCAACTTCAGGCATAATCCCAAGTGGACCTATATCTTAACTGAGTGATAAGGATGTATGCATTTATAATAAAATGTAGTCTTCTTCCTAAAGGAAAGATCTGAATACCTTTCATTTTTTCCAATTGTTGTAAGAAAACAACATAAAATGTATTATCTTAATCATTTTTAAGTGTACAGTTCAATGGTGTTAACTATATTCACGTTGTTAAGAAACAGACCTCTAGACTTTTTCATCTTGCAAATCTGATACTCTCTACCCATTAAACAACAACTCCCATTTTCCCTCCTCCTTTCAGGCCTTGGTAGCCACCGTTCTACTTTAGATCTCAAATAAGTGGAATCATACAGTGTGTATCTTTTTGTGACTGGCTTATTTCACTCAGTATAACATCCTCAAGATCTACCCACAGGTACCATGTGACAGGATTTCCTTCCTTAATTTTTAAATTGAATAATATTCTATTGTATGTATATAACACATTTGGTTTATCCATTCATCCATCCATTGATGGACATTTGTGTTGCATCTCTCTCTTGGTTACTGGGAATAGTTCTGCTATAAACATGGATATGAAAATATCTCTTCAAGACCATGCTTTAAATTCATTTGTATATATACTCAGAAGTGGGATTTCTGGATAATATAGTAGTTCTATTTTTGATTTTTCAAGGTGCATTCATACTGTTTTCCAAGCAGTTACACCGTTTTACAATTCCATCAACAATGCATAAAGATTTTGATTTCTTCATTTTCACCAAAAGTTGTTATTTTGTATTTGTTTGTTTGTTTGTTTGATAGTAGCCATCCTACTGGTTGTGAAGTGATATCTCACTATGGTTTTGATGTGCATTTCTTTGATGATTAATGATGTCTGGTATCTTTTCATATGCATCTTAGTCATTTGTATATTTTCTTTGGACAAATATTCTGACATTCTGCTCATTTTAATTGGGCTATTTGATTTTTGCTGTTGAGTTGTAGGAGTTCTTTATATATTCTGGACATTAACTCTTTATCAGATATATATAATTTGTACATTTTCTATCCCGTTTTATAGGTTGATATTTTTTTCTTTCTTGATTGTGTCCTTTGGTGCATAAAAGTATTTTAAGTTTGATGTTGTCCTGTTTGTCTATTTTTTGCTTTTGTTCTCTCTGGTTTCCTAATGATTTTGTGGCTCGTATCCAAGAACTCATTGCCAAGTCCAATGTCGTGATGATTTTCCCTTATGTTTTCTTCTAGGAGTTTGTAGTTTTAGATTTTAGATTTACATCGATTGTGATGATCATGCACTTTTCCTCCTTCATTCTGTTAATGTGGTGTATTTCATTGATTGATTTTTGTATGCTGAACCATCCTTGATTACAGGAATGATTCCACTTGGTCACAGTGCATAAACCTTTGAATGTATTATTGATTTGCTAATATTTGGTTGAGAAATTTTTTGGTCAATACTTATCAGGAATAGTGGTCTATAGTATTCTTGTAGTGTCTTTGTTGGCCTTAGATATCAGGGTAATTCTGAGTTCATAGAATGAGCTTGGAAAAGTGTGGATTTGGAGAGTAGAGAGCAGAACACACTTCAAATTTCAAAGGCCTGGGAGTACCTATGGGTTTTTAGTAAATAGAATGTTTCAAGAAGCAGGTGGATAGAAGTAGGCACAGAGAGACACAAAATTACTTGACACTCCAGGGAATAATCGAAAGTGGTTTGGACTCTTCTAGGTGTACCACAAAACATTAAATGGGCCATGAGAAAAATGAGTATAAATTCATTTATACCCTTCAAAGAGGTGTCTTCAAAGAGCTGAAGTTTAAAATAAATCTCCTATTATGAGATTAAAAACTTCCTAACTTTTTATGGGCAATTTATTTTTTTTAATGATGTAATAATAATGGCATTTATTATTGAGGCACAAAATAGATGTTCACATAAATTCTGGAAGTGTTTAGTGAATGGTACTCAAATGTGGCCCCATCGTTGTACTAAACATTATCAGGTGTGGCCACATTGTATTCGTTTCTCCCTTTCCTAAGAACACCCTGACCTCTTTTAACAAATATGTCTCCTTCTTTGTGTATTTACCTCCTTTGGCAGGATGGTCAATCCCATTACCTGCCTCCAACTTCGAGAGTGTTTGCAGCCAGATCTATTCTCTTTCTATCCAAGTACAACTATGGGCAGATGCATGACAATTGAAAAAAAAAGTTTGCTGTTGTTGTTGTGGTTGTTATTTTGTTTTATGACTGTGACCAGAGGCTTGCTACAATGGTTCTTATTTCTTGGCTCCCAGGAAGCACTCCCATCCACTCCCCGAGTTCGGTTATCCTTCCAGTATATAACCTCTTATTTAATTTAGCAAGATTTTTTTAAATTGCTAGCATATCAGAAACAAGCTGAAACATTTACTCAATAGCTACATAATCTTGAAGAAATTATATTTTTGGGGGGGATGATAATAGTACCTGCCTTCGAAGGTTATTGAGGAAATTAAATGAGTTGTTATAAGGAAAGTACTTAGCATATAGTTAGCTATTTTACTACCACTATTGTTGCCACTGCCATGTAGAGTTCACAATTACTAGCCACAAAAACATTAGGAAAACATGGTGCCTGCCCTGTGGCTATCAGGCATTCTTATAAAAGCCAACAGAGTGAAAGGGTAAAAGCTTAGGGGTTTTCTCTCATATAACCAACAACCACCTTTAAAATCAATTTCCAAGCATAAAATATGACCTTGGTTTAGAAATAAATGGAATTAATTTGCAGTACCTGCTTCTAAACCTTGCTTTCTAATGCAGACTTTTGCTCACCAATTATCTTTAGTGACTTTGCCTATTTGAAAATCCCCATAGAACTCATTCAGATAAAACTCTCCAGGACATCAAAATTGTTCAGTTGTAGTGGACTTCCTCCACAGTAAGTTATCAGTCACAGGGTACTTTCTCGAACTGCATAGATATTAGAGAAACATCATCTTATTTATTCTCCTCCATGTAGCAACTGACTTAGGCAGAAACAAGAGAAAGTGGAGTGTGTGATGGGTTACTGAATATATGATAGAATTTATTAATAACCTGGTTAATCAATCAATCTTTTCTGATAATCCCTTGTCTGTAGATAGTAAATTACCACGTGAAAGCAAAAAACATGAACTCAGTCTAAAACAGCAACAAAATGTTATTTCTCCCTCTTTACACATTTTTGCCCTTTAATCTCAAGGTCCCTTTCATGTGCTGTTTGATTCCAGCGGACAATTTGAATGTGTGGATGGATTTTTTCCCACAGAAGTAATTAGGATGTTTGAGAGAGTGAGCCAAGCTGAAGAGTATCTACTGATTAAAGGCTTCTGCTTTCATTTATAGAGAGCCGACCTTAAATCTCTCCTCCCTATGGTGCAAACCGCACTTAATTGGGAAAGTTCCTTACAGGAAGCAAAAAAGCCATTTGTTATGCAGGGTTTTCTCCTGCACAGAGCTCAAGGAACCAGGTCCACTTAGCACCTTCAAGACTCAACTCAAAGAATGGGAGTCACCTGGGCACTCACAACACTCAAGTGTTATGTGAATAACTGGGATTAGACCACACAAGAGAGTGGTATTTTTCAGCAGCCTTAATACTTTAAAAAATATAGACATAATTTTGGATTACTATTTTACCTTGCAAAAAGTCCTCAGATTTTTTGTGACAAGAGATCTTTTTATTGCACAGAGATCAATAGCTTATATTCACAAACAATCTGTTTCGTTGTTATGGCTCAGAATCAAACCCTGTTTGCTTCATGTTTCCTTGAAAACTGACACATTTGGGGAAGAGAGGAAGAGAAGTTGGTCATATTAAAACGAAAAAGAGAGTGAAAAAAAATCTATATTAATTACTGCTCTGTCATGCTTTCATGACTGCTTTTGGCTTCATGTCTATGTGGATTTCGCTTAAAAACACAGGATAAAATGGGCCTGGCTGTTTTTCCAGCCATCAAATTCAGCTGGCATAGCCTATTCATCAGTGCTAAGCAGACACAGGGCACACACATCACTTTTAGAGGTATCACCACCGTGAGTCGGAAGGTTCATGAACAACCTTCATCTTTCTGCATGAAGATTCAGGCAGTGCTCTTTTCTGCAATACACCAAACAATATAGTTGTCACATTTGAGATGATTCCGACATAGCAAACAAGAAAACTAATGCCCAGGCCCTATTATCATGGTTAAAATATCAATAGTGACCAGTAAAATGGAGACACAAGGCAAAATAGGTTAAATGTGGAAATGTACTGAGCATAGTGGCTGGCACACAGCTCCATAAATGTTAGTTAAGATAATAATAATAACACATGTTTTTATAATCAAGCTTTTTTTTTTTCTCTTAAACTAAATCTGAGTGATCATCTCTTATAGTTCCAATTACCTCCTCTATGGTGACAAATCCCAAATTTTTCAGCTGAGTTCCAGGTATAAACAGCTGATCAATTGAATCCATATTCCCTTCATCGTACTTACTGCAGGCACTTTCGACCCATTATACCCAAAAGTGAAATCACCATTTTCTCACTCTTTCAGTACCTTTTATCCTGGCTCATCAAAGTCAAAAACCTTTGGGAGTCTTCTTAGATTCCTTACTCACTCCTCTTTGCTCATAAGTCACCAAGTTCCTTTATTTCGGCTCTGACATCTCTCCTATTCATCACTTCCTGTTCCTTACTTGTTCTATTTTCTTCCCATGCTCACATGCACATAATTCTCAAAGGAATTACTGCAAGATCTTTGGCAATTTTCCATTTGTTATCCTTAAAATTATAATGCATGTAACATGTTATAATATATTATATATAACATGTAACTATATACACACACACACACACACACAAACACACAAACATACATACACACACACATACACACACACATATTAGGTCAGCTACATAATTTGTGGAGCCCTGTCCAAAATTAAAATGAAAGCTCAAAAATTGGAAAAAATTTAGATCCTGTGAAAGGATCTAAATATATAAAATTTTTCTTTTTTTTATAGCTTCTCTGTCGCTCTCTCTTCCTTTTCTCTCCCTTCTTCATGGTGATTTTTATTTAATGTTATACTTCCTCCGGCATGGGGAAATTCACAGGGAAAGTAAAGAAACTCACAGGCACCCAGGGCCGGGCCCATGATTCTGATGCAGAACTCTTATGGCCCACCAGCATCTGGGTTCCCCTCTCAACACCTACCAGACCTATATGCCATGACCTAGCAGGGCTAAGGAAGGCCGTCGCCTTGGCAGATCAGTGACCCTCAAGGGATCACAACCTTCATGCTGGCACATTATTGATACCTGGGTCAAGGGTGAGTGACAGTCTCTTCCCTGTCCAATCACCTCCAGAATAAACTATAACTCATGGTAAAATATTCATACAGGATTACAAATATTCCCTCTAAATAAAATATAAGGTGGTGATTAATCACATAAACAGGAGTTACAGAGATTTGTCTCTACTATTTACCAGCTTTATAATTTTGGATAAATTTCTTAAACTCTCCGAACCTCCAATTTCTATAGATGAGTATACAAAATGAGATAATTATAGTGGCAACTTAATAGGATTGTTTATAAGGGCTAAATGAAACTATCATTAAATTGCTTAGCTAATGCTAGCTCTAATTAATATGAAATAGTCTACCTTATCCTATTTATTGCTTTCCTCTATGAATTCTAAATTATCTCTTATTAATATTACCATGATTGATTTCTTTTGTCAGCATTTTCCTATTTTGAGTTTGCCCATCTCTTTTTCATTTTTTTGTACCATCACTTCTTTTGTAGAGAAAATAGTATATAGTCGGATTTGAGAAAATAGTATATAGTTAGGTTTTTAAACTAAAAGGGAGTTTCATGGGAAAGTTTAATCTAAATAAATTTATGGGTGCTAGTGATATACTAACTGTAACTATACATTTTTACTATTATTTTTATTTTTCTTATTTCGGAGTTTTGCTGGATTAAAAAAAATTTTGAATATTTTTTACTACTTAGTGGTTTGGAAATCATATATTCTTTGGGATTCTTCTATAGGTCTTTCTTAAAATTTTTTAATTAAAATTTTAATAAATACCAATAACAGATATGTTTTTTTTGTACTCCCAACCCTGAAACAAAGCAAACCATTAATCCATTTTCACTTACTCTCTCCATCTCTCCTTCCATGTTTTTTTTAAATTTCAGTACCACTGTTTCCTACATGTTATTTCTTTCTCTTTTTAGAATTTATTTTTTATTCTTTTGGAGGGCATGCTCCATTCCTCTACCCCTCATAATTTTTATAAGTCATTATGTGTCTGAAAAATGCATTTATTTTCCCCTCTAGTTGAATGTTATTATATCTATCTCATATCTTTTCCTATCTTTAAAAACACTGCTCTACTGTTTTCTCTCATTTTATGTGGCATATAAGAAATCTAAGGGTGTTTAAGCCTCATTCTATTGTAGGTAAAGAGTTTTTGTTTTAGGTTTTTATCTCTTTTGGGGGGGAATTTAAAATTTTTATTTTTATTATAATTGAGATTCAAAAATTTCACCAGAATAAGTTTACATGTGACTGTCTGTTTTACTTTTACTCGGTCTCTGGCAGACCCTTTTAATCTGAGAACTTAAGTCCTTACCAAGGAACCAGAACATCAAGCCTCAGTCGAGTATGTCAAGGAAGTAAGAGTCTTCTCTAAAGATGGTAGTGGGCATCTAGTCCATTGTAATTAAAACTTTCACAGCCTTGCCTCACCCTCTTTTATGCCGTAACAAATCCTCTTAATTATTTATTGTGCTATAAAGCAAATGAGAACATTATAAATAAATTAATATTTACAGCTATTAATTTCCATTAAATACTTTCCCTTGGGGATAAGTTCAGCTTTCTCTCACTCAACCCTCTCTTTTGGTGTTGGGCATATTTCATAGGCTAACTAACCTGTGATCACCCAGTGACATATCACTCCCGTTATTAATTTGACACAATTTTATCAAGCACTCATTTTGGACAATTTAAAAAAAATGCCCCTCATTGGGCAAGAATTTTGTGTAAATAAACATGTTGAATCCAAATGGTAGGAAGAAGTAAAGGCCACTTTAAGACCCTGCCACCAAAAACTTATGGAATATTTTGTCTCTTTTGCCCTTCAGACACTAAATCATGACCTGACCTGATTGTTTTCCTGGATTTTTATTTTTCCAGTTGGTTATACCGTCATTTATCTAATTCTTGTTATAGGAACACCTCTATCCAATTCTATTTCTTATTTGTGTATGTGTGTGTGTGTATGTGTGTGTATTTACTGCTCCTTGGGAGATTTCTGACTGCCTGAGTCATTGGCTCTGGCTGCATAAATTGGTGAGTTGAAGCTGCTGATATGGAACTGTCCCAACCTCACTCTCAAGGTTATAAATGATACTGTCTGGATAGAGGACACTACATTAATGAACATTATGGATAAGCCTGCTCCATTTCAGAGCTGTGCTTTTCAAGTCAATCCTTATGTCTGAGATAGGGAAGACATAGAAAGCTGTGGTAGAGACAAATGAGTTACTTTTTTTCAAGTGAAAAATAAATTTAAAATAACATATAAAGTGACGGTATGTTAGCAACTAAAGAGAGTTAAGGTATCCTGGTGAAATAATATCAAATAAACTTTTTTTTTTTCTCCAATAATCTAGAAAACCTCAATGTCTGTCTACTTTATGTAATATGCAAATTAAAACACACACAAACTCTCCTGTTATTTTTCAATCTGTACCAAATTATTACTCTATTAAGGGACTAGAATGGAAACACATTATTTATGATAGGTTCAAGTACATTGTATAGTTAAAGGGAAGTGAGGGAAAGCTATCTTGGGGCAAAGGGACATGGACAAGAGAGAGATGAGGTAAATGGTTGACTCTGATTCAACATGAGCCAAGAAAGTTTGTGTTAGAAGTAGCTATTAGGAGGTATAACATGACAGTGACTTGCCAGGTCAAAAACTTTAATGTACCTACTTTGTTATTTTATTTACTATAGTGTCTTCAAGGTAAAATTATGAAGATAAAAATACATCTCAGGAAAATATATAATTCTTGATAACAGAGGGAGGAAGAGAAAGTAAAATAGCTTGGGACTTAGAGCTTAGAATCTCAGGGCTCTGTTTCCTGCCCTTACACTAATTACTGTGTGATCTCAAACAGGTTATTTCACTTTTCTGGATGCGATATTCTTCATCTGAAGAGAAATGGGACTATAGTTATCCTACATTGATGTTGAGAACATTAATGTGTTTTAGGACCAAGCACAGTGCCTGGTTTATTGTAAGTGATGAAAAAGTACCTGCTTCTCCTTTCATTCCATTCTTTAGGTTGCTTCTCATCAGTCCTGACTGCCATTGGCTCCTTTTTATATGATATTTTTTATGTAGGTTTTTATCTTTCAGTTGAGGGTTCACAGTCAGCATTTGAGATTCATATTACTTGTCTTTTACATTCTCTAAGTTTCCCCTTGAATATCCAGATAGTTGAGTACATCGCAGGACAAGACAGATTTTGTAAACCAGTGCAGCAGCCATTAATTCAGCCCTATAATGTGGAGGAAAAAAAAAACAAACAAAAAAACATTGAACCATTTTTACCCTGACAATATTTGAGGTGCTACTGCTAAGACTAAAATAATTTGAGAAAGCAAGCAGATCGTTTGAAACCAATGGCATTCGGTCATGTTCTCAATTTAGAGACTTTCTACCGAATATCAGTTACAGCTCACACTTCAGAGAGGATAACAAATCAACCCTATTTCAGATCATTTGATATAAGAGAAAAAAAATGACTAGGAAGCTTTATGTAATTTACGCTTTTATTGCTTAAGCTAAAGAAGGGAGATGATAGAGGATCAGAGACCAAAATCTAACCTAATCAGCCGAGTTCCTCCTGGCTAAAGAACTGGAGACTATTGTAAAATTCTTAACTGAAAAGTAATAAGTTCTCATGGTTAAGCTTTTAGACAACAAAAACTTAAACCGTAAGGACCAGTGCATGATTATTTCCCAAAAAGACTTACATGAATTCCTTAAATTGGTCTCACTTCTAATTTCTTTCTGGTGCCTTGCGAGTGGAGTGTGATTATCTCTGAAGTGATGAAGGCTTTTCATGCACAGCATGTATGTCCATGCCCAACTCAGGTCCTTACCAAGGAATTATAGTCAATGTGTCACAGTGGCATGTTACCAAGGCAATGCAATGTCAAACAAATAGATAGCTAGGAACATATAATTTAAATGTTCTCTCTTTCCCCTCAATAGCACATCTGATTTTTAGAGAAAGTCTTTGTTCTAGAATTTAGACTGTCTTTTCTGCAGATCTAAAGTGAGGGCAAAAGTATTTATTTATGAATACATTTTCTGGGGCAAAATCACCTGGTGGCACTGTGGAAGAAATAACTACAGACTGCTTTTACAAATTGTTTGGTGATTATATTATCAGTTGACATCTGTATAGGCACTAAGGTCAGACCAAGACCCTGCAAGCAAGTGATTTAGATGCATGCGAGATTCCATTGGCCTTTTCATGGGCTTTTCAGTTTAGGATTAAATATGCCACTGCCTAACCCACTCCCAAATGGACTTTAATATCTCTCAGGGGTTCTCACTGACAGGCCCACAGGGTAACTTCATTTTGACATATGCTGAAAGCACAGTGATACTCATCAGATATTCCATAAGCAGTATCCACGGAAGCTGTGCATCTCTACAATGATCGTGTGATACAATGCGCAGCATAGCCACAATTAAGAAGTGCCATGATGAATGTACTTTTTCATGAGGCATCATCTAGATCTTGAGTAGAAAAATCATAAGCCCATGGTATTTAAATGTTCATTTTTGAAACATAAGATTTATTCACCAAAGCAAGATAGCTTCAACAAGTATTTAATCTTTTATTCAGTTTTTACTCTTCCTTCCTTCCTTCCTTCCTTCCTGCCTTCCTTCCTTCCTTCCTTCCTTCCTTCCTTCCTTCCTTCCTTCTTTCCTTCCTTCCTTCTTTCCTTTTATCTTTCTCATTCTTTCTTCTTTCCTTTTTCTTTTTCTTTCTCTCTCTTTCCTTCTTTCTTTCTTTCTTTCTTTCTTTCTTTCTTTCTTTCTTTCTTTCTTTCTTTCTTTCTTTCTTTCTTTCTTTCTCATTTCTTCTCTCTTCCTTCCTTTTCCCCTTTTATTTTATTTTTCACTTTATTTATTTTAAGCCAAGCAAATAATGATAGTACAAAGTAACAATTATGTGTAAGGCATTATACTAGGCATAGTGGGGGATATAGCTATGGTAATAACAAAATCTTTATCCTCAAGGAACTTATCTAGTTCACAATGCAAATATGTACACAAATATATACAGCAATATTATGATGACAGTATTTACCAAAGGATACTATGGGTGCTTAAAGAAAGTTTACTCTTTCCTTATACAGAAAAATTCACATTGAATTCACTTGAATTAGGCCTTTAAAAATGGGTAAATTTTGTGAAGAGAAATAAACTGAGAATAAGAATTCAAGACAGATGGGACAGTATAAATGAAGAGACAAGTAAACTAGGGAGTGAACCACCATGTTTTTAAGAGTTGTTAAAGAATAGTGACAAGAGGTTGGTGATATGATTAGCAACAAAACCAAAAGAAACAACAGTGGGAAAATCAGCAGATGATAGATGATTTGGGGATAGGATGATATATATTTATATATTGGATAATCTTTATATATATGTAAAGATTGGATAATCTTATATATATAAAGATATATAAAGACATATTTATATATAAAAAGATATTTGTATATATACGCGTGTGTGTGTGTGTGTGTGTGTGTGTGTGTGTGTGTGTGTAAAGATTGGAGCCACAGACCCAAAATGTTGAAATCCAGACACAAGAGCTAATGCTTTAGGGAGATAGGAAGCTAGGGCTTTATAACTTCATAAAGTGCTAACATTTTAGGAGAGACTGGTTACTGAAGGCTCACACTGACACAGCTATTCTTACTACATTTTATAAGGCACAGGGGAGGTTGAAGTGGACAGCAGCAAAAAGTGGCAATGGAAGATGAAATCCACACTGGGATGACGTATTCAGTCGCTTTCTACTTTAATTTGTTATGTCAGGGAGATTCGTTAAGACAATGGAGACTCTGAAGCTTTTAAAACATGAATTTGAAATTAAACAGGTCTTAGGTATAAGTTGAAGCTAAGAAAATAGACGTCTGTTGGTGTTTTACACAAACATGTGTAAAGAAATGTTAAAAAGATAACGTTTATAAGTAAAAGAATATTCACAACGAAACCTTATTTCTCATGCTTCCCTTTGTATTTCTGACCTGTTTCCTTTCTTATTTAAACCTCCATGTGAAAACTCGGCCTCTGAATGTCTACAAATTGTGACCCAGGAATAACAAGTTGCTTAATCAGGAGTCTGACTTCCAAATACATGGACAGTGTAATCATCTGAGGAAATATCATCAAGACATAGAATACTCCTCGCTGTCCTTTGAATGTTATGATATCATATTGTTCAATTTTGCAGCTCTGCCTAGGTTTTATTTATTTTTGCCAACTTAAAATGAATTTAAATTTAATTTTTTGTTGAAAATTGTTTTGAAAATTTATAATGTCTAGAGGAACTTAAGATGCTCTAGGGGACAGAGGCTGGAGGTGGAAAACAAGCCGAGGAAAGGTACGTTCAAAACCAGGGATGGAATGCACAGTGTTGGACTCAGGACTGCTTTCTCCAGCATACTCATTCCTTCTTGGAGTGGAAAAACCAGAGCTTCTGCACATCAAATAGATACTATTTTCAGACCCCTTGGGAATAATAAAAGTAGAGCCTGAAAAGTTAATATAGGTAGCATCGGAGATGCATGCTGCTGTATATACCATCCTTCACTCAAAGAGAAATCACATAAAAACAAAATATCAGATCACAGCTCCTTTTCTTGAGCTCCTTTTCTGTGCTCCTTTCACCTACATTGGAGCATTACGTGAGTGCTTCGGCAGAAGTTGGAGATGTTTAATAATTTAAGAAACAGATAAGTCTATATTATATTATTACACAATATCACATAAAGAAAATGCCTTTCTTCAGTAATTTAAGCAAGTTCTATTGAGAGACTCATACTTCAGGCACAGTGCTAGGTGCTAAGAACACATTGATGAATAAAACAGACAATATTTCCACCCTTGTAAGTCCTGCAGTCTAGCAGCCAAGATGCACACAGGTTTGGGGAGCAGGGAAGAAAGGAAATGGGATGAAAGTTTAATTGCCTATCTAGATCTGAACCAGGCATGTACAAGAAGTCGACAGTAGGAAAAGAAGAGAGAATTGTAAAGATGCCGTAGGAATTCTAGTGCTCAACCATAAGCAGTTTTCCTCTTTTCCTGGGCATAGGGCAAGATCACCTTTCCCAATCTTCATGTGGCTGTTTGGAGCAATGTGCTTCGTTAGGGTCAATGCGCTGTAGGAAGAAATGGTATGTGTTGCTTCCAAGCCAAATCATAGACTAGCCAGGGGGCACTACCATAGGGCATGACTCTGTGGCAGTCTCTTTCCTACCTCAGCAACCTAAGAGAACTGTTATCGAGATGGTAGAACCAGAGGGTTGAAGTAGCCTGGACTATTGAATTGCCACACGGATGACAGTTTCCTAGACAGCAACGCTGACTTGTAGTAGACTCTTTATGAAAAAGGAACACTTTTTTTTTGTTAAGCTTTAAGATGATAGTGTACTTTCTGCAGCATTACTTGACATGCCCCAGTCACTACAGGGAGGCTAATGGACACATAACACATGGATATCTGTAATCATGTATTTCTTGAAGATAGGAAGAATGAGGATTTAGAAAAGAGAGGCTGGGAAGGAAGGCAAACAATAAGGCAGAATTTTGCATTCTTAAAGCCAATAAGTGGAATTATAGAAATTCCTTGTTGCTTTACACAAGTGCCTCTATAACTCCATTTCAATTTGTTTGCAAATATAAAACAGATTCGAAAATTAGAGTGTATCCTATCATTTAGAGAAAATAAATTAAATGATTTAATTTTAGCTACAATTGTTTCTCCAATTATTTTTTATTGTTTTCCACAAATAGCATAATATATAATCCAAAAACACAAAATAAAACAAAAAAAAATAAACAAAACATCAAGTAGTGAAAAGCGTTATAAAGAAAGTAAAATAGGGAGATGGGATATTGAATGTCTAGATTCCAGGAGCTTCTTCAGATAGAGTGTCATGAAGATCTTTGCAAAGAGACCCTTATTTTAAAGCAGAGACCTAATGGCAAGAAGGAGGCACCCTTGCAAACATCTGGGGAAGTGTGTTTTTGGGCAGAGAGAATTGTAACTAATTACAAAGGCCCCAAACAAGAAAAAAAGAGCATGGCATGGTCAAGTAACAGAGATAAGATAGATTTAGAGCCAGCATGGTGAGTAGGGGACACGGCAGCAAGATACAATGTAGAAAGCAACTTGAGATGGTTCATTTCATGTGTCAACTTGACCAGACTAAAATATTTCAGATTACTGGTAAAACGCTGTTTCTGGGTGTCGGAGGGTGTTTCTGGAAGAGATCATCATCTGAATCAGTAGAACGAGTAAAGAAAATCGCCCTCACTAATGTGCATGGCTATCCCCCAATCCCTCTGGGGCCCGAATAGAACAAAAAGGTAGAGGAGAAGTGAAGTTTCACTCTCTCTTCTTGATCTGAGACGTCCATCCTTCTTCCCCTTACACGTTAGAGCTCCTGATTCTCAGGTCCTTCAGACTCTGGACTGAATTATACCACCAGCTGTCCTGCCACTCCAGTGTGCAGATGGCAGATCATGAGTCATCTTAGCCTCTATCAGTATTTGTGAGCCAATTCTCATAATAAGTCTCTCTCTCTCTGTATTTGTTTTTTCACAGAAAATAAATATTAAAAACAGAAATTTATAATCCATAATGGTCTTATATTGAACTTAAAAAAATTTATTAGGGGTTCAAAATTCAAAAGAAACTAAAGAATTTGCAATAAAAACCCTTCCTCCCATCTTGTTCTCCAGCCACTCTCGAGGTAATTCATGTTAGCATTGTGGTGTGTATCCTTTTAGAGATACTCCTGTGTGTTCAAGTACATAAGCACTATCTCCCACTTCCTCCCTGTTTTTCAAAGACAGCATAGTATGCACATTCCTTTGTATTCTGTTCTTACCATTTTTCTCCCAAATCAATCTTTTTAAATTCATTTTTTTTTCAATTACAGTTAACATTCAATATTATATTAGTTTCAGGTGTATAGCATAGTGGTTAGACATATATATAACTTATGAAATGATCCCCTGATAAATCTAGTATCCACCTGGCACCATACAGAGTTATTACAATATTATTGACTAGATTCCCTAAGCTATTCTTTACATCCCCATGACTATTTTGTAACTACCAGTTTGTACTTCTTAATCTCTTCATCTTTTTCACCCAGCTCCCCTACCCGCTCCCATCTGGCAGCCATCAGTTTTCTGTACCTACGAATCTGTTTCTGTTTTGTTTGTTTATTTTGCTCTTTAGATTTCACACATAAGTGAAATCATATGGTATTTGTCTTTCTCTGTCTGATATATTTCACTTAGCATAATATCCTCTAGGTCTATCCATGATGTTACAAAAGGTAAAATTTCATTCATTTTTATCATTTAAAATCATATCATGAAGATTGTCCCATATTAGTATATAAAGGGTTTGATTATTTTTACCATAGGTTTTTTTCCCTGATATTTCTTACATTTGACCTTATCTCTTTGTATTTTTATTGAGATATAATTGACTTATAACATCTTAGTTTCAGGTGTATAACATAACTATTCAATATTTGTATATATTGCAAAACGACCACCACAATAAGTCTGGTTAACTAGTATAGTTTTGCTAATTGCAGAATATAGCCTACACAGATAAGACTGTTTAATACACAAATGTATAGCTTCGAGAACAACCACAGCACGAGCATCCACCATCCAGCTTGAGAAATAGGATATTGCCAGCACTTTAGACGAACTCCTGGATGCTACTCTCCAATAGTATCTGCCTCCCTCCAAACCCTTTCAGAGGCAACCACTATCTTGACTTTTGTGAGTTATTCCTTTCGTTTACAAACTTGCTACCCATGTACGTATCATTAAACAGTATGTTATTACTTTTGAAAGCCTGAGTGACAAGCATAAAACTAGCTTGAGGAGCATCTTGACACTCTTAAGACGGAGACTTCGGAGAGACCAGACGGAATGTCAGTGGCAAGGTCAGGAGTGGGTCCACAGGCAGGGTGTGAGGCAGGGTTGGAGGGTGGGACAGGTACCAGGCATCTGGCAGTCTTTCCATCAAAGGGAGGATGCTGCTCTCTTATATCAAGCTGCTGAACTCAAGATGAACTACACTGAGCACCCGGGTGTACTCAAGGGACACGTCTGTGGAATGAAATGGTTAAGCTGACTCAGACTGCCTGGCATGGAGACGGAGATCAGGAACTTCATCAGCACATGGTCAGTGGGATAGGTCAGTACTAAAGGCACCTGATATTGCTAGCTAGGTCCAGTTGTCTGTTGAGGATTATGCCTTTTCCCAGATTTCTAACTGGAGATTATGGGTTTTTTGGTGCTACGTTGAATTATCATTTGCCTGTCTGCTGTATAGCTGTTGTCTCTTCCCCTACTCTCCCCATTCTTTAAATTTTACATCTTAAAAAATGTTTTACAATAATTTTATTGAGTATTTGGCTGGTAGCAAGATTAAATGAGATCATTTAATCCAAAGGCTTTCCCAAGAAGTCTATACAACCATTTAAAAGAAATAGTAATGATGCATTTGATTTATCAATATAAATTGAACTTAAATAGTATAAAGCATAAAACTCTATAAAGTTGATAAAATAAAGCTGGCTAATTCTACAGTCAAACACACTCAAAACTCTATTTTAAAGTATTTTACCCACAATATTATAGACTGCATATTTGTGCTCCACCCCACCCCACTCCTCCAAAAAAAATTCACATGTTGAAACCCTAACCTCCACTGAGATGTTTTCAGAAAGTGAAGCTTTGGGGAAGGAATTAGGATTAGATGAGTTCATGAGGGTGGAGTCCCCATGACAGGCTTAGTGTCCTTTTAAGTATAAAAAGAGAGTAGAGCTGACTCTATGTTGTAGCGGCCCAAATTGACTGACACTATTTTTTCTTCTCTGACTTTGCCTTATTCTTACTGCTACAAATCATAAGATAATTAAATACCAACATGGGATCATGGGATTGAGAAAAATTTCTTTGGAGAGATTTTGAGAGACTCATGAAGAGATTTGGTGCAGTTTATGACTTGGTTTAAAGAGACTCAGGGATATTTGCTCCACTAGCTGATCTTTTTTTAATTATAAATTTCAACTGAATCAAGAAGCAGTCTAAAATACAGGTATTTCTCTCTAATTGTTATCATGCAGTAGATTACTCTCTAAGGTATCTCCACAGCCCATGCATCTCTCCTCCATAAACTGTTTCCATAATCTTGGTAACACCTGTATATCAGTGCACTTTCTTGTCACTTCTCTGAAGAAATAAGTATTAGCCAAAATCATTCTGTTTACAGAAATCCGGGAACAGAAAGCCACTTGAGACAGTTCCTGAAATTACATGTTCTCAGTTTAGAAAATTGAATGGCATCACACTGTTCAAATTTCTGAGAGGATTTGTTTGGCCTCCTCTGAGACAGGTGTCCACCTCAGTTAATGGTTATGACCAATGAGGAGAATGAAATGGTACAATAGTAGAGATATCCCCCCAACCCTGTTTTTATGGAAAAATAAAAATAATTGAATGCAAGGAATCGTTATGATTAGAAGAGTGTCGTTATCTAAAATGTCAATCAACTGTGAGAAGGTATTTTTGTGATCAGAGAGCCAGAATAATAATATATTGAAGACAAAAGAAAAGAATTTGCAGGATGGGATGGTCAAGAGTGTCAAAGTAAAACCATTTGATTATTTACTTTCAAATCTGCAGTTTTAATAATTGGGAGGGAGCCTGAAATAATTGAAGTATGTAAATAAAATAGAGAGAAAGCATTTATAAGCAGAGGCCAGAAGTTTACACTGTGCATTTTATAAATTTGGCAGGAAAGAAAGTAGGAAAGGAACTGAGGCCCATTTGTAAAATATTTCTTATTCTCAGTGTCCAAAAATGAATACCCTGATGAATTTTCAATGTTTTAAAATCAACAGTAAAATTCTCAAAGAATTTTCATATTATGGAAAATTACTTAACACCATCTATACAGATGTGTTTTGGTAAAATGCAGATAGAATTAATGTTCTCAGTTTTAAAAGAGTACCACAATGTTCTCACATATAAAAATGATAGCAGAGAGAACCCGATGAATTAAGGAATTTGTTTTTTTGAGTACCTTCGACTGAATTAGCTTCTTTCTCACATTTAAAGTTCAGGCAGAGTGAAAATGAGATTTAAGATTGCTATTAGGAGTTACTTGTGGCAAAGACAAAAATGTCCACATTATAATGTGCAACTTTGCGTGTGTAAGTTAAGGGTATTTGATTGTAAATATCAGGAATGCACTCTGGCTTATTTAAGTAAAAGTTTATGCGTTAGAAGAATAATGGGGTGACTGACTCACAGAATCAAAATAAAGCTGAACTAGCTCTGGAAGCACAAGAACTAGGGCAGCTTTGAGAAACCCAGCAGAAGAAGCTGAGGTACCATCTCTCCAGGGCCCTGCCTTACGTTCAGTATGCTCCAACACCCTACAGTCCTACTCTCCATTCAGTTCTTGATAAAAATCTAATTGGCAATGTCTGGATTAATGTTTAATGGTCAGAAGATAAAATCATGGCAACTCAGAATAACCATGAGCTATTACAGTTTCCATCTACTCTTTGGGCCTACTTCAACCCGATTCCTCCATTCCTTTCCAGCTGCTTTGAGTACCATATTTTATTCATCCCTGCACATGACCTATCCTCAGTCTTGCTATCTGCTTCAAAAATAAAATATTACTAACTACACTTAATTAGAACTTACTATGGCCCAGTCTCTGTTCTAAATGTTTTATATATATTATCTCATATGAGATAGTTATTATCTCTATTTTACAGAAAAGTAAACTGAGGCATGAGGTTTGTAACTTTCTTAATTCACCATTATGATGTAGTAGGGATAGAATTTGAACTAAGCTAATGATTGCTGAGCTGTGTGCTTGACTATGTTGCTGTACCTGCTTTAATAAATGCTTATGAAATCATCTCTTGTTAAAAAGAAACTGTATGATGTCATTTATATGTGGAATTAAAAAAGAAATAGAAAAGAAAAAACAAACTTTCCAATGACTCCTCATCCCACTTTGAATAAAAGCCAAAGTCCTAATAGACAATGGTCTGCAAGGCCTGACTTGATCCACATCCCCCTAAGTCTGGGATTTCATTTCCTACTACATAACCCGTTGTCCATTGTATTAGTTTACTATGGCTGCCATGACAAAGCACCACAGAGTGGATGGTTTACACAACAACAAAAAAATTATTTTCTCGTAGTTCTGGAGGTTAGAAGTCCAAGATCAAGATATTTGGCAGGATTGGTTTATTCTGAGATCTCTCTCTTTAAATTATAAAGGGTTGTCTTCTTCTAGTGTCTTTGCACAGTCTTCTTTCTCTTTTTGTCTGTGTCCAAATCTCCTCTTTTTATAAGGATACCAGTCATATTGGATCAGGGTTCACTCTAATATTCTTGTTTTAACTTAATTACCTCTTTAAGATCACATTTCCAAATACGGTCACATTCTAATGTACTGGGGATCAGGACTTCAACTTGGTGAATATTTAGGGGAACACAATTCAGTTCATAATATTTACTTTGAGTAAACCTTCATGCAAGTCCCAGAGCTTACGTCTGGTTGGAGATTGCCTGCTTCGTGCCCACAAATAAATGTTTCTACCTGCCTGGACAATGCTTACTCCAAATATATTCATGGCTTTATTTCAACCTCATTAAGGCTTTATGAATACATTATCTTCTCCTGAAGGATTTGTTCAGTCAACCTTTTTATAACCTTTGAACCCAGAACGTCTGTCACATTCCCCTATTCGTTTTCCTCCACATCACTTGTTTTGTGTATCATCTGTCTCTTCTGTTTAGAATATAAGCTCCATGACAAACTTATTAAATGCTGAATTTCAAGAGTCTAAAATACTGCCTGGCACTACTCAGCACTCAGTAAATATTTGCTGAAAATTTAATTCATCAGTGTCTGAATAGCTGGTTTCTGAAAATGGTCTAGATGTGCAAAAAATCTGTTCCTTTCCAAATCCAATTTAAAATAAGTTATTAATAAAAAAGTTTAATTTCATGTAGAAATATGAGGGTATCAATAAATAGAAAATGTATTTAATGATAGAATATAAAAAAAAAAGAAATTCCATTTTATTTTCTGTTTTCAAACTGATCTATTCTAAGAAATTCTACGAATAAGCACAAACTCACTTTATTATTTTCTAACCTTAAAAAAGACCTTTCTCTTCAGATAGAAAAGTGCTAGTAGAAAAAAAAGATCCAGCATGTTTGCCCAGGCACCAAAGCAGGTGTGAGAATCTTGAGTCAAGTCTCTGAAATCGCCTCTCTACTTCAGAGAAGGCGAAGGGGCTGCTGGAACAGACATAGCCCAGGGTTGTGCCAAAGGCAAACACAGAGGCATCTCCCCTGTTGAGTTTTGCTTCTGCCTTATGCTTCTTGGAAGGGAAGTGTGGTTGTTAATACATCAGAAAGACTTAGGGCTACAAAAAGGAAGAGGAAGAGCTAGAGCTCTGCTCAGTAAATACTTTAAAGTGCCTCAGGGATTGAGGAAAGCGCGTGGATTGAGTGAGTCCGTTTACCAAACAAGGCTTATATCGTCACATTTCATATTTTGCCTAGCTCTGACAATGTGAGCTGCATAAAAATGCATTCGACTGTGGCATTCCCTTGCTCCACGGGCTTTAATTAAACTTTTTTTGTGCTTAGGAAATTAGCAAACTCTTTGCAGTCAGAAAAACCTGGGTTATTTCACATGGGTAGATTTTTTTTTCCCTTTAACTCACACAGCTCAAATGCTTTGTCATAGCTCACCATGCCTCAAGAATGGATTTGCCACCTAACTCTAGAGCACATGATTGATAGCATCAGAGAGGGAGGTCACTGGATTCTAGCCCTTATCAGAGATCTGTTACTCTGTAAAATAGCCCTACAGCAATGAGAAGAAACACGATCCCCTTGCAGGACCAGCAAAGGCAGTGGCATGGAGTTTCCTGACCTTCCCTGCATATAATACTCCATTTCATGTGCCAACAATTGTCTGGTGTAGGAGGTCTGAGCCCATAATGAACAACCTCTCACTTGTTAACAAAGAAATAACATTATCTGTTGAATCGTCAGGCATGAGAAATTAATCCTTGTGTGGTAGCAGTGTGCAACCTTTCAGTAAAGAGGTGAGGTAAATATGGGAATGAAAAGAAAACAAAACCCTTCTTTGCAAGAGATTGGAGTATGATTTCATTTCACTTAAGAGGAAAATACAAAACTGATAGAAAGTGGTTAAGGCACATAACAAAACTGATTTCAGAGCGGAAATCTGAAAGCCCACAAGCTTCAGATCTGTTTATGAACAAAAATGCCTTGGTGACATATGCTTTTAAGTTAGTCACATATACTACTAATTGCCCTCTTGCAGCAGATCGGACTTGCCCACCATCACAGAAGACCATCGCCTACATAACGAAATCCCAAAGCTTTCAGGAAAGGTAACTATCCCTTAATCACTTCCTTTACTCACTTACTACTTCTTGGATTTTTAAAAATAATTTCTCCATTCACTCATACTCTCTCTCTGCTTGAGTCTCCCACTCTTGGAATAATTTTAATACCTTTTTGCCTTTTGCAGTGCTACTTCTGATAAAAAGTTCTTCAAGTTGGGCTTTGGGAGATTTGGGGACTTCTAATGAGCCTCTTTCTATATTCATGTCACATCGCTATTGCTATTACTTAGAAATGAGTCAAGCAGCCTCAGGGTGAGTTGTAGATCTGATTGATTAATAAGTCATAATGTTCATCTTGGAGTTTTATGGAGTAAGACCTAGAAGCTACTGGACTCAAGGTTCAAGTCTGCATTACCTTTGTGCTTTGCCTCTGCATTGGTCTTCCTACATGTTTGTTTTCTTACATCTGGACTCCAGTTCCTAAGCAGCTGATGAGTTTCCAATTTAAGGCACAGATTGTGTCAAAAACATCACCTTTACCTCCCCTCAGAGCTCCAGAAAGAGAGGCATGCAACTTAGAGATGAGAGGGAAGTGCCTCTTTCAAGGAGAGGATTCATTGCTATAGACACACACCCATGAGAAGTGAATGAAAACTGATACACAAGGCATATTTTAAGGCGCTCTCATTTCAACAAGCATTCTCATGCCTTAAAGAGGCATCTCTCTATCTTTTATACCCTCCATTGCCTAAATATCACAACCTAAATATTACTTCCTCAAAATGGCATTCTGTGGCCAGTGAGTCAAGAATAGAATCCCATATTA
>NW_006443570.1:7871934-7878915 GCF_000325575.1 Pteropus alecto
ATTGCAGTTGTGGATTATTAGCACTTTACATGGGAAAAATCTGACTGTTTACTGCTGAATTCCTGCATCTATCATGATGGCTTGCTCATACTGAACAAATGTTGTTTGTTGAATGAGTAAATGAACAGATTAAAATACAACTATCAAAAAAAAAATGCAACTGTCTCTTAGAGGGGTAACAAACAGGTATTCAGAGCAATAATAGGGTAGGAAGAAAGCAATGTCTCTAAGGGTGGAAGACAAGGAACATGCTGGCAGAGTGTCAATCTTTAGCAGTATCTATAGGCAAATCACTCTACCCCCAGGTCTACTTACTTATGTGTTAGCTAGGGTTGTTATAAAAATGACAGTTACCAATGCAGGTGGAATACTGTGCATTATACTATATCAGTTATTATGATGATGTTTCCTTATTCTGACTATTGGCTCTTAATCCCCAAAAGTGTTGGGGAAATGATTTGCCCCACAGTTTTCAAGGACTGACAGAGAGCTGTAAGAGTTAGGTTACAAAACAAAAGTGTCCTTATTTCTGGTAGTCTGAAATCAATATCTAAAAATCCATTGTCAAAGGTGGCGAGCTAAGTGTGTCATGGCTGATAGGAAAATACATTACCAAAGATGGTTAAAACTGATGCCACAACGGAAAGAGTTTTGATGCACTAAGGACACTGAAAGTTTGACCACAAACCTTGAAAAGATAAAAAGAAAAAGAAAAAGAAAAACTTAAATCCAAAGTTAGGTATGTGATAAAGAAGCAGAGAGCAACAATCCATCAGAGAGGCAGTCACAGGGCATTCAACTTTTAAAGCATTTTTGTTGTGTTGCAAGGAAATTTTCTGAGATCCAGGTTTCAGGGTGTCACCGTTAAAATGATAGGTACCCTGATGCTGGCTGCACAGGCCTGACCTAGTCTTTATTCACAACGACCCAAAACCTGCACATTAACTTTCTGGATTTAGGATATCCCAAGACCAAATAGTGTACAGGACAAACAAGAATAAAAAATGCCTTCTAACATTTTATCTCACATATCATCAAATTAAACATCTAATTCTCATCTATTTTTGGCTGGTATTCAGGTCATGGCCACCTCATCCATTTCTCTGTTCTTAAAACAGGATTTGAAATTATATAAACTAGGACCAGAGCTAATTGGTTAAAAAAATAAAAAATAATTAAAAAAGCATAATATAATGGCCAACAGGGTAAAGTTATATTAGAACTTTGAACCACCACTCAATTAAGTAATTGGCCTTTTTTTGTTTAGTTTTGTTTTTTGGTGAACTGAGTTGATGAATCTCTGAAAACAACCCTATTCAATCTTTTACCAGTCAAAGGCTAGTCAGTGAATTTTTCGAAAGACCTCATGGTTCTCCTTAAAAACATTTGGCGATCTGAAATGTGCTTCAGTCTTGCCTTCAGTGCAGTTATGCTGATGACTTAGAGGAAAGCATCCAACAAGCTTCTTGGGTATGCTTTGCTTTAGAGAAGTGATCATGACCTACCTCCCCTCATCACTGTCCACAAGAAGGAAACATCCTTATGTGCCCGTCTGGCAGTAGGGGAGGGGTGGTTTCTCAGGTTCTATTTGGGAATTTTCCTAAGAATTCTCATGGGAGGGCTATTACTTCTTTAAAATCAATTTTCTATTTTATAATCATGTCAGATTTACAGAAAAGTTGCAAAGATGGTACAGCATTTTCATATAGTCCTCATCCAGTTCCCCTTATTTTTTTTTTCCAATTTTTTATAGGTAACATAAAATTTACCATTCTAACCACTTCTAAGTATACAGTTCGGCGGTATTAAATACACTCATAAAGTTGTACTATTATCACCATCATCCACTTCTATAATTCTTGTCATCCTATAAAACTGAAACTCCATATCAATTAAACAAAAACTCTCCATTTCCCTATTCCCCCAACTCCTTGTAACCACTATGCCGCTTTCTGCTTCTATGAATTTTTCTATGATTCCATTTATAAGTACTTCATATAAGTGATAACGTACAGTATTTGCCTCTTTGTGACTGGTTTATTTCACTTACCATTATGCCCTCAAGATTTATTCATATTGTAACAAGTTGTCAGAATTTCCTTTATTTTTAAGTCTGAAAAATATTCCATCATATGCATATGCCACATTTTGCTTATCCATTCATCATTCGATGGACACTTGGGTTGCTTTTATGTTTTAGCTACTGTGAATAATGCCGCTACAAACATGGGTGTACAAATATATTCTTAGAGGCTCTGTTTCCAATTCTTTGGGGTATTTACCAAGAAGTAGAATTTCTAAATCATATGGTAATTCTATTTTTAATTTTTTGAGGAACTGCCACACCGTTTCCACAGCAACTGCACAATTGTATATTCCCACTAGTAATGCATAAAGATTCCAATTTTTCCACACCCTCACCAACACTTATTTCCTCTTTTTTCTATAGGTCTCTAGTTAACTTGTTTCATCAACATGGTGTATTTGTCACACCTACCATTGGTACCTTACTATTAACTAAACTCCACACTCAGATTTCACTATTTTTTTCACTAATGTCCTTTTACTATGAGACTTTATTTTTCTTCATACTTTTTTTGCAGTGATTTTAATTGTTAATTTTCTGTATCACTTTTCCAGCATATAAAAACGTTAAAATACAAAAAAACCCTAGACATATTTAATTTATAATTAATTTTCATAATTCAAAATCTGTTCAACATTTGTTTATTAAGCACCAAAACTATGACTAAGTAAAAAATAAAATGCAGCCCTTTCCCTTAGTTTGCTTGCAGTATAAATTTTCTAAGTTATATTTATTTGTGCAAACAAATGTTTTACCTGGATTATCAGTAATTGAATTATAAGAATTGTTAAAAATTATATTATAATGTTAAAAGACATTCATACTTCATATTGCAGGCACTGTGCAAGGCATTTTACATGCTTTACATGTATTATCTCACATCTCACAATAACTGTTCATAAATAGGCGGTATTATTTCTGCTTATTTATAAAAATTTGAGGAAGTAAAGAGTTTGAATGACTTTTATAAGTAAAATCAGTATGGAACACAGCTAGGATTTGAACTCCTTTCTTTATGGTTCCAAATTCTCTATCTCTCTTCACTCTGCCATGTTGTTTCTGTTAAAATTTAAACTCACCATGAAAAGGTCAGATAAGTTGACTTTGCTATTTTTGAATTCAAGCTACCTGACAGGTCAGGTAAATTAAGGTAAGAAGGCAGAGGACAGTATAAAAAAAAAAGAAAAAGAAAAGATTCACCAAAAGAAAAACCAATGCACATTAATTTTGCACATTTTGCATAATCTTTAATAGCCACTTTAAATCACAGTTTGCTCAAGACATCAGGAATAAAAAGCACCCTCAACCTCAGTGTTCCTTAGTGCGCTTGTAGTTTGTATCTGAAACTGCATTCCACTGTGATTTGTTCTCATATTCATTAATTCTTGGGCTTTTAAAAAATTTTATTTCTTTCTCCTATAGGTTCACTCATCAAATATGTTGAGAAATATATCTTCTCTTGAGGCTGTTTTTTTTCTTTCTTTCTTTCTTTCTTTTTCTTTCAGATACTCTATATTTCAAAGTGATGATCCAGAGGTGGAATAGAGAATAAGTGGAGGAAGGTACACTGAGAGGGAAGCTGCAACTGTGGTTAAAAGCATAAAGCAGAGACAGATTTGAAAAGGAAATAGGCTCTTGACTTAAAGGATCATCTTCTCTTAAATAAAGGTGAGGATTGGCATGTTTCTTTGGGTTGTATTTTCATGGGACTCTATATTTATTCATCTGTCTTAAAGCTTGGATCTTAAAGTAAGATCTCAGCTAGAAAGTTTGAAATTTACTGAAATTTGAAATTCTCTAGAAGCTTAGCTTTTTCTGTTTGGAGTATACACTTAAGATTCGGTTAAGCACTTATTTAGCTTAGATTTAGTCACTATTTCTGAATGGAGGGAGTGTTAGAACAGTTACTTGTGAGATTAAGACGGTATAAAAAACTTGAATATAATTGTTTCTAGTTTACCAAGGAGGAAAGTAAAAACCCAGAAAAATCAAATGGTAGTGCTTAAAAGTAGTATGAAGCCAGAAATATGTCTTCTAAGTCTTACTACTACAGATTGTCCTTTCTTGAGATAAAGCTACCCCAAGACATATTTGATAGTCCTCGAGGTGTAAGTGAACATATAAATAAATACAACTAAGATGAAAAAAATTTCTATCTTCATTATATTTTAAGCTGCTCAAAGGCAAGAAACATGCCCCTTTTTTCATGCATCATCTAGCTTACCTTGAAACCTTAAAAAATGGTCTTCCCTGGTGAACCTATTATTTGTGCTACGACATCTACAACAGGAAATAATAGGTTTATTATTTCGTATAATGACTTAGAGAAATGTTCCAAAAGTTTACATTCAAAATACTTAGGTTCTACTGGCTATCACTTATTCACGCTATTTCTTATAGAGAAATCACTCTGATTTCTGAAAAGTAATTTGCAACACAGAGTTGTGATGACATAAAATGGAGTGCTTTAAAAAGTATAGGCCGAGGCGCAATGTTGTGTTATGAACAGTGTAAAATATAGTTAAATAACTTAGCTGGTCATTTGCTTCTTGATTATTTATATTATTTCTACCCAGAGTATGGACAACAATTATAAAATAGGCTAAACCAGAGCAGAGGGTGTGTCATTTATCAAGCATTAATCTGGCCGCCAAAGAGACACATGTTTCAATGCAAACACATGGCACAGAATTTATTTATTAGAAGCCTGGTCTATAGTTAATATAGTTAAACCAGATTTAATCTGGTTTTCAGGTTAAAAGAGATAATAATGCTTTAATCGCTATTCTTCCAATGTAAGCTTTAGAATGAGGTAATTCATCCCTGAAAATTTCAAATGGTGTTTAATGATAGTTGGCAGTTATTCATTTTGCTGTATATAATGATCTCCTCTGTCCCTAGCCTTTGCAAGACAGGCCTTTGTCTTAGGTTGAATTATTGCAGGTACAGACCTTGAATGAAGGATTTGAGTGTTAGTGATTTATAAGGTAAATGCTCCTAGAAGAAACTTAGGTGTGGGAGAAGCGAGACATAAAAAGAGGAAAAGCGAAGCAGGGTGCAATGTCAGAGGAAGTTTCAGCCTTAGACCAATCCCACAGGAAACTGCGGGTACGCATTACATCTCAGGATTTGTACCCCCTGGAGGGAGGCGAACACTAGTCAGTCATTGGCTCCTAGATAAAGTACTGGGTTGTGGGTGAGAGACTGTGACTTGTGGGAGGCAACCTGACTCAGCAGAAGTACCTTCTCTTTTTCTGTTTATTGTCTGATTCAAGAATCATTTAGTCACAAATATAAGACAACATCTCAAGCTTGTTTAAGCAAAAAGAAATTTATTAAAGAAATACCTGACTATGTCACAAAACGCTAGACACGCATAATAGCCAGGTCATACTAGGGACTGAACGTGAAAGCCAAAAGAACCAAACCACCTTCCATCTTCTGTCTCTTACCCCAAAGTGTCTCTATTTCTTTCTAAGGAAACCATCTATCTGCTGCTCATGAGCCATTTAGATCTCCAAGTGGCTAGTCTATTTCCTACATATTCATGAACTTTCACTTCCAGGGAAAATGCTGATTAACTAAAGGTTTCTGGACCTCGTAGTTCAAGGTCTTGAAAGAGGGTATCTGATTGGGTCAGAGAGTAATTGCTGTTTCCATGAGCGATGGAAGCTGGGAGGGAGAGAGCTAGTTTAACAAAACATGACCCGAAGAACCCTCTTGTTCACTGTTCACTTGTTCATCTGAGGCTTGGATGTGGCAGGGAATCAATGAGGGCTAGGCAGGTACCTCTCAAAGCACGTCTGCTATACAATATAACATACGGATTCCCTGACATATAGAAAAATTTGTGGAAGGTGGCAATTAAATATTATGCTTTTAAATGTATTTACTTTAAGGTCTAGTTACTGATATCTTAATCATCCCCTATTACGCATAATGACAATAAAATCTAAAAATACAGAAATGCAAAAACAATCATCTTTAAGAGTTGCCTCAATGGTTAGATTGCTCTTAAATAACTGCGTTTTATACATAGTAGCACTGCAACTTGTTAGAACTCTTAAAAAGCAATTTGATAATAAACATAAGAGCTATGAAAATGTTCATGTCACTGACCCAGTAAATCCACTTAAGAGAAACTATTATAAAGAGTTCAAAGTATGGGAAAGCTTTATGCACCATATGTTTATTATAGAAGTATTTAGAGAAAAATAGAAAGTAATCTGAATATCCTTCAAAAAGGAATTAATCAAATAAATTACTGAAATATTTTAGGGTCATTAGAGTTCTGGTGATAAAGATCATAAAACATCATGGAAAAATGTTTAGGTACTCATAAGTTAAATAGCAGAACACAATTATTGAAGGGAACTCAGATGAGAAGGAGGGTAAAAATGCACAGAAAAAAAAAAAGAATGACCCAAAGACACTAATCATGACTGAATCAAAGTAATAAAACTATAAGCTTTTTTCTCTATGTTCTGAATTGTTTCCAATGTGTTCATATTATTTTTATAAAATAAAAAATAGCTCAAAAATTGCTAAAGTATTATTGGCACCTTCTACATCAGATACAATTCATATTTTCTGAAGCTGTTTCTTGACACTCTTCAATGGGCTACCAGCCCTCTTGAAACCTATTACTTTAAAAAAAAAAATTATAAGCTAAAGACTATATCTCTAAGTACTTGGAAACTACTGAGAGGAAAACAGAAAAAACAGCTTAAGTAACAACCGTGGAAAACGTCTAGAAGAGTTTGGAGAAGTGGCTCTGTAAAAAAAATAATTATGTCAGCTAGGACTTCTGCATCTTTTTAAAATAGATTTGGATGAAGTTAGTTGTAGGGGCATAATTTCTTGTCCTTTTCCTATAAAGTTTTAGTATCACCTCT
>NW_006443570.1:7879071-7897682 GCF_000325575.1 Pteropus alecto
TTGGAGAAGTGGCTTTGTAAAAAAAAAAAAAAAAAAATACTGGAAGTGGAGGGGACCTGCAAATCCTCAGAAGTGTTTGCAATAAAGCAGCAACATGATAGTAGGATTTACAGGATTCAGTATATGTCTTTTAAAGCATCCAGGAAAGCTGCACAAGGAATTGTAATTAGCACATGCTCAAATAACTATCAGCTATGTAGATTTTTCAAGTGACTATTAACTTAATTTTCCTGCCTGTTCGTAGGAGGCTGGAATATTATAAAACCACACAGAAGTAAAAGAATTTACACCTCTCATGCTCAGAATAAGTAAATGGTGGTTTTCTAATCGAAACTGTTTTGAAAACATAGTGTGATGCCTCCATAGAAAGAAAGGAGAATTAAATTATTATCACATCACCATGGGTTGCAAACAGTAATGTAACAATTTCCAAATTATGTTCCGCAGAACACAAGTCCCAAGAGATGCTCCTTTAAGGAAAAGTTAGAGGGTGAAATCTATCTGTTATATGTTGCATACTTGTCCTCTTTAGCAAACAGAATATTCCTATAAATGTCTAACAATGCTGTTTTATCAGCATTTCACGAAATTAACTAACTGCTCATGAGATCTCCCTGCCTGCCATATAATAACTATTGTCATTGACTAAAAGTCATGTTAAGTCGAACATAGTTTGGCAAAGGCTATGTGATGTTGGCAGATTTCATAAACTACTAGACCTAGGTTCAAAATCAATTCCTACCACAACCACATACTAGCTGTAAGAATCTGAATAAGTACTAGAGATGTCGTGTTTGACCAAAGATCTTGACATGGTTTTGGCCCACCTAACATAGTCAGAAACATACAAGAATCTATTAGGAACAAAAATCTCGTATCTGGTCATTTCTGAGATTTTTGCACTCATTCACTTTTGTAGAAGACACTAGTTTTTATCCTAGCTCTTGTTCTTCTTGGTCATAGTCCCAGGACCCTAATATTTATTTCAGCTTCCCATATCTTTGTTACTGATTTTGATATGCATTTCCAGGTCTGTTCAGGTACCACAAGTTCTGGGTACAGGGCTGGGGCAGGACAGCACAGGATGTCCACACATCTGCACCATTGAACAACATATAGCAGCTAGAGCCTGTAAGAGAAGCCTCATTTCTCCTGCAGTGTAAGAGTAGACTTCTCTACTGAGAAAGTAATATCCTGCTTACTATAGAGATGGAAGACTTTAGGCACCCAGTCAAATATAACAGAGCAGGTATTAAAGGGCAAATCTGGACCTGAGAAGTAATAAATAATAACTATCAAAGTATCTTATTGTTGTTTTAATTTGCATTTCTTTAATAACAAATGATGTTGAACAACTTCTCTTTTGTCATCTGTATATATTTTTTTTTGGCAAAATGTCTGTTCAAATTTTTCATACTCTCTATTTTTAATTGATTTGTCTTATTTAACAGCAAGAATTTCTCTTATTTTCTTTATATATTCTTTATACTTTTCTTTGTTGAATGTTTATTTTGCAAATACTTTGTCCCAGTCTGTGGTTTAATTCTCTTTATTGTATCTTTTAATTTACTGTATCTTTTAATTCTCTTTACTGTATCTTTTGAAAAACAACATCTATTTTCTTATTTGTAATCTATGCTTTTAATGTTCTATTAAAGAACTCTTTGCCAACCCAAAGTCATTAGTACTTTTCTTACATGATCCATTTCAAATTAATTTTTGGATATGGTGTGAGGTAAGGATCATGGTTTATATTTTGCATAAAAAGAAGTTGAAGACAATTTCCATAATGAAGTTGAAAGCCAGTCCCAGGTTGATGGCTGCCCAGGAGCTGATCTATTCAGTTTGGAGCAAAAGTATGCAGGGGTCCAAGAGCAACATCTCTGAGAGAAAAATAATCAGAGTAATAGAATATCTGATGTATTTCCCTGTGTCGAGATTAGTTTTATGTTTTTGGTAAAGAATTTAAGGAAAGAATTAATGTTAGGTTTTTAGAAAACTAAGGAATAAACACACAATTATTAACTTTAGGGAAAACAAAAAGATTTACAGACCGAACAATGTAAACTTAGTAACTATGTGGCACAACTGTGTACAGTACCTTCTTAGTGAAATGATTACTGATTAAACCACAAACTGTCATAGAACGATATGGAAGAAATGGAAGAAGGGAAATGCTTATGTATGAGTGAAAGTGGGTAATGTTTGTATGTGAGTGCTAACTCGCTCCTTCTGTGGGAGACTGGCAAATACACTATCTATAATTGTCTAAAAAATTGAGACAGTAATATGAATAGATTTTTTCTGAAATATAGACATAGAGAACGAAAACGACAGCTAAAAAGTGGAAAGTGGTTCCAAGGAAGTAGGCAGAAATTGGAGATTAAAAGGGCTGAGGGAGAAAAGTGCCATTTTCTTATGTTTCAGTACCATTGGAACTTTTAAGCCATGTATATAAATAAATTTAATACAGAAAAAAATATAAAGAAAATTTATGACCAAATATCAATAATGAATAAAAAGCAACTTCATAGCTATTAGGAACTTTCAAAAGAAATGCTAACAGAAATACTTGGTAATAAGGAAGATTCTTTATATTTTTTTCTATAAATGGAAGAAAATATAAATAGATAAAATACAAACTTATAATAATAATCTACTAATAATATTAATTGGGAAATAAAAATTTAGTTTGTTAAACCCAGGTTCTAGCATCCTAACTGGATATATACTCTCTATGAAAACATGGTAAGATTCTTAGATTTAATGTTTGTGTTAATTCACAAAAAGCATCAATGTTTCGTAGGGCTCAGAAGATCACTGGAATGTCAATTATTATTTTATTCAGTGAAAATATTGGTCAATCAAGAAATCTAATATAGTATTGATGTAACAAATGTCCAAACTTGTAGAAAATTTTTGTAAGAACAGATATGATCCAAACTGACCATAATTGCCAGGAAGCAAGATCGCAAATGCTATGAAGAATGACAGTTTTACAGTTTCTTTTATGCATTTGAAAATAAGGAGGGGACATTTGAAATTTAGAAGGAAAGTAAGGAAGATTACATGAAGGTGAGAGAAAGCAAGGTGGGGATCGAATTATAGGATAGTTAACAAGATTATGTGCTCTTTTGAGGGTGGTTAAACTTATTTCAGAGGTGCATTAACTTAGATGCACAAAAACATGCTTAAGGCGAAGATAAACCTTTTACTAAAAAAGTTATATGCCCGGGGTGTGACAACCCGCCATGACCTGCCCAATTAGAAATTTAAGATCAGATCACCCTGTGAAGTTACCTTCCATAGAACCCTACTGTCCACAGCAGAAAATAACTATTGATTAATACTAATGACAAGAAACTTTCACTATTATGATTTTCAGATTTTTCTCTATTCTGCAAACTTATGGTAAAATTATAAGTATTTAGTCCTAATTTTGAAGGAAACATTGTATATTATCGAAGATTAATATTATGTGAGCAAAAATTTCTAAAAAAGAGTTGATCTCTCTAAAATAGTTAATGAGATATTGAATTTACATTTGAAAAAGCTAGATAAGTCTCTCTGAAATATACAGCATCAAAGTACTGAACAGATCAGAGGGTACAGATTCCTTCTATCATCATTCAAGCTATTGAATCTAAGTATCTAGGGGATCCTTAGGAAAAAATCAAATTTCAGCATTTTCTCATTGGCAAATCATTTCCGAAACTTTATGATAATGCTGATGTGAAAATCCACTTATATATTTTTGAATTTAAATTACTGAAATGTTTCTACTTAATAAAAGCATGAGAGTAGTATTTTTGTTATGTTTAAAGCTTCAAATATCTTGCATTTTCTAGAAAACAGGCAAGATTACTAAAACGGTTGAAAAACTGGGTATTCAGAATTGACTTAGTCATTTTTTTGCAAGGAATAGATATGTCCTGGGTCAGGAAGGAAGTCAAGCAGGCAGGAAAGGTCCAAAGCATCACACAGCCAGTCCTCAGGGAGAAGTGGAATATGATGGAAGATCCAGGCTTGTTCTCAAGTCCTGGCTATCTAGTCAGTCATTAACAATGGGCATCCAGTGCTCCTTGCCCCAAAATTCCACCATTATATCTTATCTTATTGCAATGTCTCCTAATAAGCTGTTTACCTCTAAAATCCATTGTCTCACCTGTAAAGGAAAAACTTAATTTTTTCATTCTTATGTAGGAAAAAAACTCAGTTCTTTCCTACTGTGTGTTTCTATCCTTACTCATACAAAACACACACGTCACTTCTGGCCATCAGATGTATGGGTTTTTTTTCTTCACACACTAAGCAATTCTCTGTGACACCAGCTGGGTGTTCTACAACATTTAACTCAATTCCAACACTATTTACCTGGAGAGAGTGTCAGATCCTACAGGTTAAGTACTGCCCTCAAATGCCAATCAGAAAAGGAGGTTCCCAAGTTACCCACAACTTCCATTTGATTTGGCTACAAATCAGAGGTTGTTCCCGTAATCTCCTCAGGTTCAATTAATTTGCTAGAGCAACTCACAGAACTCAGGAAAACACTTACTTAGGTTTATCGGTTTATTTTAAAATATGATAAAAGGATACAAGTAAGCAGCCAGATGAAGATATATATACATATATAGATCTGGGAGAGTCTAAGCTCAGGACCTTCTGTCCCAGTGGAGTTGGGCTAGTGTGAATTTGTTTGCCTGACTGGACACTCTCCAAACACTCTACTATTGGGATTTTATGGAGGCTTCCTCACATAGGTATGATCAATTATGAACTCTGTTTCTAACCTCTCTCCTCTCTCTGAAGGATGGGAGGGGAACGGTGGAGCTGAAAATTCTAATCTTCTAATCAGAGCTTATTCTTCCTAGTGACCAGCGCCCATCCAAGAGCTATCCCGAGTCTCTTCATTAGAACAAAAAATGTTCCTAGTGCTCTTATCACCTAGGAATTTGCTAGGGTTTTAGGAGCCCTGTGTTAGTGTCGGGGTCAAAGCCCAAATATTAGAATAAGAGATGCTCCCAGTGCTCTTTTCACTTACGAAAAGTACAAGAGTTTTAGGAGCTCCGTGCCCAGAACCAAGGGCAGACACTAATGTATATATTATCACACTCATATCAGTGGGATCATTTTATTATGTAAATCTTATCACTCTATCTTCTTTCTCAAAACCTTTCAATTACTCAGATACACTTCTTTAATATCTCATGAGGGACAGTCTTTACTTCTCCAGTCTCATTTGTCACCACCATCTTGCTGACACTAATTTAGCCAAAGTAACCTTCCTTTAGTCACTTATTCTTCTTACAGCGTCCCCTTCTGCAGTGGGGACTTTGAACATGTTCCCTTGTAATGTTGTTCTCTTTCCCGTTCACAAAATAAATCAATGAGTAAATTTAGGTCTCAGTTTCACTATTACTTCTTCTGGGGATTTGTTAATGATAGTGTGTCAGGATGAGGGCTTCTGTAACTAGAAACACCAATAAAATGATAGACTAATTCATAATTTTAGTAGTTAATAAAATAAACTTAGGCCAGCTTCATACCTTCCCAAAGCATCAACTCTCTCATCTAATTTATAGGATTGCTTTAAGAGTTCAAAAATAATCATTGCCTACTAGAGTTTCTGGCATATGGCATGGCTCAATAAATGAGATAAATTAGTTTTTTTAAAAAAATAATTAGTCTTGACAACATAATCCAGAACAAAAATGTTATTAAAATCAAGTTCTATTGTATTTCTTGATATAGAAGGTATACGACAATAACAAGAGACCGAAAAATACAGTTTTACCAAGACAGCAGTAAATTCCTCTCTTAAATCTAATCATCTGGAGAGGCACCCCATGGTGGTTAAGAGAGCTTTATGGTATTGAGGAGTTAGGGTCTTTCATCAGTAATCTTTAGGTCTTATCTTTGTCTGCACAGTCAGACGACTTGCTACCACACCCATAATCCCACTCATGAGAACACATCCCCTTTAAGGCCATGATCCAGAAATTGCACTTATCACTTTCATTAACATTCCACTGGCCAAAATTTAGACTTAGTTACATGGCCATGGCTACCAGCAAAGAACAGTGAGAAATGTATTCTTTTCCTGGGCAGCCACGTGCCAAGATAAAAGTTATATTCCAATAGAAAAATAAAATAAAAAGAGATTGACTATTGAGGGGACAGACAACAATTTGCATATATCTTCTGAATTCTAAGGCGTTAAGCTAAAATAATTTCCCATAGGAATGAGGGAAAAAAAGATTGAAATGAAGAGTTTAAGAAGTAGATGAGTACCAAAAAATGTTATTTAAAAAATTTAAGTACGTATATATGATACTTTTGCCAATAAAAACACAACACAATGAAACGATGGGATCACATTATGCTGGTGGATGAAAGCACCCTAAGGCTCATTGTCTTCAGTCTCACCACTGTGGAACCTGAAATCCAGAGATAATGATGACTGTAGCCCCAGTCATGTCATTAGGTTAGTAACTACGCAAGACACATAGTTACTAACCTAATGACATGACTGGGGCTACAGTTCAAGCTGTCTGCCTCTTTATGCATTTCATTTTGCCTCACCAAAATACTCAGGAACATTAGTTTCTCTCTCTCACTCCCAAAATAAAATATATAACTAAAGGACTAAGTGAACAAATGTAGATGCTATGGCTATGCACTTGTCTTCATCTTTATCATCAAACATGTTATCATCGGCCTCACCATCTAATATTTCACGAGTGCCTAGTATGAGTCAGACTGTGTTCTAGGTACTATAAATTTAGCAGTGATTAAAAACAGACCCAAATCCTTGCCCACATGGAGCCTACTTTCTAATGAGAAGATTCAAAAAGTGGATGTAATAAGAAATGTGTCATGGAAAATGGCACAACAAACAGCATGGAGAAAAATAAAGCAGTCAAACACAATAGAGATTTATTTCTTAGGAGGAAGGTTGCAATTTTGCAATTTTAAATAAAGTGTTTTTGGAAGGCCTCCTTGAGAAGAGGATATGTGAGTGAATATTTACAGTAAGTAAGGAAGCATGGCCTACAGATGGACAGGAAAAGAATATTCCAGGACAGAAACAGCAAAGGCAGATGTCCTGGCCTAGGATTGCATTTGACCTGGTTGAAGAACACCAAAGACATCTACGTGAGGAAAGAATGGGAGGAGATGACTTCCAAGAGAAAAGGGAGGGGTTAAGGAATGGGGATGGCCAGAGTGTAAATGACCCCATAGGCCTTGTCAGGACTTTGGCTTTTACTCAATGTGCGATGTTTTTTTGGGCAAAGGAGTGATATGATCTGATTTTCATTTTAACAATATAATAATATTGATATTAATGGAGCCTCAATTTTTGAATATTCTGTTCTTGACACTGTGTAAGTACTTTATCTGCATCACTTCATTTAATTTGAACACCACTACAGAATAGCTTTCATTGTCCCCATTTCTACAGATGAAAAAACTGAGTCTCACAAAGACTGAATATATTTCTCTACAATAGATGGCATTTTAGGAGCTGATCTCAGGTACACCTGCCTGCAAAATCTTCATTGTTATTCACATTATTTTATTTCCACCACCTCGGTGACACCTCACTTGAAAGGTTTATTTATGTGTTCTTGTCTCTCTGCAAAATCGTTTCCCATTACATTCTGTCCACTGATATCATAAATAGATGTGATAAATAGGCGTTCTGTGTCATTATGAAGAGTAGTATTACTTACGATAGCAATTATTACTCATTAGCATTTGATGAAAACAAGCTCTGTGCCACTGTACTCATATCCAAACAGTGCATCATAAATAACAAACTCCTGCAATTGGAGTAGAACTTCTGAAGGTGTTTCCTCTTCAATCCCAGTAATGAGGCATTTAAATTTATAAATAATTCCCTTATTCTTTAAGTTTTTGTTCAAGTATCTTCCCTCCCTTTCTTCCAACTATCACCTCTTTCTTGAAGCCTTCCTCCATAGGTGTCGACTTTTCCTGGTTGGCATCCCTCCTTACTCAGATGGCCCCTACACAAGTGTCAGGTGCAGCCATTCCCATTTTCACAGTGACAGTCATCAGTAGGTATTCTGAAAGGTGCTACTCTCTTTATTACCCTCACCTGTCTCCTAGCTGTAGATCAACCACCAACTTTTAGGGGGCCCAGAGAAGAGTACAAATGGAGATTTCATATCTTCTATCTGTTTAAAAGTTATAAATCAAGCCAACAAAATATTAAGCTAATAAAATATGTTCCATATGCATGCAGTGACAATGATAAGAATGTTTATTTTTCTTCAGTTCTTTAAAAATTGTTTTCTGAGGCCTCTTTTTTTTTAAATTTTAAGCATGATCTCAACTTTTCATTGTTAGATAAGAAATGAAAAAAGTGAAGTGGAATTATATTAAAGGTATGTAAAATTAAATATATTTTATTAAAACGTAAGTTAAAATAAATGTAAAAAATAAAAAGTAATTTTCTTATACATCTCCTAAAAAGTTATTTTATCTAAATATTCAGTCTTCAAATTAAAAGGCAAAATATAGATTATATAAGTAGATATATTTTACATATTAATTATATTTAATGCAAACCAATAAATGCCCATATATTAAATTATGTAAATTAGGGTTATTAAAACGTAAGTTAAAATAAATGTAAAAAATAAAAAGTAATTTTCTTATACATCTCCTAAAAAGTTATTTTATCTAAATATTCAGTCTTCAAATTAAAAGGCAAAATATAGATTATATAAGTAGATATATTTTACATATTAATTATATTTAATGCAAACCAATAAATGCCCATATATTAAATTATGTAAATTAGGGTCAATTTAAACTTTTAAAAGTTAATCAATTCATTAAATATTTTAGAAAACTAAAACTATTCACAATTCTAATCTTTAATGTTCATCTAGATGTAACTACAAATACAGTCGATTCTTATTATTTGCAGATTTTATAATTGCAGTTAGGCTGGCCAAAATTTATTTGCAACCTCAAAAAATAATACTCACTGTTCTTTGTTGTTGTTGTTGTTGTTGTTGTTGTTGTTTTGCATTCATTCCTGGATGTGCACATACCACAGAATAGTGAAAATTTGAGCCATCGGAGGTGCAAGATCCCAGCTGACATCTGCCTTCTTGTTTCACCCCTCATCCTGTAAACAAGTACCCTTTTAGCTGTCTATTTAGTGCCCGATTTTTCTTACTTTTAAGCTTTGAGTTGCTGATTTTACTGTTTTAAATGGCCCTCAAGCATAGTTCTGAAGGGCTGTTAGTGTTCCTAAGCCTGGGGAGGCTGTGATGTGCCTTCTTAGTGCCTATGAGGAGGAAATGCATATACCAGATGAGTGATGTTCAAGCATGAGCAACAGTGCTTTTGGCTATGAGTTCAATGTTAACGAATCAAGAATATATATAAACTAAGACGTCTTTAAACAGAAACACACATAAAACAAGGTTATGTATTGATTGATTGACAAAAATGTGACCTTAGGCTCAGAGAAACTAATCCCTATATTTCACCTACAAGCAATGATTCAGTACTGGCTAATTCAGTGTTCAAGGCAATGTTACATAGAACATAAATACTGCGGAAGAATTTTCTGCTGTTTTGTTTTATCCAGCAAAGAACACGTAGGTGTTTCATGTCTTAAAGCAGATGTTTGATGAACATCTATCATGGTTTTCATGAAAATAATTTTTAAATTATGTAAAAAAATTATATTAGAACACGTAGTTCCTTTCATTTAGTTAAAGATAGTGGAAAAAAGATTCTGGGTAAAGATAGAAGAATGAAAGTTAAGCATTTCATGATAAAGTAAATAAAACATAGTAAAACCCAACAAAATTAGTTATTAATAGCTGTGAAACAAGAAAAAAAATTCAGTCTCTGACATGAATTCAAAAGTGTGGGCAAAAGAAAGAAACAGAAGATTCTGACTAGTTTCATAAACCTAATACAGTATTCTCCCCTGATTCGTGGTTTCGCTTTCCAAGGTTTGTTACCGGCAGTCAACTTGCAGTCTGAAAATATTAAACAGAAAATTCCAGAAACAAGTAATTAATAAATTTGAAATTGTGTGCCCTTCTGAGGAGCATGATAAAATCTTGGCCATCCCACTCCATCCCACCTGGGAAGTGAATCTTTCCCTTATCCATCATATCCATGCTGTATATGCTACTCTGTTGTTAGTCACTTAGTAGCCATCAGATCAACTGTTGTAGCACACTATTTGTGCTCAAGTAACCCTTATTTTACCTAATAATAGTCCCCAAGTGCAAGAGTAGTGATGCTGGCAGTTGGGATATGCCAAGAAGAAGCTGCAAAGTGCTTCCTTTAAGTGAAAAGGTGAATATAGTACAGTAAAATATTTTGGGAAAGAAAAAGAGAGACCACATTTGCATAACTATTGTTATGACATATTGTTATAATTATTCCAGTTTATTATTAGTTATTGTTAATATCTTACTGTGCCTCATCTGTAAATTAAACTATCTTATGTATTTATGTATGAATAAGAGAAAACACAGTATATGTAAGACTCAGTATTATCCATGGCTTCAAGCATCCACTGGGGGTCTTGGACCATATTCCCCATGGTACTACTGTACTACAGTTTAAAAGCAATAAAAGGAAATGAAACCTGAGGCAAAAATCAGGAGAATTCACATACTGGCCCTTGATTTCAAATAGGCCCTAACTATATAATCCAAGAAGTGTTAGGAAAAATAATTGCTTACCATTTTCCAGGAAACCACTTTGAACTGGTGAGTTATCACAAACTCAAGTATTCCTGCCTCCGAAAGTAAGATAAAATCACAACTGTGGTATAGGATATTTCACAAAATATCAAGATCTAGCTCTGCCCTCTCTTCCCATTCACAATACCACTAACAATAGTACATTTAAGTCATAGGAAAGTGAACAGAAAGCAATACTCAACCTTACAATTGCAGGTCAGAGGAGAATATAAATAACTGAGGTGAAATGGGAAAAAAAAATTCAAGGAGAACCCACCAGTAAAAATTGTCAAAGGAAAAAGTTATTCTGTACAGAGTCGATCATACAGAAAAGAAATAGGGTGGCCTATGCTGCCAAATTTTTTAATATGACTGGGACGTGCAGAGAAAACACTGCCCCGTTATTTTTTCTATAACTAAGCTGGTCATTCTCACAATTACCCATGCAATGATCAGCTTGGATTCTCCCAAGGGGAAGTCATAAATATCCTATACAATTTAAAGATTCATTTAAGAGAATAGATGTTAAAAATTCTCATCTCAAGAAAAAAAATTGTAACTATGTATGGTGACAAATGTTACTTAGACTTATTGTAGTGATCATTTTTGTAATATATATGAATATTGAATCATTATGTTTTACACTTGAAACTAATATAATGTTGTATGGTAATTATATATCTCAATTAAAAAAATTTTAAAAGCTTCATCAGGTCCAAAATTGTAACAGTCTCTTTCAGGTAGTGTTCAGTTTCGAGGATATAAATCTCTCAGTGACTTCCCACATCCCATGAAGGAGGAGGAAGGATGTGGTTTCTTGATTTATGCTAGTAAAGAGGAATTGGAATCCCCAGGTTTGGTTTCCTCTGTCTTCTGGTCTAGAGATGATCTCTCTTATCTACTTTGGTACTGCTTGCCCTGCTGTTGTTGGCAGCTTCTTGAAGTCTATAGTTAGTGTCAACTGTGATTTAATATCTTTATACTTCATCAAGACCCATCATAATTAGGTGCCTGATTTGACAGCTATCTTAAAGCCCTTGTCTGCTAATTCTATCATTTGTGCCATTTCTGAATCTGTTTCTATTGATTGATTTTTCTTCTGGCTGTGGGTCATGGGCCATATTTTCTGCTTCTTGGAATGCCTGGTAATTTTTGATTAGATGCACACATTATGAATTTCCTATGTTTGATTGTTGAACATTGTTAATATTATTGATCTTCTTTTATTTTTTTTCTGGGATACAGTTCTTTTAAATCAGTTGGATCATGTGGAGACCTATTTCTCAGATCCGTTAGCACAGGTCCAGAGTAGATTTTGGTCCATTACTAAGTAATACTCTTCTGAGGAACCTATCTAATGTTCCATATATCAGAAGTTATTTCCACTCTGAATGATGAAGATAGCAACTATTCCCAGCCCCGTGTGAGCTCTGCAGATGGTCCCATCCACATGTGCACACCAGTACTCAATGACTGCAGGAGAACACTTGCATATTTTTTGACTCTCTGTAAAAATCCTCTATAGCTTTCTTCTCTGGTGATTTTATCCACAAATTCTTGCTGCCTTGGCCTCCTCAGACTCCGAATTCTGTTTTCTGAACTCAGCCAGACCACCAGGCTTTGTTCAGCTTCTTCCTCCCTATGTTGTGCTTTGGAAAACTCCAGGCAGAAGACTGAGACAGCCACAGGGCTCACCTTTTTTATGTCCCTTCTCTCAAAGATCTACTTCCTGCAGTGTCTGTTGCTCAATGTCTGAAACCAATTTCAGATATTTTGCCTACTTTTCTAATTGTTTGAGTGGGGAGTGGAAATTTGTTTCCTTACTCTATCATAGCTAGAAGAGGAATTTAAGTGCTATTTCTAATTGTAGAACAAAACTTAATGTTCTCTAGAAAATGAATTTCAAGCCTCAGTGGGCAGATGAGGAAAGTAATGTTTGTTTTGTGGTTATTTTCTTTTTCCCAGTTGGGTTTTTCTAGTTCCAGAGAAATGGCAACCTACTCTGTTTTCCTCACAAGACTATCCTCTCATCATTTGTTTCTACTCCCTAATACCTAAAACATTCTCTATGGATCATTGACTTTACTAGTGTATGGTATCCTTCTGAAAATCAAATGACTCACCATTTTGCCATTGAATAAGAGATCTAAATACAGTACTTTGGGTCTATCTTTTCTTTGGGTGATATTTGTTAATTCTGATGCTTTAGAAGTTCACAAAAGAATCACTTGATGAACATTTTTAAGAAGTGAATATACTCTTCACCCTGAACATTCCATTTCAGAAGGACTGGACAGATAAAAGTTTCTAAAAGTAACTTGATTTGAATGCAATTCACGGGTGGGACCCATTTATTTTGTTGGCTATCCTTTTCATGTTCTGTTAATCATTATTCTATTTTTCAGAACTGTCTTTGAAATTTTCATAAAATAATCATAATAGGTGCTGACATTAGTGACCACAAAATCACAAAATATCCTCTTGGAATTCAAAGCATGATCATTTTGTATATTTTTTACATTAAATTCTTTCTTGTTTTTTATTTTGAAAATTAGCAAATCTATTGTGGAATATCTACTAATTCCTCTTTTATCTAAATACCAAGGAACTAGCCTTTCCCATAAAAGACTAGAGAGTTAATTGAGAATAATAAGCAGAAAAATTGAGAATAATAAGCAGAAAAATTGAGAATAATAAGCAGAAAAAAGTAGCATTTCTTCACACAAAAAAATGGGAATCATGGAGGGTTCCTTTACTTGATGGCACCTTATACATGTAATGATCGAGTTATAGACTCATTGAGTCATGTATGATATTGCAGGCACTTGGCTTGTTGCAGACAAAGATTTTACTGAGTCCTAATCCTTGCTAGCAGGCAGCTAACAAATCAAGTAAGATCAGAGGATTGTTAGTGGAAGCTAATCAAGTTAAGATGGCCTCAGCAAGAATGCTATTTATTACTTAAAACAAAAATAACTAACTTAAAAAGTCTACTCTGGGTCAACTAATGTTTGAGATAACTTCAGTGTCATTTAGCACATTTTAGAGTCAAAATAAAATTTCATCAGAATGTCTAAATACAGCAGTGACACCAGCAGCACAAGAGATGTTTATTTCAGAACCTTTACAGTACTTCTCAGACATGCATTTTTTTTCCTCTCTAGAAGCCACAGAGATGTTATAATTGAAAGAAAAATACTTTGCAATTACAGGTTTGAGTCGTTCCCCTCTGTGACAGGTATCTGTAAAAGATGTACTTAGAAGGTACAGGGAGATGCTCTCTTAAGAACTTAAAACTAAGATTGCACTCTGTTAAGCAATAGGCAGTGAGTGAAGGTAAAGATATGCAAAAATAACTTAAAGAGACAAAAGGACTCACAAGACAAAAGAGACTCCCCAATAATCTGATAGACGGTAATAATTTTTTCTTTAAATGTGTCAATGCAAAGAAGAGGCTAGCTTGAGTCAAAAGAAGCAACAGAGAAATAAAGATCTCAGTGTCTACTCTAAATCTATCCAGGAGCAGATAAAATCTTAGCTAGCAAATTTTATAAGTCAGAGCAACTTTTTAGTGAAATGAGTATATTAAGCTATCAATTGATGTATCGAATTTCCTCTATTCTTATTTTCTTTAGGCAACATTCTGATCATAATTTTGTTTTATATGTAGATGTGTCTATAGTGAGAGAACATGTGAATCGTGGGCTAAAATGATTTGACAGTTTTTTTCTCATTATAAATGAGTACATTTCCATTATGCTTCAATAGGTACGTTTTATGAACTCAGTTTGCCTGAGAAATGGGTCCACTTTCATGAAAAGACTAAATAAACTGTTTGAGCCAAGAAGACTGAGAGACAGACCTGGTAAAGTCACCCAAGAAGACAATACATACCATTCGGTATCTTCAACAGTAACCATCTTTGTACTCTCTTGAACGGTCAGGTAGAATGGCAGTGATGCTCTTTAAATTAACACTTACAGTGTCCCATTTTGTTTTATCTAATGCGAGAGCCAAATTAAATATAGCTCTGTTTGCAAGCTGTTTAAAACAGGGAATACATCTGTCTAGGCCCAGAGAGACACCTGGAATTATAGTGGTGATGGTTGCACATCCTTGTGAATATACTAAAACACACTGAGTTGCACACCTTAACAAGGTGAATTTTATGGTATATATTAATGAAGGTCACATAGGGTCACTGGATTTCAAGTAATTTTAATTTTATTTTTTACATTTCTGTATGGATTCTATATTTTTACAATGAACAAAATCAGAAATGAATGATAGAGTAGTTTCAATAAGGGGAAGAAAACTAATTAAAATCAGGCCACTTAGAAATTCTGATGTACATATTTGACTAATACCGTACATAGCTTAGAAAAGTAAAAATCTTAAAATACCATTTCAATTCTCTTCAGCTGGCATTGGTTCTTATCAACAACACAGTACGAAGTTGTATAAAACCTTGGTTTGCCCCCAGGTGGGATAGTATATGCTAATGTAGTTATTTATATAGAATTACTTAAATTTAAGGACTTAGTCATTTGTTTCTTCAATAAGTATTTCCTGAGCAGCTATTATATGACAAGAACCATATGAGTTAGAGAGATAAAAAGCATTATTAGCAACACCTAGGATGTTCCCCAAAATGTTCCTTAGAATAAGGGTGAAAGATGAAGAACTAGACTGAGAAGCCTATTGAATTGACTTGTCATAGCTTTTAATAAAACTTTCTATTCTTAATGCAAATGCTAAGGAAAATGAAGGATTTACTTTTCTTTTCTTCCTAGCAACTCCCAGTTTATACAGACACTGGAAGTAGGTGTGGGAAACAAACTTATTTACAATGGGAGAAAATTCTTCAGAGATGAGTTAGCAAGTTCTGTGGTATCAATCACAGAAATCAGGATACTGATAACATTCAGGTGTTAATCAAACATTTTCTGAACTTCATGTATCTTATCCCACACAGTGGGAAGAGGCCATCAAAACAAAAATTCACATCAGTGATTCTTAGTCACTTTGGGATTTGCAGAAACTCTTGGAAAATCTGATTGTATTACTTCCCTCCTTTCTAAAAATGCATGTAATTGAAAAATTGCATAATTTTTTTTTCTCAAAAACCTTCCATGGGTTCCTAAAGTATCATACAGATCTTAAGAAAACAGCTCACTTATAAGAAGTCTATCTTATTACTATAGATTAATGCATTTTTAGTTAATTTATTCAAACAACTAAATGTATTGTTATATATAAGATGCATAGACTAGTGTCTGCTTCATAGTAAGTATTCAATGAGTGTTATTTTATTTTTATTGTAGTTATGTTGAGTTTCTTATGTACTAGGAACTTTCTCAAATGCCAAACTAATAATAGCTAAAATTTTATGTATTTATAATAGTCCAGGGATATATTTAATTGTATACTTCTAATTACTCTATGCGGTAGATATTTTAATGCTCACTGCTTGACAAATGAAGAATTGAATGTAATGAAGTGATCTTGCCCAGTGCAATGCCTGTAAGGTTTTTACTCAAATCTAGTGCATTACTACCACTATTAGTACTTCACTTCAATACCAGTAGTTAAGTGGTAGGGCTCGTATTCAAACCTAGTACTTCTGATTTCAGAGCCCAGTCTTTGATTCTCTGTGATATGCCACGGTTGGCCGCTTTCATCCCAGACTATTCTAAACTTTTCTTGGATGATTTACTTAGATCACTAAGGTGAACCTATATATCTTATAGAAAGAACTTTAGTTAATATCAACTGAGATCAAAGCTACAACCAGAGAGAGGCAAACTTGCTACTTGAAGTAAATGTCATAAATTTGCATTAGCAGTGTGCTGTCTTTTCATAAAGTCAAGGAAGAGATAAATTATCATAAATTTCTTTTGTCACATGAACTCTCCCCCTTACTCATCTCACTAGAAAAGGGTGAATATTTTAATTTCTATAACTTTAGTATTAGGAATTCCAGGGCACATTTAAAAGGTTATATGGTTTGTGAATGGAATGAGGCCTTGTACCTTGTTTTTGCCTTATGACAGTATAAGTCAAAGATGCTATAGTCTAAAATATTCTTAGTTAAATCTCAGAGTTGAGCATTTAAAATCCAGAGAGATGATTACCACTCTTTCTTATTTTCTTAAGAATCAAAAGAGGTTCTGTAAACTTGACTAGGTTTTAAATATTTAAATATTGTCCTGGTTTTAAATATTTCTTAGATGAAAAAGAAACCAAATCTTAAATATTCTGATATAGGGGGGAAAAAAAGAGATAGATCTATTTATGTTTGAATCTTTAGGAAGGCAGATAAATTCATGGAGATATGATCTTAAATCAGACTACATTTCTGATCCAGAGAGGAAACTAACGTATCAATGGAAAGATAACCTGGCTTATCATAGTCAATTGAGTATTCAGAAATCTGAAAAGTTAGAACTTTTAAATTTAAAAGGTCAGGCCAGAAAGGGATGGAAGCTTCTGTGTTAAGTAGAATTTCTCCTCTTGGAATTTCCAGGTATTTTTCTCCACCTTAATTATTAAAGCAAAAAACATCAGGAGAACCCCTCTTTTCTCCTACTCCTTTCTACTCCCCCAAAACACATTTGTATTCTCACCTGTCCAACCTATTAAACTGTCATTATCTTCCCATATTCTACCAAATGTTGTATATTTAAATAGTCACTGGAACAAAATACTTTTGTGAATAGCTACATGAGGTTCAAAAAGATAAAGGAGGTTGAAATATGATGAGAATTCTAGGGAAATATCTACACATAGACGTGTGTGGTGTGAGATCATGAGAAGATGAAGTATAAATCTCCCGCTGTAGTTTTTGTCAAACACATTCATTAGTTATAGAAAGATATCTGCCACGAGGGAGGTGAGCAGATTATATGCCCTAGAGCATCATTTTTTTTTGTATCCTTTCTCCCATATGGAGAGGGCTGAGGCAGGACTGCTGTAGCCACTTCTTTCACCTATTTCCATGGTTTAATAAGTCCGTAGGTAGGTGAGTTCTCCTAAAAAAGCTATTCTAGTTGCCAGAGCCTTCAAGAAAAGAAAGACAGAGGCATAAGAAGGGGTCTGGAAATAAGAAACTAGATGCTTTCATGTGGCAGAGAGGCAAATAAAGACCTACCGTATACTACGTCTGCACTCTTCTTCTCAACCAATGAGCCATGGTACTCTGGTGTGACCCAAATGGACCTCGAATGTACCCAGATACAGACCCCCCACAGCCCATGAGGCAGCTGGATGGCATTCACCCCAATGGGTCACAGAAAGGTGATCATTTTCTATAGTGTGAAATGAGTTGGGAAGCGCTGCCCATATAGCATATGGTCCATATCTCTATTATAGTTCTAGGTATTGCTATTAACCAAGCACATTACTATTACATTCCAGGAACTTAACATATATTAATTCATCAAGCCCTCCTAGCAACTTGCAAAGTATTTATTATCATTTTATATATGAGGAAATAGAGGCCCCAAAATGTAAAGAATCACAGTATAGGCTATAGAGCTAATGAAAAGCAGAACAGGGAACAGGGAAACTCAGTTTGATCTTATTTCAGAATCTATGAACCTCCCACACTCTTCATAGGCCCAGCTCTAACAAACTGCTTCTTAGAACTTGTTATTTCTCCTTAGACTCTGAGCTTCTTCAGAAGAAGGAACGTGTTATATTGATATTTGGCTACTTAGAGCCCAGTACATATATCCATGTCACTTAAATATTGAAGACTTGCTGTGTAAAGCCTCCAAGCATTCAAGGAATAAATGGGTTCCTATAGACAATTTCCCTCCCACACAGGTTGCAGGACTATGAGAAAACTTTCCTTCTTCTTTCCCT